>NC_069504.1:685928533-686302283 GCF_027579735.1 Bombina bombina
CACCCTGCACGCGGCTGCACACTCATGCCGCGTGCCGGGTGGTCCACGTGACACAGAGGCTCAGGCTGCGAGGGGGCTGATAGACTAGTGCTGCGGGCCAGGCCGGGGCAGCCTGTGTGTCACGTGATGTGGGTGTCAGTGTGGAGGCCAGGAGGAGGCCTCAGGCCTGAACTTAAAAACAATGCTACCGCCGGGCCGGGCCGTGGGTCCCCTGAGTCCTCCCTGGGGCTGGGGATTGATGACGACTCGATGCTCAAGCAGGCTGGCTTCAACTTAGCAGGGCAGGTAGGAGGTCACTCTGCTGGTCTCAGACAGGGACTTAGAGGACCTTTTCTTTTGAGTTGGCAATGGTCGGTGTAGTAAAACATTACTGTATATATAACTTATAATTATATAACTATATACATAACATGATTGATGATGAATAATTGATTGATTCATTTACTATCCTAACTTGAACTAACTTAGTTCCAGTCCTAGCTAGTACTACAGGCTGCTTAGGCAGCCTAAGCAGCCTGTAGTACTAGGCTATGTGTGTACAAAAATTCACTGTTTCTCTGAGAGTCTCTCCTCTGCTGTGGGCTACAGCAGCCTTATGGGGATTACACTGTTACACACACACGTGCCATGGACTTCACTTCAGTCTCCTCCATGTCACGTGGCTGCACCATAGCACAACAATATTATCTATTTATTGGTGGGCTGCTGGTCCTCGGTGGGTGGGGACTGGGGAATATTGCACTTTATTTTTTTTTTATTATTATTATTTTTTTAATATTTTACTTAATTTTTTCATAACAACCATTTGACAAAATCAAATGAGAAATGGTAGGGGGGGGGGGGTTGGGCCTCTTTGACCTAAAATGCCCGGGCCTCTTTTTGGTCCCAGTCCGGCCCTGATACAAGGTAATCATAGAGGTAAAAAGTGTATTCATATAACTGTGTTGGTTAAAAAAAAAAATGGGGAATGGGTAATAAAGGAATTATCTATCTTTTTTTTTTTTTTTTTTTTATTATTTTCTTCCAAGAAGTGAAATAGTAGTACAAATAGCACCTTCATCCCACCACGCAGGGTGGGGAGGAAGCTATAGAAGTGCAAACAGTGAAAATAACTAACATTTTTCATTTTAACCAACAAAAACTTAAAAAGTTGTCAGTGTAGCAAACTGAGGTTATAATAAGGTCTAATGTTAGATCACATTCTTGGGGTTTTCAATATAAAGAAAGTAAGAAACATTCAATTCATGAAATAAAGTAGAGCAGAAACCACTAAATATTCAAATTCAAAAACAAAACAATAAAATGGAATCAGCAAGAAGTTCCACCGGGGCTTTTTGCCCCTGCATGTCACAATATAAAAAAAAAAAAAAAAAAAAAAGAAATAATGTAAATGTTTAGAGGGGCTAGGCCATCTTCCATTACATGGTATTAACCTGACTGGCTAACTTCGCCTACTAATCGGGAGATAGACATTCTGCCCTTTAGCCTTGTAACTTTCTTCCTAACTTCGTTTAAAACAAAAAAAAGAAATGAAATAAAGAGAAGTAAAGGAGAGGGAAAGGAAAAAAAAAAAAAAAGAAAACAGCACAAATTGTCTCTTCCCCTCCCTCCCTCTCCCCTCCTTCATTATCAGGATCCCATCGGGTGCTGTGTTGTTTACCAAATTCCTAGGAGAACTAATTCAGTATCTCTGAAAGGGTAAATTATATATTCAATCTCACTGGGGGAGAGAGCTTTAATAAAGTGAGACCACTTCGAGAAGAAACTTCTGATATCTCTGTCATTTTGCAAATCAGTGTCAACTTGTTCAATGATACATTGCTTCTTTAGGCAGTTTTTAACTTCTGTTATGCTTGGAATTGTTTTTGTTTTCCATTTTTTTAAGATCAGATATCTAACCGCTAGGATGACCATACTTGTAGTTTTATTGTTATCGTATGTTGAGTCTGGGTTATCAGCAAGGAGCACTATCCTCCTGGGAGAGAAGGAAAAGGAAGGAACTTTGACAATGTTATTGAGCCAGTATTGTATTCTCAGCCAGAAATTCTTGATTTTTGGACAGTCCCATATCATATGCAGAAGGCTAGCGGCCGGAAGCGAGCATTTTGGGCATTTGTTGAACCCGGTGTTAAGACATTTAGATCCCTTTTCCGGGGTGAAGTAAGTCATATGTATAAGCTTTACATGTGATTCTCTCCAGGTTGCAGAAAGGGTGACACGGGAGACCTCAAGAATCGAGAAGGTAAGTAGGGCTGGGTCTAAGGAATCCTGTCGAAGCTTTAAGGCCCAATTAGAATGAAGTTTATCCATAGTATCGGGGCCTTTAAATGAGATCAAAGTTTGGTAAATGAATGAGATTGAGGTGATTCCATTCTTAACTAATGTTAACAAGTTCTCTACGTCACCTAGTGACCAGTCCCAGCCAAAATCAGCCACCTGTTTGAGGGCAAAATGCCTCACCTGAAGGTACGCAAAGAAGTCTTGGTTGGGAATGTGGAATTCCTCCTTGAGAGAACTGAAAGTCTTTATGCATCTTCTTTCAAAGTCAAGGAGTTGTTCAACTTTTGCCAGGCCCAGAGTTGCCCAATTAGAGAATAGAGCTGACTGCATTCCTGGGGAGAACTGAGAGTTATTCATTATTGGGGCATATCTGGAGATCTCAGATCTGGTGCGAAGAGAGGAACAAACCTTGCTCCACATATATATTGGGTTACAAATAGATCTTATCTTTTTTAATTCAATGGGAAGTGTTTTACCACTGCAGTGCATTAGAGCTGTCAATGCAAATGGGTATACTATGCTACTTTCTAGTTCACCATTTGTTACATAGTTACTGTTGGTAGTCCAATCTGCTACAATTCGTGCCAAAAATACTTGATTATATGTTCGGAGATCAGGGAGTGATAATCCCCCAAGATTTCTAGGTAACGCTAGTCTAGCTAAGGAGATTCTTGTTTTTTTATTCTGCCAAATAAATGATCGCAACACCCTATTGCATGATAAAATATCTTTTGGTTTAAGAAGCAAAGGGGTATTCTGAAGAACATAGAGAATTCTGGGAAGAAGAGTCATTTTATATAGGGCTATGCGCCCCGACAGTGACAGAGGAAGATTCTGCCAATTTTTTAAAGTTTCTTTTACATTATTAAGAACGGGAAGTATATTCAAAGTGTACCAGTTGTCTGGATTAGATGATATCCAGATACCTAAGTATTTAAATGAATGTTGGACAATATTAAAGGGAATAGATGATAGTGAATCCTTGGTCTGTTTGACCCAAAGTAACTCTGATTTTGCGGCGTTGACCCTATAACCTGAGAAAGAGCCAAACTGTTGAATTATTGTAAGAAGTTTTGGTATATTTCTGGAAGTGTTAGATATGTATAATAAAACGTCATCTGCATATAATGCAATTTGTAATGTTTTTTTATTAATTTTAATACCTTCTAACTGTTGCCGGATTCGTAAGGAATTGTCTATCTTTTTAAACAGTAAAAATTCTGGTGTTGACTGTCCCTTTAACTATAACAATGCATGCAAAAGTTTTGCAAAAAGAGATTGATTATAATCAAAAAGAACATTTTGTGGATTCTTAGAATATTTTCCCAGCAGAAATGATGGACTCATCAACAACCCAGATTTAGAATAGTGTTGACAACTGTAAAGCATCTAAGAATTAAATGTAAAAATGAGAATGGAAAAGTAGACAGATAAACAGTTCACATCTGCTGTCACATTATTGTATTTCATCCTTTAGATTAATAAACGTGCCTGCTTCGCCAACCCACCTGCTGTAGTTTATTAAACTCCATCAAACTCTATTTACAACTCAATCAAACACCATTACTGCATCACATAAACATCTATTGAGAACAAAATAGAAAATATTTGTGTTTATTTTCTGTTTCTCTAAGGTCCAAAGTAAACTGACTGTGATATGTTTAATAGTTATAAGTACTTTGCAGTCTTTTACAAAAGAGCTCTCTCCTTATTTTATTACAGGAATCAATCGTTACATTATCTCTTCTCCAAATTAAGGGCTAGGTTACAAGTGGAGCGCTAATTTATTGCTCGTCCTGCAAACGGGCAAATTTGCCTGTTTGCGGGCGTGCGATAAATACCCAGCCATTACAAGTGTCTGGTTATCGGTACACAAGCTCGCAATAGCAATTAGAACTAATAAAATTAACCAGAGATCGGATCTCTGGTTAATTTTTATAAATCTGCCCCAAAATACAGTGTAGTGTATTTTATAAAAAAAATACAAATTGTACCATTCTTATTTTTTAATAAAATAACTGCGCTAGGCAGTATTTTGGGGGTAAAGTTGGCGGATGTGGGGTTTTAGAAATAAACGGCAATGAAAAATGCCTTTACATTGCGGTCTATGGGAACTGGGTGTTCCCTGTAAATATATACATATATATTTACGTGTGTATATATACACATATTAACTAGGCTGACCATATTGCCGCTTTAAAAAAGGACACATATGAAAAATACATATGTCAGGGCTGTTTTCAGGGCTGTTTAAAGAAATGGTTGTGTATAAGAACCCTCACATATGTATTTTTCATATGTGTTCCTTCTTAAAGCGGCAATATGGTCAGCCTAATATTAACACATAAATATATATGTATATAACCATATACATATATATTTGCTGCCTTCGCTGCGCTATTTACCACCTTGTTGCACTTAGGTTCTGATGCTGTCTCTGATGGCATCAGAATGAGCATCCCATTGGAGCCTATGGAAGCAAGCTTTAGTGAGCACAATGCTTCCTAGCAATGCGAACACAAGCATTGTGCGCAAGTGATATTTAGCACTCCATTTGTAATCTAGCCCTAAAAGTGGCACCTTAACAGATACGCGCAAGCAAAAAGGAGTTTATCGCGGGTGTTTGCTCTCATCTGGTTTACCGCTTGTATTGAAAGTAAATGCAATCGCTTGAGCGCAATTGTGATTTACGCTAGAATGATTATCACATCCTCAGAGCCTCAGATTATGCAATATTCATTTTTAATAAAGTGTTATATATTTATTGTAAATATTTGACATTACAATGTTCTTCACATAGGGGAATATGTTCTAAGTATTTATTATAAATAGATATTCCTATTTTAAATAAATAGATATTCCTATATATATATCTGTATATATCTATACATATATATAATTGGGTATGTATATATATATATATATATATTTATTTTTTACAAAGAACCATCATATATATATATATATATATACACCCACACATACAGTATTTATATATATATATATATATATATATATATATATATATATATATAAACGATAAAGAAAAGATCCAGGCGTATTCTCCAAGTCCATTAAAAAAAGAAGTTTATTGTCATCAATTAAAATAAAGGCTTGAAAACAGAGCTGCCAATAAGTTAAAAAGTCAACACCTTGTCTTACATGTTTCAGCCTCCACGGCCGTAATCATAGACATACTTCCTTAGCATATGGGAGGTGTTTTTATAGGGCTATCCTCCGCCCAGTTAAAAACAATACTGTTTAACACATTAATTACCACCTGTTAATACTTACATAAAAATATAAAGAGTGCAATATGAATACATAATAGAATTAGTAATTACATTTGATATCATTGGCAATTTTACATTTCTATTGACATTTTGCGTTTATAGGTTACTTTCATGGTGAGAGGAGTCAATAATATATTAATAAGCAAATAAATAGAACAAAACAAAAACCACATCAGAGTGAAAGATATAATAAGAAACAGCTCATTTGTAATAAAATGATGTTCATAGCAGCAGAACAGTTATTAAATAGCTAATAAATCATTTGTGCCTTTTACAGACACAACCATTAGTTAGTATTTAATTATTATCCAATGATATTCAATCAATGGAGCCGCAGTTTATACCATATCAAAAGGAATAGATAAAGTACTTATGACTATTGTTTATAGACACACTATTTCCATGTATACATTATATAATACAATACATTATATGTCCGATATAACCATCAGTTGTTTAAGGATATATAACACATTCTCATTAATATACTTAATCTGTACAAAACCAGTTCTTATTACTATTTCATTATTACTGTTTCCTTAGAATTCTTAAAGAAGACGGGGATTCTAGAGGAACATGAGACCTGACCCACAAGCTTACTCCCAATAATTGATCACATCAAATTGTGAATTAAATCCTCCAGGGACCAAAGTTTTTAGCTTGTGGATCCAATAGATCTCCTGTCTCTCCAAGATCCTCAGTTTACTGCCACCTCTACAGGGCACATTAATGCTCTCAATGGCATTCCATTTGAAGTGATGTACCTGCTCATTATGCTCATGGATAAAGTGTCTTGATAAGGCTGAACATTTAACCTCATTCGATATATAACCCAAATGTTCTTTTATTCGGGAGCGTACATCTCGTGTCGTTAAGCCAATATACTGTTTCTTGTGCTGAGTGCACTCCACTAGATAAATCACATAAGTGGAGGTACACTTAACACAGCCTCTTGTCAAGAAAGTTTCACTTGTAACAAAGGAGGTAAAATTATTACCCTGTTTTATGTATGTACAAGACTTGCAGCGTGGTACGCCACATTTATAAGTTCCTCCAACCTCCAACCAAGAACTTCGTGCTTCAGTTACAGGCAACATGCTTGGTGACAGCATGTTACCAATCGTAATATTTTTAGAGTATACAAAATCACAACCCTGTTGAACAATTTATTTCAGGTTATCATCACCATACAAAATGGGCAAATACTTTTTGATGATGTTGCACACTCCAGAATATTGATTAGAAAATTTTGTGACAAATCTTTAACTTTTTCTTTCACTCCCTTGTTTTTTATTTTTGAACAAAGACTTTCTATCCATAGTTTCTACCTCTCTATACACTGAGTTGATCATCCCCAAGTTGTAGCCTCTATCAATGAACCTTTGTTTCAAGTCTGCTGACTCTTTGACAAAGTCAGAGTGTAGAGTACAATTGCGCTTCACGCGCAAAAACTGCCCTTTGGCTATCCCCTTGTATACATGTTGAGGATGTCCACTGTTCGCATGTAATAAGCTATTACCTGCTATTTCCTTACGATGTAAGGACGTGGTAACGTCTTTTGTTGATGGTGCTGCTCTCAATACTAGATCCAGAAAAACAATCTCCGACTTGGGCCAGCAATGAGTGAACTCCAAGCCCTTGTCATTAGAGTTCAAGTAGTCCATAAAACAGTGGATGGACTGTTCATCCCCATGCCACACAAGTAGGAGATCATCAATGAACCTCCTATAAAAATGAATATGTTTGATAAAGGGATTACCATCCGCAAAGACGTGGAACAGCTCCCACCAACCCATAAACAGGTTGGCATAGGAGGGGGCAAACTTAGCCCCCATAGCTGTTCCACGCCTCTGCAGATAGAAATCTCCCTCAAACATAAAAAAATTGTGACTCAGAAGAAATTCAACCACACGGACAATATATGATTTAAACTCATCCGTTAGATCAGTATAGGTATTGAGAAAGAAAGCAATCGCCTCAAGACCTTTACAATGCGGTATGGCCGAATAAAGGGAAACAACGTCTATAGTCAGCCATACAAATCCAGGCTGCCATTCCAAATTCTCAGTCAATCTCAAGACATGAGAGGTGTCCCTAATGTAGCTGGGAAGTCTGTTTACAAGTGGCTGCAAGTACATGTCAAGCCATTCAGAGACTGGTTCAAGCAGTGAACCAATCCCTGCCACAATCGGATGGCCTTTTACATTTTGGAAACCTTTGTGCACCTTTGGAAGGTGGTGAAAGATAGGCAAAATAGGGTCACTTACATTCAGACCCATAGCAGTTTTTCTATTCATAATGCCTATCTCAACACCATCGTCCAAGAGCGATATTAGTTCTTTTTGGAATCTGGCAGTTGGATTGTTGCTCAGACTTAAGTACACATTGGGATCATCCAATTGACGACGTGCCTCAGATATATAGGAGCACCTGTTCATAACCACTATGCTCCCACCTTTATCTGAGTTACGTATTACAATTTGTTTATTGGACTGGAGAGACTTGATAGCATATTTTTCCTTATATGTAAGATTAGATTTAACATCTGATTCCTCTTGTGAAAGAGTATTCAGATCTTCAAGTACTCTCTTGTGCTAAAGTTCTAGTTGTTTCCCTCTAGATTGAATCGGGTAAAAGTTAGATTTACTTTTTATTGTTAAACCTCCCACACTAGTGTAAGGAATATCAGGAATACCATCACTGTTCAATGATCTCAGGGTTAGCAGATCACAAGTATCTTCAAAGTTAAGCAAATCAATGTCTCCCAGACCACTCTCTCGTATTCCTTTGTCCAATTGATTTGGACAATCTTTATAGAATTTCTTTAAAGTAAGTAACCTTACAAACTTGTTTACATCGAGAATGGTCTGGAAGAGATTGAAATCCCTACTAGGACAAAAATTTAAACCCAAATTTAGGACCTTGTACTCAGTTTCACTCAATTCATAGGATGAGATGTTAATCACCCCCTTATTCTTTACTTTTGAGCTGTTGTATTTCTCAATAGGTACTTGCCCTTCCCTCTTAGGGGTAGTGGTAGGGCTGTATTCAATCCCCCTCCTTCCCCTTGATTCGTGTCCCTGTGAAAATCCTGCTGTTCAACATTATGTGTGTGTTGTATATCTGCTTGCTTTTTGTTCACTAGGATTGGTTTTATAATGTTATGTTGTTTAGCTTTGTGGGTGTTTTGTGATTTTGGTCTGGCCCCCAATTGTTCAATTTGTGCTTGATTCTCTGTTACTGACACCTGTCTATTAGGTACTACCTCAGTATGCTCAACTGTTTGAGTGTTAATCCCAGGATCTGAGTCTCCACTCTCCTCATATGAGCTAGAAAATGCTGATAATGATCCATCATCATCCGTAGTTTCTGGCTCAGTATCTGAAAATGTTACTTTATGATTACCCTTAGATTTTCTATTGTGTCTCTTGTTTTTATTTTTACCTTTATTTGTCTTACTAGTACCCTCATCTTGATCCTCTGTACTTTTAACAGAGGATTGATTTTTCCTGGAGCTATACCTTCTGCGATTTCTCCTATGCCAAATAAACACCTGATCATTTTGATAATCATTTTTATCTCTCAAATATTTGGTGTGTTTAGTTTGTATAATCTGGCTTTTACTGGACTGAACAGTATCTTGTAATGTTTTGTCTAGAGCACCATAGCCTTCTATTTCCTTAAACTTGTTCAACTCCAACTGTATACATTCTATTAGTTGTCTAACCAAAATCAGTAATTGCATAAGGCGTAAAGAGCATTCAGACAAGAACTCATTCCATTCTCTAATAAAGATATCATCTGAGACATCAAAGGTAGGAAACTTGAGTACTCTTAGACCCCTAGGTATCATTTTAAGCATACTATATTTATTCAGAGTCCAAGTGTCCAATTTCAACCTCTGTTCCTTTAAGCATAATATTTCCATTTGCATAAAGAGGTCACTTAATTGTGCATTAGGGCCTTCTAAACCAAATACATCTTCCAATTCTAGACCTTGTAAATCCAAATCATCAATCTTGGCCAATGAAAAATAGTTACCAGTCATATTGCATGTGTTAGTGGTAGGTAGCTCTGATTCAATCATTTGTGACATCATGTATACACTGACAAATAATTAGCTGTATATTGTCCCAGAAACAAATATTTTAAAGCCCACAGCTGCACTTTAACAAAAAGATAGAGGGTTAATGGAACGAAGCAAGAAAAAAAAGTTC
The DNA here is from genome assembly GCF_027579735.1 of Bombina bombina. Classification (NCBI taxonomy): domain Eukaryota; kingdom Metazoa; phylum Chordata; class Amphibia; order Anura; family Bombinatoridae; genus Bombina; species Bombina bombina. Next base: position 685,938,324 of record NC_069504.1, read on the forward strand.
TTTTGTTAGTGCTGCAGGGCGATAAAGCTGCTCAATTTCACATGTAGAGCGTTTTTAAATATGGAGAGGGATTCAAGCAAAACACAATCAAAGTTCCTGTTTTAACAAGAAGTTATACACACAGTCAGCCAGTTCATGGAAGCAATAGAGCGAAAAGCAAACAGATTGCTAGCGACAGTCAAAAGGGGAAAATTTTGCAAGTGTAAAACCGGATGCTTATACTCACTACTTCCCGGGTAGCTATTTGATTCAGCTTACCCTCCGTGATATAGCCCTTACACTTGTCTGTAATTCTCCTGAAGAAAACTGTGCTGCCTTAAAACTCGCCCTCTGGTCCTCCACTCCACAATCGCGGAAATGGCTGCTGCTGCCGATAACAGTGCATCTGCTGTGTCGGTTTGATGTCCACACGTGTAAGCGTAGAGACGTAGCGTTGCACACCCCCTTCTGTCCTGGGCCAATGATGTCACTTGCATACGCCGGAGATATATATATACACACACATATACACTTGTGTGTGTAAAGACAGATAGATAGACAGACTGATAGATAGATAGATAGATAGATAGATAGATAGATAGATAGATAGATAGATAGATAGATAGATAGACAGACAGACAGATACATAGATTTATATACAGTATATATATATATATATATATATATATATATACAGTATATGTTATATATGAGTTATATCATATGCACATACTCAGTAGCACTGGTCCCAGCACAGACACTTGTGTAACCCTAGAAGTTTACATTCTTCTCTTGTAGCCACATAACAGCACTAACAAGCTAAATATAAATATGAAATTATGAAAATGAAATACAAGCTTTTATTTGATCCACTTTCAAAATATGGAGAAAGTAAAAGGTCAAATTGCCCATTGATGTATGTTCTTGTAAGGGAACATATTTAGCAGATTCCTGAACCTTTTGGTTCATCAGTGCAATTTAGAGTGAATCTATCAATACTGATATAAAATCTGAATACTTTGATTAAATTATACGAAGAACATCAGCTCTATGAGCTCCTTTGCTACTGTATATTCATAAAGAAAAAAAATCATTGAAAGTTTCTAAACTAGAAGCTGTGAATAATGATTTGCAAATGTTTCAGATATAAATGTGCATTTTATTCTTGTTACGTCTTATTTCGCTTTCGATCCCACTGAGGCTATTTATATAATTATACATTATTACTTTTTTATTCTTACAGCATTTAGAAATAAAATACAAATGCACATTATAAAAAGTTTAAAACTCTCATTTTAACAGTAGAGTTAAAAGCACATGAAACCCAATTTTCTTCTTTCATGATTTAGGTAGAACATACAATTTTAAACAACTTTCCAAATTACTTCTATTATTACATTTGCTTCATTCTCTTGGTATCATTTGTTGAAGGAGAAGCAATGCACTACTGGTTTCTAATTGAACACATGGGTGAGCCAATAACAATCAGTATATATATATATGCAGCCACCAATCAGCAGCTAGAACCTAGGTTATTTGCTGCTCCTGAGCTTACCTAGATAAACCTTTCAGCAAAGGATAGCAAGAGAAGGAAGCAAATTAAATAATAAAAGTAAATTGGAAAGTTGTTTTAAATTGTATTCTCTATCTGAATTATGAAAGAAACAAATTGAGTTTCATGTCCCTCTAAATGACTTTATAATGCAGATTTTATTTTACGCTCACAATTTCAAAACCGACAAGGTTGGCTCATATAACATTTTAATTTAATTTCATGTCAGTCAAATGATTCTATTTGAAATATAGGGAGAATAATATATTTGTTTGCAATATGTCATGTCTACATTATTTAAAAACACCTTTTAAAGTGGTGCTGAGTGCCAACAGAATCAATCTGGCAGAAACTCAGACATTCATGTAATGAGTCATAGGCATTAGGACCATTATTTTTAATAGAGCTAACCTCTAATGTCCTGTATGGTTACGATCCTTAACTTTATTTATCTCACTTTTGCATGTGAATTTAATTTTAATTTAATGAATCTAGTACATTTTGTTTTCTTTAATCTACTTACAAAAATCTGGTGACATAAGTAAATCTCATCATATCTGTTACTGCTGTGATGAACAAAGTAACTTTTTATCAAGATTAATTATATATTTAGAATTTGTTCTTGACATACAAGCAATCAAGTTAGTTTTAATAGTAAATGCATTTTAATTGGATTATTTTTTTTGTTTCAAATGGACAATCCAATGCTGATGCTGCAGTAAATTTGTTTAATTCTATTGATTTGTGTGTGTGTATATATATATATATATATATATATATATATATATATATATATATATATATAAAATCCTGGGACAGTGTTTTGTTTTTATATATGTATGTATGTGTGTATATATGTATATATATATATGTGTGTATATATGTATATATATATGTATATATGTATATATATGTATGTATATATATAAGAGTTACAGTGTAGCTGGCACCAGCACAGCAATACCAAAGTGGGAGCACAGGGATACAGTCGTTAGTAGTTCCCAAATATGTCCTGTAGACAAAGCCTCTAGGAATCCTCCTCACTGGAGTAGGAAGAAATGATCTAGAAATGATCTAGAAAAAGAAGCGCCATACCAAAGACAGATCTGAGTGTAGATTATAAGGTTAAAAACACTGTTTAATAATAGTAACAAATGCACACTGCTGAGGTACACGTCTATCACACATATATGGTATGGCGCTTCTTCCTGAAATATTGTATTATATATATATATATATATATATATATATATATATATATATATATATATATACAGTATATATAAATATATGTGTGTGTGAGAGAGAGAGTATATCTGTGCGTGAGTGTAAATCTGTGTGAGAGAATATTTAAGAGTATCTCTGTGTGAAAGTGTATAACTATGTGTGTGAGAGAGCATGTGTGTTCGTGTGTATGTGAGTGTAAATCTGTATTAGTGTAAATGTCTGTATGTGTAAGAGAGTGTAAATTTGTGTGTGAGTGTTTGAAGTAACTTAAATAGGTAGAAGTCGGGGGGGGGCATAATTTCTTTCTCGGACCCAGGCAGCACAATATCTTGAGCCAGTCCTGCTCTGCCTGAGGATCCCTGGACCTCGCAAAGTACCTGGGAAATGTGTTGTTCAAATAAAACACCATCAGATCTATCTCTGGGAGACCCCAAAGATCCACAATCTGATTGATCACACCCTGGTGAAGAGACCACTCCCCTGGATATAGAGATTAACGACTCAGAAAGTCTGCGTCCCAGTTGTTCACCCCTTGAATATAAATCGCAAAGACTAGACAGGAATTAGTTTCTTCCCATGAGAGAATCCAAGACACCTCCATCATTGCTAGGGAACTGTGAGTTTCCCCCTGATGGTTGAAATAAGCTACTGTTGTGACATTGTCTGTCTGAAAACAGAGATGAGAGAGAATTGCATTTGTATTGATCACAATATATACTGAAAACCCCTCTCTCTGAAGAATCAAATGCACATCTTCATTCTTCAACCACCTCCAGCATGGGCAAAGAAAAGACTGAGGTATGTGTGAGGTGGGAGGGGTTTTATAGGGCTCTTGAGATTCAGGGATCTTTGCCTCCTCAGAGTTGTAGAGAAGAGTAATTCCCATGAATAATGGATTGTGGACTCTCATCACCTGTATGAAAGAAATTATAATGAAAAATTTATTCATTTTTACAACTATTGATTGCTGCTCTGTACTTTTATGTCCCTTTAAGACCATCCTGTAACAATAATTCATTGCATCAGATTGTTGGCAGAATGAACTGCAACTTGGAAAGATAAATGTTGATGCCACTGTGATATATTGCATTGTGCTAACCCGACATGAAAATATGAATATTTCACATTCAAATGTTCTTCACATAGCAGAATATGTTCTATTTATTCATTAATACATATTTCAAAAATATCTGATGGTATTTCAGTACAATATATATCTTTACCTTTATATATATATATATATATATATATATATATATATATATATATACACATGATCATATATAGGTGTATATATATATATATATATATATATATATATAGGAATATCTATTGAGAAATACTTAGAACATATTCTGCTATGTGCAGAACATTGGAATGTGAAATATTTACAGTAAATACATAGTTAAAATATTTATTAAAAATGAATATTGCATAATTTTTTTTCCGTGTTTTTATCTACTTAATTACAAAGGGCTCCAATGCACCAATATATATGTCTAGATATGTGTACATATGTATTTATGTGTTTATATGTGTATAGATGTCTGTAAATACATATATACACACATATAAATACATAAACACATATGTACACATACAGTATATAGACATACTGTACATGCATGCATACATATACATCTTCAGATCTCAATGTTAAACCCCTTTGTCTGTCTTTTTTTTTTCCTAACACCTGATATCTCACATCTTTGAGCCCTTATTACTTTTTTTTGTCCAATATTTTTCTAAATTAATTTTTATTAGATGGTGTTATTATGAGTGTAACTTATTAAAATGTATTTTTTTGGGACATTTTTTTGCTTTGCGAAACAGTTAACCAGAGCTCTAAGGACATGCTTACTCGATGAGCATTAAACGGATAGTCTAGTCAAAATTAAACTTTCATGATTCAGATAGAACATGCAATTTTAGGCAACTTTCTAATTTACTCCTATTAACAATTTTTCTCTTGGTATCTTTATTTAAAAAAGCAAGAACGTAAACTCAGGAGCCGGACCATTTTTGGTTCAGCACCTGGTTAGTGATTGCTGATTGATGGCTACATTTAGACACCAATCAGCAAGCGCTACCCTTGGCTGAACCAAAAATGGGCAGGCTCCTAATCTTACATTCTTGCTTTTGTTTTTCAAATAAATATACCAAGAGAACGAAGACAAATTGATAATAGGAGTAAATTAGAAAGATACTTAAAATTTGTTATTTACACGTCTAGAGGGAGTAGTAAACTTGCTCAAAATAACCACAAGCTTAGCATTTTACAGAACTTAAAGGGACATTAATCAATAAATATATTTTGTAAGCATTGTAATGAGGATATTCCCCTCCTCTCTCAAGTCATGCGTGCCACCATTTTGAAATCTATCTTTCACTATATTCTATTGACGATGTGTTTGCACTTGTGCAGTAACTCTCCTTCAAATACCTGCAGTGTAACCTAGGTTTCATAATGGCAGCTCCCATGATTAGATGGAGGCGCATGAAATGTATTACAAGTGGAACGCTTTTTAATGTTCCCACTCGAGCGTTAACTCCACTAGAAGTAAGCTTTTTGCTCATGTTGGGTAGCGCTTGTATTACAAGTTGAAAGTAAACTGTTTTTGCTTGCGCACTAACCTGGCACGCATAAAAAGCCGAACTTTTGACTATTGCCCACACAATAACGCATTTCCCCATAGAAGTCAATAGAGCAAAAAAGGGGGAATAAAACCTAACACCCTACTTGCGCGCAAACACGATCACATATTCTCAAGTGTGCTAATCCAACATGAAATTATGAATATTTCAAATTCCAATGTGTGCACATAGAATAATATTTTCTATTTATTCATAAATACATATTTCTACATATATTATCTGGTGGTATTTTGGTAGAATATATATCTAGACCTATATATAATTATATATAGGTATAGATATGATATATATAGGAATATCTACTTAAAAATACATGGAACATATTTTGCACATAGCAATGTGAAATATTTACAGTAAATACACAGTTTAACACTTTATTAAATATAAATATTGCATAAATATGCTTTTTCAGTTTTTCTACTTGACTGCAAAGGGCTCCAATGAACTTCTATATGTCTATATATGTGTATGTATGTATTTATGCATTTATATGTGTAAATACATAAATACGCATATAAATACATAAATACATATGTACACACATATATACATATTTAGACATGTATATGTATGTATCTCTATGTTAAAGCTCTTTGAGACCTCATATCTTTGAGCCATTATAACTTTTTTTGTGCAATAGTTTTGTGACACTTTTTTGTTTCACAAAACTGTTAACCAGAGCTCTGAGGTCAAGCTATCCCGAAGCGAGTTAACTCCAATTGCACTCAAGTGATTGCGTTTATTTTCAACTTGTTCTACAAGTAAAAAAACCTGACATGCAAAAACACTCACGATAAACCCCTACACTCATAATCTAGCCCTTAGTGTTTAGTATCCCTTTAAGGGGTGTGGGCCATATAAATGAGCACATAACATAAATTCACACATTCTCTTAAACAGTGTTTTGGTTGATTCAAATCTGCTACCCTTCTTAGTTGTATTAAGCGATACTGTGCTTTTTTTAACTAAATTTAATATGTTTCTGTTTTTTTGTATTTATCTTTACAAAACTACATTTTTTTATTAAAGGGATACTGTACATTAAACTTTTCTCCCCTTTAATGTGTTTTCAGTGATCCATTTTATTTGCAGGAGTGTATTTAATTGTTTCCTAATAGTTCAGTTACCTTTATTTTGTCATTTGAAATAACTGATTTTACCATACAAAACCACCACCTATACTGAAAATATAAATACTGCAGGATTTTCTTTAGAGAAGTTATGTACATAGGGGGCAACAAAAAAAAATCAACCTCTCAGTGGGGGTTGGGAGAGAGATTTTTGTATCTAAAATAGATGGTTTTGCTCATTAAACTCCCACCTATAACTAGCAAATCATATCTTTATATTGGCATATGTGTATAGAGATATATATTAGATAATATGAACAGATCTTCTCTTCCTGAAGGCTCGATCCATTTAAAATAATATATCCTTGAGAACAATATTTTGTGGTTTCAATTAATAAAACAAGCTATTTCAAATACAAAAATAAACCTTGTACAGAGCAATATCCCTTTAAGTTGCACTATTGATGCTGTTGCTTCTCTATGTAAAGATGGCATTACCTTAAAGGGACATAAAACCTAAACATTTTCTTTCATGAGTCAGCCACACCATACAATTTTAAACAACTTTCCAAATTATCTATTATCTAATTTGCTTCATTCTTGTATACTTTGTTGAAAAGGATACCATAGATATGCTCAAGAGCTGGAAACTAGCTGCTGATTGGAGGCTGCACACATTTGCCTCTTCTCTTTGGTTTATCAATGTTTTCATCTAATTCCCCAGTATTGCATTGCTGCACCATCAATAAAGGATACCAAGAGAATGAAGCAAAATTGATACTAGAAGTAAATTGGAATTTTGTTTAAAAATACATGCTCTATCTAAATCAGGAGATCATTTTGGGGTTTCATATTCCTTTAAAGACACATAGCAGTAAATTGTTTTATTTGTTTAATCTAACATAGGGCATTTCCCATTTATTACAATGTTTCTGTACTGCATACCAACATATGGCATATGACTGTAGTGACAGTTAAAATTTTAATTTACAGGATTTATACTTAAAAAATTTTTAGCATGTTTGCTGCTATTTCATAAACATGATAGATTTATTTTGAGTACAGTTTCCTTTTATGTTAACAATATATGCCTTTTTTATACATGTACAGTGAAAATTTGGGATTGGCCTTAAATCTAATCTCCAGTGCACAGCTTAACCCAATTGTTTTCTTTTCTTTAATAATTCAGATAGGGCATGCATTTTTATGCAATTTTCTAATTTACGCCTATTATCAAATTTTCTTTGTTCTCTTGATATCTTTATTTAAAAAGCAGGAATGTTAAGCGTAGGAGCAGGCCCATTTTTGTTTCAGAACCTGGGTTATACTTGCTTATTGGTGGGTAAATGTAGCCACCAACAAGCAAGCGCTATCCAGGGTGCTGAACCTAAAATGGGATGGCTCCTAAGCTTTATATTCTTGCTTTTTAAATAAAGATAGCAAGAGAATAAATAAAAATTGATAACTGTAGTAAAATAGAAAGTTGCTTAAAATTACATGCTCTATCTGAATCATGTAAGAAAAAATGTGGGACTAGTATCCCTTTAATAAACAAAATCCTATAGTTTCACAAAAAAATAATAATCAAATTTAAAGTAATTGACCTCAAACAAACTTAATATTTTTACACTTTGTAACATATTCGGATCAAAATGCTAAGAAATTATGAATAAACTAAAGACAACTAAATAGTTCTGTAAAAATAACAAAATAAAAAACCTTCGCTTTTGACATTAGATTACATTACAGCCTATAGTATATATATTTTTTTTTTAAAGGTCAACTCCTTAGAATGTTTTAAATAGATCATGGTTTTAACTCTTTATTGCTGCTATTAAGTAAACTTTAAAATGTTGTCCATTGGGCTATTCTACCAGGAAAACACTTAATAAACCTGAAATGAACACACTGATATAACGGAAACATAGATCTTTATTCTTCAAATAACTGCCCACACAAAACCAAAAACACATATTGAAAAATATGTCAGCTCACTAAAAATTGGATTTAAGTTGAGGATGTTTCTTGAGAAGCTGGCTATAATCTTATTCCAAGGCTTTTACCTGTGTTTTATCAGACAAGTGGAAAGCTAATATCTCGGTTCTTCTAAGCTTCTCATCTGCCAGCCGCTCAATATTTGCGCTGCCTCCTGTATATTTGTTTAGTTGTGCTAGCTGTGATCTTCAGCGTTTTATTGCTTTAAATGGAATTTGTGCTTTGAAAAAATGTAAAACCAAGGTTAGCAAATTGTTTATATCGAGTAATATATGGATCACTGTAGATACTTCTGATTACCTATATTCTCAGAGCTTTTGTCAATTTATGTATGACTATGTGCAGAATTATCTTAGATTTCCTTGTCTGTGTTTCTTTGGTTAGGTCATGTCCAAAATATATTGAGCCTTGCTGCGCTTATCTTTTCTAACATTTCATTTGTGGGTGTTTCTGCCATAAACAAATACTGTAGTGTTATGTTCCCCCATATATTGATATCTTAAACATCAAAGAAAAAAAACTAATAATAACACAGAAAAGCTATAGTTACATGAGCAACACTTAAAGGGACACTCAATCAAAATTAAACTTTCATTATTCAGATAGAGCTTGCCATTTTAAACAACTTTTCCATTTACTTCCACTAACAAAATGTGTACAGTCTTTTTATATTTAAACTTTTTGAGTCACCAGCTCCTACTGAGCATGTGTAAAAATAAGTGTGTATGCATTTGTGAATGGCTGATGGCTGTCACATTATACGTGTATGCATTTGTGATTGACTGATGGCTGTCACACGGTACAGGGGGAGTGGAAAAAGACATTTAAACTTTTAAAATTATCAGAAAAAAAAATCTACTACATATTTAAAGTTAAAGGGAGAGTATACTGTAAAATAGTTTTTCCCTTAATGTGTTTACAATTGCTTTTTTTACCAACTGCAGAGTAAAAAATGTATGAAAATTAGCTTTTTAAGGTTTATTTCTGTATATTAAAGCTCTGATTTTGTGTTTAAAGCCACAGCCTAATAAAATAGGTTGAGCTTGTAGGTATAATCAGATCTCATTACTGTATCACATTGTGTACATATACCTGCTTCTTTATCTTATATCTGTCCTTAAAACAATCACCAATACTTTGAGAGAACAATGGAAAATCAACATTTTATTACCTTATCTCTGCTATATTGCACTGGGAGTGTAATTTCTACTGTTGGCTGTGTTTACAAAGCTTATCTATAGCTGGTACGCGCGGCCACAAACTTTCAGAATAGGTGGGGATACCACATGCTAAATTAACAATTTCAAATGCCAATATAAGGGTAAAGGAGCTACTTGTAAACAATTTAATACACTCCAGCAGCTAATGTGGATCATTGGGAACAAATTAAAGGGGAGAACATTTGTGAGTAAACTGTCCCTTTAAGACTAAGTGCTATTGCATTGTCTTGTTATCTTGCATTTGTTGATTATGCAAATCTACTGTGTTGACTGGTCCTTTAAGGGACATGAAGCCCAGAATATTTGTTTCATAATTCAGATAGAACATACAATTTTAAACACATATCCAACTGACTTCTATTATCAAATATTCTCTTGGTATGCTTTGTTGAAGAAGCAGCAATGTACTACTGAGCTAGCTGAACACACATGGGGGGGTAGTTATCAACGTGTCAACTTCCTGCCTTCGCCGGCCCAATACGCCCGCCTAAGCTCGCCTCACATCGCCGCCGCGGACCTGAAAATTTTTGCCTAAGTTATCAAATAAAGCTGTCAAAAAGCCGCGCACCAAGTACGGGGCGATGAGCAGTGGACTGTGAGAGTTATCACTCATCCGATCTCGCTGCTCTTCGGCTTTTTCCCAGCTTTATTGCTAGCCTGTCACTAAGCACCCACACTATCTACACTGTTCTACCCCCTATACCGGCGCCCCCGGAGCCCCCCGCAACTAAATAAAGTCATTAACCCCTAAACCGCTGCTCCTAGACCCTGCCGCAACTCTGATAAATGTATTAACCCCTAAACCGCCGCTCCTAGACCCTGCCGCAACTCTGATAAATGTATTAACCCCTAAACCGCCGCTCCCGGACACAGCTGCCACCTACATTATACCTATTAACCCCTATCCTGCCCCCCCTACACCGTCGCCACCTATAATAAATTTATTAACCCCTATCCTGCCCGCCACTACACCGCCGCCACTGTAATAAATTTATTAATCCCTAAACCTAAGTCTAACACTAACCCTAACACCCCCCTAACTTAAATATTAATTAAATAAATCTAAATAATATTTCTATTATGAACTAAATTATTCCTATTTAAAACTAAATACTTACCTTTAAAATAAACCCTAATATAGCTACAATATAAATAATAATTATATTGTAGCTATCTTGGGATTTATTTTTATTTTACAGGCAACTTTCAATTTATTTTAACTAGGTACAATAGCTATTAAATAGTTATTAACTATTTAATAGCTTACCTAGCTAAAATAAAGAGAAATTAACCTGTAAAATAAAAACTAACCTAAGTTACAATTACACCTAACACTACACTGTACTTAAATAAATTATTCCTATTTAAAACTAAATACTTACCTTTAAAATAAACCCTAATATAGCTACAATATAAATAATAATTATATTGTAGCTATCTTAGGATTTATTTTTATTTTACAGGTAACTTTGTATTTATTTTAGCTAAATTACCTGTAAAATAAATCCTAACCTAAGTTACAATTAAACCTAACACTACACTATCATTAAATTAATTAAATAAATTACCTACAAATAACTACAATTAAATTCGATCAGCCAATAGAATGCGAGCTCAATCTGATTGGCTGATTGGATCAGCCAATCGGATTGAACTTGAATCTGATTGGCTGATTCAATCAGCCAATCAGATTTTTCCTACCTTAATTCCGATTGGCTGATAGAATCCTATCAGCCAATCGGAATTGAAGGGACGCCATCTTGGATGACGTCCCTTAAAGGAGCCTTCATTCGTCGGTAGTCCGTCGGTAAAGAAGGATGTTCCGCGTCGGCGGGATGAAGATTCAAGACCCCGCTTGGAAGATGACATCACCCGGATAGAAGACTTCTTCAGCGCCTCTTGGAAGATGACCTCGCCCGGATGGAAGACTTTTTCAGCGCCGCTTGGAGGATCACTTCATTGGATGGAAGATTTTTTCAGTGCCGCTTGGAGGATAACTTCTGCCGGTCCGGGTCTCCTCTTCGGTTCCATCGCTGCTCGGCTGAGTGAAGACGACTCAAGGTAGGATGATCTTCAGGGGATTAGTGTTAGGTTATTTTAAGGGGGGTTTGGGTTAGATTAGGGGTATGTGGGTGGTGGGTTTTAATGTTGGGGGGGGGTTGTATTTTTCTTTTACAGGCATAAGAGCTGAATTCTTTGGGGCATGCCCCACAAATGGCCCTTTTAAGGGCTGGTAAGGTAAAAGAGCTTTGAACTTTTTAAATTTAGAATAGGGTAGGGGATTTTTTTATTTTGGGGAGGTTTGTTATTTTATTAGGGGGCTTAGATTAGGTGTAAGTAGCTTAAAATTGTTGTAATATTTTTAAAATGTTTGTAACCTATTTTTTTATTTTTTGTAACTTAGCTTTTTTTATTTTTTGTACTTTAGTTAGTTTATGTAATTGTATTTAATTGTAGTTATTTGTAGGTAATTTATTTAATTAATTTAATGATAGTGTAGTGTTAGGTTTAATTGTAACTTAGGTTAGGATTTATTTTACAGGTAATTTTGTATTTATTTTAGCTAGGTAGTTATTAAATAGTTAATAACTATTTAATAACTATTCTAACTAGCTAAAATAAATACAAAGTTACCTGTAAAATAAAAATAAATCCTAAGATAGCTACAATATAATTATTATTTATATTGTAGCTATATTAGGGTTTATTTTAAAGGTAAGTATTTATTTTTAAATAGGAATAATTTATTTAAGTATAGTGTAGTGTTAGGTGTAATTGTAACTTAGGTTAGTTTTTATTTTACAGGTTAATTTCTCTTTATTTTAGCTAGGTAAGCTATTAAATAGTTAATAACTATTTAATAGCTATTGTACCTAGTTAAAATAAATTGAAAGTTGCCTGTAAAATAAAAATAAATCCTAAGATAGCTACAATATAATTATTATTTATATTGTAGCTATATTAGGGTTTATTTTAAAGGTAAGTATTTAGTTTTAAATAGGAATAATTTAGTTCATAATAGAAATATTATTTAGATTTATTTAATTAATATTTAAGTTAGGGGGTGTTAGGGTTAGTGTTAGACTTAGGTTTAGGGGTTAATAATTTTATTACAGTGGCGGCGGTGTAGTGGGGGGCAGGATAGGGGTTAATAAATGTATTATAGGTGGCGACGGTGTAGAGGGGGCAGATTAGGGGTTAATAAATTTAATATAGGTTGCGGTGGGCTCCAGGAGTGGCGGTTTAAGGGTTAATATGTATAGAGTAGCTTGCGGTGGGCTCCGGGAGCGGCGGTTTAGGAGTTAATATGTATAGAGTAGCTTGCGGTGGGCTCCGGGAGTGGCGGTTTAGGGGCTAATAACTTTATTTAGTTGCGGCGGTGTAGGGGGGGACAGATTAGTGGTGTTTAGACTCGGGATACATGTTAGGGTGTTAGGTGCAGACATCTCCCATAGGAATCAATGGGATGTCTGGCAGCAGCGAACTTGTACTTTCGCTATGGTCAGACTCCCATTGATTCCTATTGGATCCGCCGCCTCCAGGGTGGCGGTTTGAAAACCAGGTACGCTGGGCCGGAAAAGTGCCGAGCGTACCTGCTAGTTTTTTGATAACTAGCAAAAGTTTTCAGATTGTGCCGCACTTGTGTGCGGAACATCTGTAGTGACATAAGAATCGATCTGTGTCGGACTGAGTCCGGCGGATCGAAGTTTACGTCACAAAATTCTACTTTTGCCGGTCTCTAGCCTTTGATAACTAAGGCGAATCAGCATCGCCACAAATACGCTGCGGAATTCCAGCGTATTTGAGGTTGACGGCTTGATAACTAGGCCCCTTGGTTACCCAATCAAAAGGGGCATATGTGTGCAGCCACCAATCAGCAGTTAGCTTCCAGTAGTGCATTGCTGCTTCTTAGCCTACATAGGTATGCTTTTCAACAATGGATACCAAGAGAGAAAAGCAAATTAGAGAAAATAAATAAATTGGAAAGTTGTTTCAAATTGCATCTTTCACATGCATTTGCTTCCTGTTCGAATTCCAGTGACCTCACTCTACCATTGATGATAACATTTTAACCAGAGCAACTTAGAAAAATGTATGAATATTGTAGAAATGTTTCTAATGGTATCTGAAATGCATCACAAAAGCAAATGCAACAATATCAATATCATACATTTAATTCTATCTGTGGAAAGTCACATAGCAGCATAAAAGATAGGATTCTGAGAGTAAATAAGGAGTAGAATGCCTGTCTAGGCTGCCCATATTTCTACCCTTAAAGTGATGGTAAATTCTACAAAAGTGTTTATCGGCAATCAATCTAACTACAAAAATGACTATGAGTTTCATTCATCAAAAGTTTTAAAAAACAAACTTACTGGTTTATACTAAACAAAACTGCTCAGATTCTATTGGGCGCTCTGTCAGCCCTGCTACTAAGAGCCTTTTTTTTTTCCACGTGTTTCCCGTGGTCCAATCACAATTGTGGCATTTTGGCATGTTTGCTTTTTGGGGGGGGGGGGAATGATCTTTTGGGCATGCGTGAGTCAGTTCCTCTCTAAAATTATATAAATGATATGCAGGCGGAGGATTGTCGGTCTGCTTTCCATAAAGAAAAGGTAAATATTTTAAAAAAGACGCTTCAATGAAAAGTTTAAAGGGACACTGAACCCAAATTTTTTCTTTCGTGAGTCAGATAGAGCATGCAATTTTAAGCAACTTTCTAATTAACTCCTATTATCAAATTTTCTTCATTCTTTTGTTTATATGAAAATCAAGAATGTAAGTTTAGATGCCGGCCCATTTTTGGTGAACAACCTGGGTTGTCCTTGCTGATTGGACAGCACCAATAAAAAACTGCTGTCCATGGTCTGAACCAAATATTTGCTGGCTCCTTAGCTTAGATGCCTTCTTTTTCAAATAAAGATAGCAAAGGAACAAAGAAAAATTGATAATAGAAGTAAATTAGAAAGTTGCTTGAAATTGCATGCTCTATCTGAATCATGAAAGAAAAAAATTTGGGTTCAGTGTCCCTTTAATGAATGAATGTCCCTGTTTTTAAGAGTAGTTTTAGATACTGGGCACTTATTCTTTCAAATCTACATTCACTTTAAAGGGATACTGAACCCATTTTTTTATGATTCAGATGAAGCATGGAATTTTAAGCAACTTTCTAATTTACTCCTATTATCAGTTTTTCATTCTCTTGGTATCTTTATTTAATATAGCAGGAATGTAAACTTACGAGCCAGCCCATCTTTGGTTCAGCACCTGGGTAGTGCTTGCTGATTGGTGGCTAAATGGACAGGAAACCCTACAATTTTCTTTCATGATTTGGATAGAACATACAATTCCAAAAAACTTTCCAATGTACTTCTATTATCAAATGTGCTTCATTCTCTTGTTATCCTTTGCTGAAGGAACAACATTGCACTACTGACAGCTAACTGAGCACATCTAGTTAGCCAATCACAAGCGACAAATGTGTGCACACACCAATCAGCAGCTAGCTCCCACTAGTGTAGGATATGTGCATATTCTTTTTCAACAATGAATACCAAAAGAACAAAGCACGTTTGAAAATAGAAGGGAATTTTAAAAGTGTCTTTAAATTGCATGCACTATCTGAATCAAGTTTAATTTTGACTTTCCTATCCCTTTAAGCAAATTTTCAATGTAATCCTATAGACTAATTAGATTTGTTCCCTATGATATCCTTTGTAGAAAAGCAAACCTAGGTAGGCTCAGGAGCAGCAATAAACTACTGGGAGCTAGCTGCTAATTGGTGGCTGCACAATGCACATATGTCACTTATCAATGGCTAACCCACTGTGTTTAGATAGGTCCCATAAGTGCATAGATGCTTCTTCAATAAAGGATACCAAAAGAATGAAGAAAATGTCATAGAAGAGGTAAACTGGAAAGTTGTTTAAAATTGTGCGTTCTATCTGAATCATGAAAGAATAATGTTGGTTTCATGTCCCTTAAACATATGACCTGGTTTAAACACATTTTACCCAATAACTTTTATTACACATTTGTAAATTATTGTTTGTGTGAAGCCGAGGACAGAATAGCACGGCACAAATTATCATTTCATTTGTGCTCTAGGTCTTTCCCTTTTGTGTATGTTGGACAATGTGCTCTGTACTTTAAAGGGACAGTCAACACTTACTTTAACATGTTTTTATATTGAAAATAACAAAACGGAGGTCCGCCTACACTATACCCCTCCTGCCTTGCCGCCTTGCTTCTGTCCTAATCAGCGGCGCTAACTACTCTAATACCCGGTAAATATGGATGCCGGACTCCCCCCACCATTACGTAGCTGCCTTCTTCTTCAACTGATAAGCAAATCAGAATCCAGGCATCGGACAGAAATTGCAAGCGCGTGCAATTTCTGTCCGAGGACTGGATTCTGATTTGCTTATCAGTTGAAGAAGAAGGCAGCTACGTAATGGTGGGGGGAGTCCGGCATCCATATTTACCGGGTATTAGAGTAGTTAGCGCCGCTGATTAGGACAGAAGCAAGGCGGCAAGGCAGGAGGGGTATAGTGTAGGCGGACCTCCGTTTTGTTATTTTCAATATAAAAACATGTTAAAGTAAGTGTTGACTGTCCCTTTAACATAATATTTATTACAAAATAACACCCTTCATCCAAGTTTTACAGTATCAATATTTCTGTCCAAATAGAAAACTAACATTAATTGTATATGTTTTAAAACAAGAACATAAATCATTAAACCTAAATATACTGTAACTATTTTGCACTTTGGTTGTCTAAGACATGAATCACCACTTCCTATTATTAAATGATTTCTTTTACCAATAACAAGAAGCACACATCACAGTACTGCATAACAACTAATTTATCTTCTATTATTCCATTCTCTCATTCACTTATTTAATTCTTGATTTCACGCTTTAATTCTCCCTCCCCCACTCTTTTGGGAACTTTAGATTCTGTGTTCCAATGTGCCAAGATTCACGCTGTTTGGACACTTCTCCTTATCATTGCTACAAGCAAAGTGTTCAGGAGCCCAGAACCATGTCGGCGTGACCAGACCTGATACAATGGAACTGGCACCTACTGTTTTATCATTGGATTAATCCATTCCAACCTTAGGCCATTCCTTCAAGCAGTAAACAAGCAGACACAGGAAGCAACAAACCAATGCTGTAAATGCTTATTTTTTGCTTTTTATTTTGCTTCATAAAATGGAGACAAAAAATATATATTTACATTTTACTTAAATATTGTTGAGCCTAAATAGGTATGCTTTTCAATGAAGGTACCAAGAGAACAAAGCAAGTTAGGTAAAAGAGGTCAAATGGAAAGTTGTTTATAACTGCATGCTCTATAAAATCATACACGTTTAATTTTGACTTTACACCAGTTTCATAAGCTGTCCTCTTGTTCTAGCTCTTCTTATTATCTTAAATATACTTTATGCATTTATGTTCAATATGCATCCACAATCTCTATTAGGGTTAGAATACAAGTGGCGGGCTAAAGTTAGCATGGGTTGCAATAAGCACCATCATGGCTGTGCTAAATTTTGAGTGTATTGCAAGTTAAAAGTAAACAGGTGCGCTTGAGCGTTCAACTGATTATCACGCATGAAGATCTAGCGTAACGTTTAAAAAGTAAAAAAAAAAAAATAATGCTCACCAAACCCAACATAAATACATTCAAATAAAGCGTTACACTCATATATATAGTTGTTGCTAAAAAAATATTCATATTTAAAGGTATATGGTATATGACAAGGTATTTGACTGGAAAGTGTTACGTTGTTTGTGTGTGTATGCATGCATGTATGTATGTGTATATATATATATATATACATATATATATATATATATATATATATATATATATGTATATATATATATCTGTACATTTCAGCATTCCCATCAATTTGGACATTATCATCAACACAACTGGCTGAAATGCAGCCCCAAACCAAGACAGACCGTCCACCATGTTTTACTGAAGGCCACAAGCATTTATTTTTCCATGTCTCTTCATGTCTTCTTCTCACATATTGTCAACGATTACACCCAAAAATTTAATCTTGGATTCGTCACTCCATAATACTCCTTTGCACTGATCTTCATTCCAATCTTTGTGATATATAGCATATTCAGTGGCGTAGCGTGGGGGGGGCCACAGGGGCGGTTGCCCCGGGCGCAAAATTCTTAGGGGCGCAAAATTTCAAAAGAAATTTGCGCCCCTAAGGAATTTAATTCGTTATAAACATTGCAGGCGGCAGGGCCGTGGTGGTTGCTTGTAAGGGAGCCGCCTGCCAATTCATAAGGTGCACTACTAGGATTGCCACTTGCCCCGGTATTAATAATTAGGGGGGGTTGAAGAATGTGCGTGAGTCAGTCACACTTATCATCAAGGGAAGTGAGGAGGAGGCCCTGACTGCAGCCTGAAGTGCATCATGATGAGGTCACAGACCATGGTCGATAGTCCAACCAGTCCTCCTCTCAACTCGCCTCCCAAAGACCCAAGTCCCACCCAGTCATGTGATCTCTTTGGTGTGCGGGTGCGGTGTCGCTGTGAGCTGTTAGTACGACGAGTCCGACAGAGGTGGCCAGGCCGTGACCCTCCTGTTTGGGTACTGTTCAACTTCTTCCTAATGATATGATCTGCAGTTTTTTCTAGGTAAAGTATTTTTTTTAAATTTGTTTTATAAAAAAAGAGTTTCCTCTGTATTATCTGCTTTGAGAATTACTCACCTGCCTGCCTGCCTGCTCTATAATATATATATATATATATATATATATATATATATATATATATATATATATATATATATATAATACTGTATATACAAGTATATATTATATATATATTTATATATATATATATATATATATACAAACATACATATTTTATATATATATATATATATATATATATATTGTTTATATTTTATATATATATATAATATAGTAATATATATATGTATATATATATATATATATACATATATAATATATATATATATATATATATATATATATAAAATTTGATTTCATATTGAATTTGTGGCTGCGAGAAGCCACGCCCCCAAGCCACACCCTGAGACACACCCTCTCCACCCCCTTTTAAAAAGTGTCCAGGAATATTCTGGGCAAAAGGTAGCAACCCTATGCGCTACCGTGGGCACTCACAAATGCATGACTTTACTGGTGGAAGAGACTCAGTCAGTGCTAATGGGTTAGGGGGCACAATACTTGCCTTGCCCTGGGCGCTGACAACCCACGCTACGCCACTGAGCATATTTTAACCTTTTCACCCTGTTCCCATTCTAAAAAAGTGGTTTCTTGGCTGCTACCCTTCCACAAAGACCATTACTGACCAAGCTTTTTTGGACTGTAGAAGGTCAACTTGGGATCCTGATGAAGCTGCCAGATACTGAGCCAGGTCCTTGCTGGACTTCTTCTGCTCTCTTAAAGAAGAAACTCTGAGATACTTTTCATTAGATTTTGAAAGTCCTTTTTTGTCTTTGACCTCTCCTGTTTCTTCAAATTTCTTCAAATTTCTTTATAACAGCTTGAATACCACATCTTGAGTATCCAGTTTGTTTGCTGATTCTCCTTTCAGAGTGGCCTTGCTGATGCAAAAGTATGATTTTATGTCTGTCAAATGATGTTTGGCATTTTGAAAGGAATGGCATCCTGTGGTTTTGGGTTGTATTCTAATAAAGAGACTGAGAAATAATTACATATGGTCATTATACCATTGCTAAAACAACAAATCTAATGGTGGCCTGAGACTTCGCACAGTACTATATATATATATATATATATAAACACAGTAGAAAACTAATCCTCCCTCCAAGTTCAACCACCTGGTGCAGCAAGGCATTCAACAGTCCCATAACAAAGTTGCACTCTCAGTTTTTTCACAGCAAAGTCAGCTTTATTAGATGACATTTTAGAGATATAGAATCTCTTTCATCAGATCAAAAGTGACTGTAAATATTTAACATTCCAATGTTCTTCACTTTTAAATATATATATATTAAAAAAAATTATATAGGTATATAGGTATAGATATATATTTTACAAAATATATATTTAAAAACTGTGCGTACAGCTATGATGTCATCAGAATGGGCCATCGTTGTCATTACAAGATAACTACACATGCAGCAGTAGCCATCCAATAACACTAACCATGCCGGCACAACTGGCTTGCATCAGTTTTTATAAACATAACTTTAACTAAAGTTAAATCTACATCATATTTACATCCTCAAAAGATTCATATGCAGATTTAAACAGTATAGCCAGATTATTAAACGGTCTAAGCGCTTACAGTAAATAGCTTAATGAGCGCATCTAGCTACATACATATTATGCCTACACAATGACAAATGGCTAAAGAGACAAAACCTATATTATTAGTTATATACCAATCATGTAAGCAATACTAACAAGTACAACCTCTTATTGACATATCTAAAAATTCTATAGACACCTTTATCAATACCTCTAGAAAGAAACATATGCAAATGGTCAAAGGGTAAACCATAGCTTCATAACTCAAGGAATAGGTAGAAATTGATATACATTAATATACAGTACATATTTAAAAATGAAAAGAAAATGTTCTTCTATGTAAATAACATTGGAATGTAAAATATTCATAACTACCTTTTGGGTTTAGCACTGAAGGTCTAATGTGGTGTCAGGTTAGTGCTCGAACAAGTGTTAATTTTTGGGCTTTTTTTAAAGCGAGCTCCACTGAAGTCTATGAGGAGAAGATGCTAACGCGGTCGCAATATCTGAAGTCCTCATGTTAGCACAAATTGGGTTTCACTCACTCACGCAATTTACTTTTAACATCAATCGTCATTTAACATTGCACAGGCAGTTCTGGTGAACTGCTTGTGCAATTCCGCCCCCTGCTGATTCGTGGCCAATTTGTCCGCTAGCAGGGGGTGTCTATCAACCTGTGGGTGTCAATCAACCTGATCGTATTCGATTGGGCGGATTGATGTCCTAAAGGCTTGCGTGGAAACAGGTATTTGGCCCCATTCGGGCCATGATAAATCGGACCCGTAGGGGCCTATTATTGTGCAATCGGACATGATCCGATATTGCAGATCATGTCCGCTGCACATCGATAAATGCTGACAGCATATGCTCTCTGCATTTATCATTGCACCAGCAGTTCTGGTGAACTGCTGGTGCAATACCGCCCCCTGCAGATTCGTGGCCAATCGGCCGCTAGCCGGGGGTGTCAATCAACCCGATCGTATTAGTTTGGGTTGATTTCTGTTTGCTGTCTCAGAGCAGGTGGACAGGTTACGGAGCAGCGGTCTTTAGAAGGCTCGCCGGAAACACGGGGCATCATGCTCCATACAGAGCTTCATACATTTGCCCCTTAGTCTTTACTTTTTCAGAGGTATGAATTGAAACGGCTCTTATCAAAATTTATGCCTAGCAAAAGGTGTTGTTAGGTTGCAAAAAGACAAGGTATATCCAATCAATGGTCACTCCCAAAAATCTGTTTTACGCTGCACTTCAGTCATGCCCTAAGTCTACCCCAACTTCAACATATATTTTTGTCATAACCAAACAGTTATTTGGTACATTGTGACTGTATGTTTACTCACAGAACAGAAGTTTTACACCTCTGCTAGTAACACATGCAAATTAGTTATTTTATCCCTTACCTGACACTAACACATATAAATCTTAGCTGTTAGTAACACACATAGATCAATCATTTCACATTGTTGTGCCAATAACACTTATAAATCAGTGGCTTTGCCCATGTGTGCCAGTAAGACAGATCAGTGAGTTTACACAGCCTCCTTAACTACCAATAACACATACAGAGCAATTGTTTAACTCGTTTATGTCAAAAAGAAACAGTAATTTTAGATTTTTGATTCTTAGCTGCCAGCAGCATACATAACTATTATTTAACTTTTTATGTCCCTATTACATATTTATCAGTGATTTCACTTCCCCATGGCTCTCCGTAATGCACAGAGAACAATAGTAAACCCCTATCTGTAAGTTAAAACAGAGCTATGATTTTCTGTAGGCAGCTATGCTAACCTGTTCCACACCATCTCACAAGCAGACAATTCTGAATGTTTCCTAATCTTTCTGAGATGGCTGCCACCAAGTAAAAGTGACAGCGCTTATGTGAACTGTTACATTTGCCTGACAACAGCCACTTTGGAAAAGCAGATTGTATATTTCTAAAGAAAATAACCTTTGGCATCCTTCAGGCCACTGGGGGTTAATTTGGGTGCTGGGGTTAGTTGTTTATTATATAAGCTTTTGCATTTGTTTCGTTACGAATGTGAATTAATAATGAACACTCAGATATTTGTTTTGTTGTCATGAAACAAATAACTGAATGAATGCACTAACGAATACTGATGACATTTGTCAGTATTCATTTGTTTCCTTTATATTAGCTTTAAAGGTTAAAATATTTACCTATAAGGAGCTGTAGATCTGCACTAATCCAGCCCTTCTTCACAGTACCCTAGGCCGCACTATTAGGAGGTTTAGCACTGTGGATCTCAGAGCCTGTGTTAAAGGATAATGTCTCTTAGTGCAGGCTTTGGGATCTGCCATGTTAAGCCTCCTATTAGTGCGGCTCTGTAAAGCAGGGTCAGGATTAGTGCAGCTATCCAGTGCGCTAGAGTGTAAGTATGAACTTTTTCACCTGTAGCAAAGGAACATTTAAAGGGATAGTAAAGTCCAAATTGATTCAGATAGGGCATGTTATTTTAAACACCTTTCTAAATTACTTTTATCATCAAATTTGCTTTGTTCGCTTGGTATTCTTAGTTGAAAGCTAAACCTAGGTTGGCTCATATGCTAATTTCGAAGCCCTGAAGGCCACCTCTTATCTGAATGCATTTGATCGTTTTTTACGGCTAGAGGGCGAGAGTTCATGTGTGTCATATAAATAGCATTGTGCTCATGCACGTGGAGTTATTTAAGAGTCAGCACTAATTGTCTGAAATGCAAGTCTGTCAAAAGATCTAAAATAAGGAGGCAGTCTGCAGAAGCTTAAATACAAGGTAATTACAGAGGTAAAAAGTATATTTCTATAACAGTGTTGGTTATGCAAAACTGGGGAATGGTAAATAAAGAGATTATTGTTCCTTTTAAACAATAACATTTTTGGTGTTCACTATTCCTTTAACTAAAACAAACGTAAATGTTCCCCAAATATTCAGTATTCATTTCATTTTAAACTAAACAAATATCAAATAGCGCAGCAGATGAATATTCTGACAAACTAATTTTTCAGAATATTTGTTCCAAAATAAATTCATCCGAAAAAAATTCTTGGCAGCTGCACAAGTCAACCATTTAATATTAGTTGTTCTGTGTCAGACTGATCAGCTCTGTTGGCTGTAAGCTTATTTTAATTGTACCAAATAAAGTTTATTAAACATCAAAGACAGACGTACATGCTTGAAATAATAATAAATAAAGGTTTTAATACAAGGCAATAAGGAGACAGAAAACTTTCTATCATTTGTATTTAAACAAAAATATGGGGTTTTTTTTGTATAAACTAAATTATAGTTGAAAAATGACATTCTCTAATTTGTTTTCATTTTTAGATTTTTAAATTTTAAGACTATCAACCCTGTACCTATATGTTTTTAACTCCTGTAGGTGGTGGAGATAAATCATCCCATATGAATAGCAGGGGCAGTTTTGCACAAGGAAGTCCTTGTGCAATAGTATATCTGGCCAGTGGATTTCCAGTGTCTGCTGACTATTTGATGAGAAGGTGGGAATTAGGTACATCGTCTGAATAGGGGGGGACATGGGGCCCCTTTGTGGGGGGTTAAACACGTAGAGTCGCTAGACTTAAAGTTATATGCACTAAAGGATTAGAGCATGTCATTTTTTTACTATAATGGCTATTTAAGTTTAAACTGTTTATTTTCATTTAAAAGTTAACAGGACGTGCACATGGTCCCTGAATTAAATTAAATTTCTCCCCTTTCATGTGTTGTCAAAAAGCTACCTGCTGGAGTGTATTAAATTGTTTCTAAACAGCTAATTTACCTTTATAGCTGATTTTGCCACTTTTGTGTTCTCTAAGGAAAGACTATGTAAACAAGAATCAACAGCAGCCCATGGGGGGGGGGGTTGACAGATACTAAAATGTTAATTTTCAATTGCTCTTTCTAAGAATTGGCATTTGTGTATAGATAAAGAGATGAGATAAGGAGGCATATGTGCATTGAGAACTAAATAAGATAATGATGAAAATTCTTGGCAGCTGCACAAGTCAACCATTTAATATTAGTTGTTCTGTGTCAGACTGATCAGCTCTGTTGGCTGTAAGCTTATTTTAATTGTACCAAATAAAGTTTATTAAACATCAAAGACAGACGTACATGCTTGAAATAAAAATAAATAAAGGTTTTAATACAAGGCAATAAGGAGACAGAAAACTTTCTATCATTTGTATTTAAACAAAAATATGGTTTTTTTTTTGTATAAACTAAATTATAGTTGAAAAATGACATTCTCTAATTTGTTTTCATTTTTAGATTTTTAAATTTTAAGACTATCAACCCTGTACCTATATGTGTTTAACTCCTGTAGGTGGTGGAGATAAATCATCCCATATGAATAGCAGGGGCAGCTTTGCACAAGGAAGTCCTTGTGCAATAGTATATCTGGCCAGTGGATTTCCAGTGTCTGCTGACTATTTGATGAGAAGGTGGGAATTAGGTACATCGTCTGAATAGGGGGGGACATGGGGCCCCTTTGTGGGGGGTTAAACACGTAGAGTTGTAGAGTCGCTAGACTTAAAGTTATATGCACTAAAGGATTAGAGCATGTCATTTTTTTACTATAATGGATATTTAAGTTTAAACTGTTTATTTTCATTTAAAAGTTAACAGGAAGTGCACATGGTCCCTGAATTAAATTAAATTTCTCCCCTTTCATGTGTTGTCAATAAGCTACCTGCTGGAGTGTATTAAATTGTTTCTAAATAGCTAATTTACCTTTATAGCTGATTTTGCCACTTTTGTGTTCTCTAAGGAAAGACTATGTAAACAAGAATCAACAGCAGCCCATGGGGGGGGGGGGGTTAACAGATACTAAAATGTTAATTTTCAATTGCTCTTTCTAAGAATTGGCATTTGTATATAGATAAAGAGATGAGATAAGGAGGCATATGTGCATTGAGAACTAAATAAGATAATGATGTCTGTTTGTTTCTGCAAGCTCAGACCATTTAAATGGGTTTGTTTTCAATTAGCAAAAAGCCATTTAATATACAAAATAAACTTAAAGGGTCACTTTCTGATAAATGTTATATTTTGCAGTTAGTAGAACGTCATTGGAAATATATTAAGGAAAAACAATTTTACAGTGCAATGGCCCTTTAAAAACTGATTGCTCAGATCATCTACTGCTTTATTGGTGAACAATGACACTCCTCACAAGAATAGAAACAAAAAATAAAATCATATAGGAACTTAATACTATTTAAATGCCCTCTTTTAGGTGCACAAAGAAAGAAAACATTTTATTGTCCCTTTAACATATAGCAATAATTCCCCTGTCTTGTATGTGTTCTCCTTTATCTGAGGTGGATCTCTGTTTATGGATACTGCTCAATTCTGCTTTTATAGTAAAAGTAAAGATTTCCAAACAAGGCTGTAGTTTTTGAATAACTCAGAGCTACAATTTTTATGAGCAACTGAGAATGGAACGTAGCGTTAATGTCTAGAACGCTGTGATTATCATACTACTAGTGGTATGTCATGAAATTCTTTCAAGAAATGATTGTATTGCGTAATACTGTTTATGATATTAAACTTTTTGGAATAACTTACCATTTAACCCATTTTCTGCAAGATAATGTTGCTACGTTTTGCTACACAATGCATTGCAGCCATCCTTGGCAACAACAACAACAACAAAAAAGTTTAAAAGAGGCTGAAATCTAAAAACATATCCACATTTCAAAAGACATCTGTTTTATGCAAAACCGTACAATTCAACCCAATCTGAAGTTTCCTGGCAGGAATGACAGTCCATCTATATGCTGGATCAGTCAAACAGGAATTTAGTCCAAGTGAGATCTCTGGAAAAACTCTAGGAATCATACACCACTCAAATTCATTACATCGGTATCCAGTTAAGTGTAATTAAAGTGCATTTTGATTTTTTTTGGAACCTTTTTAAAATAGTGGAACAATTCTTGCTGAAAATATTTATGCTTGCATATGCTATTCATCTAGGTTCTGGTTGAGACTATGGGGTAGATTTATCATAGTGCGAGCGGACATGATACAATGTAGCGTATTATGTCCGCCACACATCAATAAATGCCAACAACATACGCTGTCGGCATTTATCATTGCACCAGTAGTTCTTGTGAACTGCTGGTGCAATGCCGCCCCAGGCAGATTTGCGGCCAATCAGCTGCTAGCAGGGGGTGTCAATCAACCAGATCGTATTTGATCGGGTTGATTTCTGTCCATGGCCTCAGAGCTGGCAGTCAAGTTATGGAGCAGTGGTCTTTAGACCGCTGCTTTATAACTGCTGTTTACGGCAAGCCCAGGGGCATCAAGCTCTATACGGCGCTTGAAAAAACTTTTAGTACTAACACAAGACGTAAATGCTTTAAGCCTTACAAAGCAACATTAATAGTTATAATTATTATTTATTTTTTTAGAAATATCTTTTTATTTGTTCAATATTTTAGACATATAAAAGATACATATCTGCATGGATTTTTTTGTATTAATACATTGTTAGTTTTCTATCACTGGATGCTAAATTTGAACTTGCAGAGTTACTAAGTTTAATTACACTGTGTGTGGTTTGGCTTATCATTGTTTATATTTCTTACATATATTTTTAAAACATCTTAAATGAAAAGAACATTCCAAGGGCTACAATAGGATCGTAATAACATTGCTTTTTCAAACTCTAAGACAATCATGAGAGCGCCAGTCTAAGAGCATTCAAAGCATTTCATTGGTGTGCATGTTGTTTGACTATATGCCCTTCATTAGGTTGTGTTGTAATGTCATTTAATGAAACAATTAACATTCAACAATCTGTGTGTGTGATTGAACATCACTTTGTTGAATTTCCAAAATGGAAAGTGAATTAAATTCATTTTATTCTTAAAGGAACACAAAAGCCTAAAAAAAGTAAATGCTTCCAGCAGTGCATAGCTGTCCCTGAGCCTACCTAGATATGTCTTTCAACAAAGGATACCAAAAGAATAAAATACATTTGCTAACAGTATTAAATTAAAAAGTCTCTGGAAATTGTTTGCTATTTCTCTCTGAATCATAAAAGTTTAATTTTGACTTACAAGTCCATTTAATATTTTCATTTTAAACTATTAAGAAATCACATTGAAACCTGAAACTGATCATTTTCAATTGAAGCATTTTCGATGTGAATGCAAAAAATGCTTCTATTCAAAACTGAAATGTACTCCTGAATTTAAATTTGGAATTGTTTGGTTCTTTAACCCCTTAATGACCAAGGACGTACGCCACACGTCCTCAAAAAAAATACAGTTAATGACCGAGGACGTGTGGCGTACGTCCTTGGTCTGGAAAGCAGCTGGAAGCGATCCTGCTTGCTTCCAGCTGCTTTCCGGTTATTGCAGTGATGCCTCGATATGGAGGCATCCTGCAATAACCCCCCTTGGCCATCCGATGCAGAGAGAGCCACTCTGTGGCCCTCTCTGCACCGGACATCGGTGGCCGGTATCGTTGGTGGATGGGAGCAAGTCTGGGAGGCGGGTGGGCGGCCATCGATGTGATCAATGAAGAGAAGGGGGCGGGATCGGGGGCGGAAGCATCGGGAGCGCGCACGGGAGCGCGCGCGTGCACGGGGGGCGGCGGGGGGGGGCGCGTGCACGGGGCGGGAGCGGGAGGGAACCGCTACACTACGGAAAAGTTGTGTGTGAAATGAAGGCACATTTGTTACTAAACTGGGTACTGGCAGACAGCTGCCAGTACCCAAGATGGCGCCCATTAAGGCAGAGGGGGAGGGTTAGGGAGCTGTTTGGTGGGGGATCAGTGAGGTTGGGGACTAAGGGGGGATCCTACACAGCAGCATATGTAAATATGCCAAAAAAAAACAAAAAAAAAAGCCCAAGTATAGCTTTTATTTTAGTACTGGCAGAGTTTCTGCCAGTACTTAAGATGGCGGGGACAATTGTGGGGTGGGGGAGGGAAGAGAGCTGGTTGGGAGGGATCAGGGGGTCTCATGTTTCAGGTGGGAGGCTGAGCTCTACACTAAAGCTAAAATTAACCCTGCAAGCTACATAATTAACCCCTTCACTGCTAGCCATAATACACGTGTGAAATGCAGCGGCATTTGGCGGCCTTCTAATTACCAAAAAGCAACGCCAAAGCCATATATGTCTGCTATTTCTGAACAAAGGGGATCCCAGAGAAGCATTTACAACCATTTGTGCCATAATTGCACAAGCTGTTTGTAAATGATTTAAGTGAGAAACCTAAAATTGTGAAAAATTTAACGTTTTTTTTTAATTTGATCGCATTTGGCGGTGAAATGGTGGCATGAAATATACCAAAATTGGCCTAGATCAATACTTGTGGTTGTCTACTACACTACACTAAAGCTAAAAGTATCCCTAAAAGCTCCCTACATGCTCCATAATTAACCCCTTCACTGCTGGGCATGATACACGTGTAGTGCGCAGTGGCATTTAGCAGCCTTCTAATTACTAAAAAGCAACGCCAAAGCCATATATGTCTGCTATTTCTGAACAAAGGGGATCCCAGAGAAGCATTTACAACCATTTAAGCCATAATTGCACAAGCTGTTTGTAAATAATTTCAGTGAGAAACCAAAAGTTTGTGAAAAAATTTGTAAAAAAGTGAACGATTTTTTGTATTTAATCGCATTTGGCGGTGAAATGGTGGCATGAAATATACCAAAATGGGCCTAGATTAATACTTTGGGATGTCTACTAAAAAAAAAATATATACATGTCAATGGATATTCAGAGATTCCTGAAAGATATTAGTGTTCTAATGTAACTAGCGCTAATTTTGAAAAATAATGGTTTGGAAATAGCAAAGTGCTACTTGTATTTATGGCCCTATAACTTACAAAAAAAGCAAAGAACATGTAAACATTGGGTATTTCTAAACTCAGGACAAAATGTAGAAACTATTTAGCATGGGTGTTTTTTGGTGGTTGTAGATGTGTAACAGATTTTGGGGGTCAAAGTTAGAAAAAGTGTGTTTTTTTCAATTTTTTCCTCATATTTTATAATTTTTTTTATAGTAAATTATAAGATATGATGAAAATAATGATATCTTTAGAAAGTCCATTTAATGGCGAGAAAAACGGTATATAATATGTGTGGGTACAGTAAATGAGTAAGAGTAAAATTACAGCTAAACACAAACACCGCAGAAATGTAAAAATAGCCTTGGTCCCAAACGGACAGAAAATGGAAAAGTGCTGTGGGTTAAATGTGATAACATATTTGCAGACACATGGTTCTATGCAAATTTAAAATATAATACTGTGCATTACACATGTTTTTACTTATTAGTCACTAGTCACAAGTACATCTAATTTCTATAAACCTCCAGCCTTCAGCTTTACAATGAGTGTTTGTAAAAGAGAAGCGCTTGTTTCTCCAGGGTTTTGTGGGTGAAAAGCACAAACAAATTAGAACCACACCGGAGGCAGTGTATTCATTATTAGGTCAGCAAGGGCCCCAGTGCTTATAAAAACATACTGTGTATCTCTTGGTGATACATTCATAGTGGTTACTCTACATTACTAAGCACAAAAATTAAGAAACAATCAATTATAATAAAAAAGAAAAGCAGTTAGAACAGGTAGTAGACAATCAGGAAAAAGGATCCACTTGGGAATAAATATTTACTGTCTATTCAGCATGTTTCTCCAGGTAAAGAATATACAGATTTGGCAGGCAGAATGGCGGTCTCCCTGGCAATGAAGCAATATAATTGAAGATTGTATGGACTTATCTAATAACTGCTCCTCTTCTGGAGAGGAAGTGCCCCTTTTAAAGGGAAAGTCTACTCCAAAATGTTTTTTGTTTAAAAATATAGTTAATCCCTTTATTACCCATTCCTCAGTTTTGCACAACCAACATGGTTATATTAATATACTTTTTACCTCTGTGATTACCTAGTATCTAAGCATCTTCTGACAGCTTCCTGATCACGACTGTGACTATTTAAAATCAATTGAGTTGCACATAGATATTTATTTATTATCTATTGACTTGCATTTTGGCAAACTACTCATAAATAACTCCATGGGCGTGAGCACAATGTTATCAATATGGCCCACATATACTAGCAGTCTCCTGTTGCGAAAAGCTAATAAAAAAGCATATGATAAGAGGCTGTCTGTAGTGGCTTAGAAACAGCAGAAATTTAGAGGTTTAAATGTTATGAAGTATATTAATATAACAATGTTGGTTGTGCAAAGCTGGGAAATGGGTAGTAAAGGCGTTATCTATCTTTTTAAACTGTGACGGACTCCGGCTACCCTGACTGGGTAGCTCCACCAAAGGATCCTTCCTATACCTGGAACATGCCGCTATGTAGCGGAGAAAGTGATTATAGCAGAGCCCACCCAAATAACTAGACAGACTAGCATTGAGGTGAAACACAAAAGGAACACTTTATTGTGAAAACACACTCCTTTTATACATAAACTCATCAAGATAACAAGCCTTATCAGATCCCCAAATCTCACACCATTCCCGCCCCTCCAGACAGGCTTGCACCCTCCATAGAAGCCACAGTCCCATAGAGTCCCAGTGATAAAGAGGTGGCAGTTTCGGGGTGATCCCGGGGGAATGGCGGCACTTCCAGGGTATCCTTGGAAAGCTCAGACCGGAGTTACAGCCTGGGAAAGATATGGAGCTGGGGGTGTCCAAAACCCCTGGTTCCCAAGGGAGCTCCCTTGCGACACTCACCCCACCTCTGGTCCTCCCTAGGGGCTATCAATCCCCAAAGAGCTAAGCTCTGGGGCAAGGGGCCACTGGAGCGACCTGGGGTAAAGGGGAGTGGCCAGCTAGCAGTTCCGGGAGCCCGGCAAGCCGAGAAGGGTTTTTCCGGTCAGAGATCAGCTCTCTCATGAGGATGTAACAAACACAAAAAAAGTCAAATCAAATGTCTGGGAGATTGGGGTTGCTCTCAAAAGTCCAAATCCGCTGAGAAATGGGAGGGGGTTAGGTAGTAGGGGGTGGAGGTTTAACCCCTGCAGCCTGGTATCCGTGACATAAACAAGAACAATGTTGGTGTTAACTGCCCCTTTAAGAAAATATAAACCACTAAGCAACCTATTCCCGCCTTTAAAGGGACAGAATTGTTATTGTTTTAAAAGATAGATAATCCCTTTATTACCCTTTCCCCAGTTTTGCATAACAAACACAGTTATATTAATGTACTTTTTACCTCTGTGATTACCTTGTATCTAGGAACCTTCTTCCAGCCCCTGATCACATGACTGTGACTGTTTATTATCTATTGTCTTAAATTTAGCATTGTTGTGTGCTAAATCTTAAATAACCCACTGTGCCTGAACACAGTGTTATCTATATGGCCCACGTGTACTTTCTGTCTCTTTGTGTTGAAAAGAGATTTAAAAAGCATGTGATAAGAGGCAACCCTCAAAGGTTTAGAAATTAGCATATGAGTCTGTCTAGGTTTAGTTTAAACTAAGAATACCAAGAGAAAAAAGCAAATTTGATGATAAAAGTAAATTGGAAAGTTGATTAAAATTAAAATTCCTATCTGAATAATGAAAGCTTAATTTATACTAGACTGTCCCTTTAATTTCAACTATTTCATCTTACTTATTTAGTTTTCTTCTTCGTTTGAAAAGAGCACATGTCATGTAAAAGGCACTACCAGTGCAGCTGGCACATCTGAGGTTAGGAGGTTCCACAATAATGGACAGCAGTTCTCTACAAAAATACTGATCCTGGTAAAGCAGTAGGTGGGGCCATGATCAGATTTATACCAGCTCCCATTAGCCTGTTGCTCCTGTCAACAATATCTTTACATAGGATCTCAGATCGTACCCCATCTCCTGCAGTCCTTGGTCAAATCAATTGCAAACAATAAAACAGCTTGTCCTTATATATAACTAGTTGTTCATTATTTGTTTTTACAATTTTCAATGTCAAGCCGATTACATCGTCCTCCACATATAAGTGTGAGCCACATGCTGCCAGGACAAAAAACTTGCTGTTATATAAACTTAGCTTGTATGCCAAAAATCACATGTATGCTCACTTTAAGTTGTCTTTGTATCCCAACTCTGTAGCCCCAATCAGACATGGGCATACCTCTCAATATTCCCAGATACTGCAGGAATATCACTGGTTGTGAGATATGCTCACTGTTTCTCCTACAGCTTTCTCTGTCAGGGCAAATGTCCCAGTTTCCAGACACTTCACCAGCGCCACCCATGACATACCTCAACTTTGCCTAATGCCACCAACAGACATTCATGGTGCAGCCCCCACTGTCATGGCTCTGCTCACAAAACACTGGTCACCATCCACAAGTCTTACCCCCATCCCATATAGCCTTTGTGAAAAGTTATGAGGCATACATATGCCCTCATGGCACCTCAAACCAGATCCATGTGGCCTACAACCTATGTCATGAATATGCACATATTGGACCACAGAAAAGAACCAATTAGTTTAGTGTGCAATATGTTATTAATTTTAATGGGCAGTTCATTAAAATACTGTACTGGCTTTTTAAACACTGGACACCTGTAAGTAATGAATCCCCCAGAACTCATAGAACAGTCAAAACCTCATCCCTCCTTATAGCTTTATAAATGTCCCAATTTTTGATGGACTCTCAATTTTTAATGAACAATTCCCCTCTTTAACAAAGTTTTCATGGCATTTTAGAACATGTTCCAAATTATATGATTTTCTTTCTATTTATTGTTTTTTATGGCTGTATGGCATGTGTATGTTCTCCTGTACATTAATTCATAGAAAATTGAGTATATTTTCAATATTTATATAGCACTGCATAATGCACCATCTTAATATATGAAGAAGTTGCTCAAAATAGTGCTACTGAGTATATGATTTTTAGTGTCCTTATTTGGCCACCTAAAATAATTTGAGGTTCATATAGGACAATCAAGGCTTGATTAATGTGTTCAAAATATAGGAGCCAGAAACTTTTGACCATCTCTATGATATATGATATATATATATATATATATATATATATATATATATATATATATATATATTTATATAGCATAGAAAGTATCCAGCTGTACCAAGCTAAATTGTAGGTGCGGCTGGTGGTGGCCAACAGGGGGAAGTGGGTCTTGAGGACTGAAAACCAGGGAGTCAGGTCCTAATTTAAAGTACCAATGGCTCCCTGGCACCTAGGTTTCTCGGGCCCTGCAAATAAAAAAGATTAAAATGCTGTCACATTTATCACCATTTTATTAAGTTGTATGTATTTTTTAAGCTATTTATTTGCCCCTACTAATGTGAATGAATCTTGCTCCAAAGAGCGTGTATCTTATGAAATTTTATCAGCGATCCCAGCGGTTCCCTTAACCTTCTTCTGTTCTCTGTGTGTAACACTAAATATGCCAGCACAGTTACATTGTATAAACATGATTCTCTGCCCAGCTCTGCCTTGTGTAAATCACCCGTCAGTATTTTAACTTTCAGTCCCAAACTATGTGGCTGCCAGATCTCCACTGCTATCCAAGATGAGCTTTAAATTGCATTACTGAAAACCTTCAGGCAGAAGCTGTGAGAGACTTGCTGAGAGGAGAAACAGTACATGTAATATAGACTTGTCAATTATTATTGATTTACCACTGTTCTGTTGATCTTTTCTGAGTTGTCTAAAAACTCTATTCTCCTTTTAAAATCACTTTTAGTCCTAT
The DNA here is from genome assembly GCF_027579735.1 of Bombina bombina. Taxonomy (NCBI): domain Eukaryota; kingdom Metazoa; phylum Chordata; class Amphibia; order Anura; family Bombinatoridae; genus Bombina; species Bombina bombina. Next base: position 685,971,996 of record NC_069504.1, read on the forward strand.
AATAAAACATTTTAATATATTTACACATTACGTATGTTAAGTATACAATTCTACAGATTATGTCCCACGGTGGAGAAAGGTTTCCTAATGTGCTAGTAGACAATGTAGTTTGTTTTGTGAGATATATGTGTGTGTGTGTATCTGTGTATGCATGTGTTGCGTTACTAGTTTCAAATGGGTTAAATCTCTTCTTCCTGTGTTTTACTTGCTTATAAGGGGTATACGTCTGTATTGTCTGTTAATGGCACAGGTAAGGTTACATTATTAGTACGTTGATGGCTTAATTTTTTTTAAATTTGGGTTAAATCAATGATTTGCTATCTTCACTGGCTTAAAATAGGATTTGCCATTGCATTTTGTGTTGTACTGGCTCAAAAATGTTTTGAATCAATACAATGTGTATAATAATATGTGTTATATGTTACTGGCTCAGAATAGGTTAAATATTGGTGTGTATTATGAACTACTTTCTTAAACTGAGCTATGTATATGTTACTTGTTTAGAAGGATTGAAATCCTTCTAAACATATGAGTTATGAGTTCAAAAGGGTTTACAAAAGTACTGTGTGTTTTACCTCCTAAAATGTGGTTAAAGGGACAGTCTAGGCCAAAATAAACTTTCATGATTCAGATAGAGCATGTAATTTTAAACAATTTTCCAATTTACTTTTATCACCAATTTTGCTTTGTTCTCTTGGTATTCTTAGTTGAAAGCTTAACCTAGGAGGATCATATGCTAATTTCTTAGACCTTGAAGGCCACCTCTTTTCAGAATGCATTTTAACAGTTTTTCACCACTAGAGGGTGTTAGTTCACATATTTCATATAGATAACACTGTGCTTGTGCACGTGAAGTTATCTGGGAGCAGGCACTGATTGGCTAGACTGCAAGTCTGTCAAAAGAACTGAAATAAAGGGGCAGTTTGCAGAAGCTTAGATACAAGATAATCACAGAGGTTAAAAGTATATTGTAACTGTGTTGGTTATGCAAAACTGGGGAATGGGTAATAAAGGGATTATCTGTCTTTTAAAACAATAAAAATTCTGGTGTAGACCGTCCCTTTAAATGCAAGTTCTGCTAGTTACTATTTTCAAAAGTATGTTATTTCTTCAAAATAGTCACACCAGCTTTCCATGTCTTGCTTTCTCTAAAAAACTGAAATGTTGCTGTATGTATATATTACTAGCACAAAAGGCTGTTAGTGTGTGTTACTGGCACACAATTCTGTTTTAGAGCCATTGTTCTGGCCTAAGATCTCATATGGCCATATAGCTGCCATAAATGGTATACAGCAAACATTGATCTAGCTTGGGGTCTTATGTGTACTCCTAACTTGTCATTGGTCTGGTTTTAGGCCATATAACTTAGATACATTGGCAGCAGTCTTGTCTAAAATCTGGTGTTCTCATCATTGGCATAATATGGCTACATGGCTCATTATTCTGTTTTGGGATAAGATTTCTGCATATAAAACTGTAATAAAAAAAAACTGCAAAGGGGCATAGGTCTAGTCTGAACTATTATGTGGCCAACTATCTGTTTTATTTACCAGGGGCACTGGTCTGTGGTGTTGTGGTCAATGATATGGTTCCTGTCTCTCTTCCTATAGTCTCTATCTTTTAAATCTTCTCATTCTCGCTCTCTTTTTTTTATTTTTTATTATTTTATTAATCCAACAGGGTATACAAATATGCAGGATAAAAGAATAGCCACGCAGGGCAAAAAATGCAGAACAAAAAAATACCAATATACCAGTCTTAATACATTAGGTATATAGCCACACACACAGGGCCAAATAAAACAGCGTACATATCCTAGCATAAATCTTGCCCTATTTTTACTCTAAAATATTTTCTTTTACCCAAAAATAGGGGCTTAGAGTATACACTGTTGGGGTTTTTCAACTTTTGCAATTAAAATAACAGGAAACTAAAAACAAACAAACAAAAAAAAAAGGGAATCCTCTCTCTCTCCCCTCATTGTATGGAGGATATTTCAGATCTTCTGGACCTTGATCAGGAGGACTCAGGCCCCCGTAGATATTAGGTTTTTTCTTTTTCTTGTTTTTGCCATCAGTATAAGTCAACAATAATCAAAGTATTGTCAAAACAACATACTTCTAAAAAAAGACAACAAAAATTGTCGCCCTGCGTCTATTTATCAAATATCATATACATAATTGATTTTTGTTTAAGCAGAACAAAAAAAATCAGTGAAATCTTCACCTTTTCCAGAAAGCAAGATAAGCAATAATAATCATACTGTTGGGAGTATTTAAGAAAGGGGAAGACCAAAAAAAAAATATATATATATCATCCTCCTCCCCCCACTGGTAATACACAGCTGTAAGTGTTACAGGAAGATATTCTTATCCCCCAATTCGTGTCTCATATAGTTATCTCACGAAAGCCAGTTACCCAAGCTGATGGGAACAACTCAAGTATAACCAACTCTAAAAAAGCTATAGAATTCAAAAAAGGCAGTAAAATACGTCTTTGAATAGGGAGAGGATAAGACCTAATTAACGGAAGCCAATCCAGAAGAAAGGTTCCTACCCTACTTTCCACTAAAAATCGAGAGTGGAAAGATTCACATAAGATCTGGAATTGAATTTCTTTAAGGAAACATGTAAAACTCGGAGCTACATGACTTTTCCAACCCTTGGCTATTAACTGTCTTGCTGTCAAAATAATTGTGTTTAATATTTTTATCGGCCGTTTGGGTCGTAGGTCCGAATTCGTTAGAAGAAATATCTCTTCAGCAGAAAACAGGCCCAAGTCTTTGTACAGCTTGCTATACCAGAACCTGATCTTTTGCCAAAACTGTTGAACTTTAGGACAAGACCAGAACATATGAAAGGTGTCAGCCTTGTCAGACGAACAACGTGGACAACAGAAGGCTTGAGTCTGATAAAATCTGGACATTTTATCAGGGGTGAGATAATAGTTATTAATTAATTTAAGATGTGCTTCTCTCCATGAAACAGAGATCTGTAACTTTTCTAACTACAGAAAACTTCTCTCAATTCTATTTTCTTCTAGTTGCGGGAAATACCTTTTCCAGAAATTATATAATTTATCTGCAAATAATTCCCCCTGTTTAGCCAGAAGAAAGTCATAAATCAATGATATTGAAGAGCGACCTAACGAAAATTGACGAATTATATTCTTAATGTCCATCCAATCAAGGAATACTGCAGTATCCCACTTCTGAGTGAATACGTAATGCCGTAGCTGGAAATAGGCATACAGATTCGAGCTGGATAAATTGAACTTCTGAAACAATAACTCTGACGTAAGCAATTGGTTAGAGTCGAATAACTGATGAATATAAACCAATCCTACCTCTGCCCAAAGCCTATAAACTCTCTGATTAATACCTGGAATAAATTCAGGATTACCTATTATCGGGAAAAAGTCTGAAAATACTGGCGAAATTTTCAAAACCCGACAAATTTTATGCCACGCCGTGATGACATTTTTGAAAGAAATCAATTCACTTATATTTAAAGGTAGACTTTTCAAAGGACAATGGAGGATAGCTTTCAATGCAAAGGGAGAAAACAAAAATGATTCTAACTCCAACGAAACAAACTTATTTGACTCAGTGATCCAATCAAATGCTAACTTTCTCGCTCTCTTTTAATCCCTCTACCTATGTCTCTTTTTCTTTTTTTCTTTTGGCTTCATACTCACTCCCCCTCTCTCTTTTTTTCTCTCTCTAGGCCCGATTATCTAAAGGTCTCTGGGCTGGCGAGATTATTTACGAATGCTCACCAGTACATATTTTCCCTGGTGGAATTATCTAAAGCCACTTTTTACCCTGAAAAAAGTGGGTCTCGTTAAGGGGCATATATAAGATGCAAACATTACAAAGTGCACAATGAAAAATGTAAATAAATAAACATTCTAAATGAATAATTGAACCATTCACACATAAATACACAGGATAAAATTGTATTGTTAAGGGGCATCAACAATTGTAACAACATTTTTCACTAAAATTTGCATTTTATCAAAAACTTAAAGTGAAGGTAAAGTTAATGGGTCTGCTACAAAAAATAAATATATCATTCAAAATAAATAGCATGTTCATTCATCAATTCTTCTATTTTGCAATATTACCTTAGATATCTGTTATAATGTGCTCCGATTTTGCTTTGCTCAAATCAACCCGTTTTTTTTTTTTTTCTAAACAACGATCACGTTGTTTAGACAGCCAATTGATTCTTTGGCCGTTAGGCGGCCGTCAATTGACGTCAGCAGAGGATGGTTAATTCTGCGCCTGCCCAACTATTTGTAGTTCCTCCTTGAAAAGCGAGCGCGTCCCCGTGTAGCGCATGCGCATTAAGCAGTTCAGTTGCAACGAACGAGCGATATTCACACAGCTGGTGACAGATAATTTTTGGGCGCAGACGCAGTGATTAGAGGCTCGATGTGCACGAGCGTAGTTGACACGTATAGAGCGGGTGGGACCGCTCTATACGTCAAAGTATCGCAAACACGGAAATGCTGGATGGGAGGAGATTAGGATGGCAAGGATTAGAAAAGTAAAGGTAGATAAATACAGTCAAATATAAGTTTATTTAAAAAATAAACATAGCGACTACGTTGTATGTTGGAAAAGGAATATAGATATCAATTTTTATGGGAAAAACTTTACCTTCACTTTAAAATTTGTATTTAAATTACACAGGAATAAACCATAATAAATATGCCCAGTGTAAATACACTGGATGTGCAAAAAAATAAACTAAAAAGTGACGAAGTTGTGATAAAATATGCAAAATACTATCCTAATAGAAAAACACATGCATACAAAAATATAGGCGATTGTAAAAGATGCTATATGCAGGAAGCAGCACAACGTGATTTGTTTTTGATGTAGGATTTCATTTTTTAAAGTGCGCCCCATGCTCACTGATATCTTCACTCTACCCAGAGAAGTTTCCCTCTCTGGCGAGCTCCATTACTTGCTATAGGAGGCATCTTGCCACTTGCAACAACTGCCTCTCGTTTAAGATAATTCCAAAAGAGCAGCCCTGCGAGGGTCATTGTGAAAAACCCTGTCTGCTTCAGCAAAGTGTAGACAATCAGGCCCTCTGTCTTTTTTAGCTCTACTTCTTTTGTGCCACTCTCTGTCTCTCTACTCACTCATTGTTTTTTACCTCAATTGTCAATACAAACTGGAAATAAATTTACTTTTTCTGTAACCACAAATAAATTCTTTCCTTTTCTAAACAATGTACAGTTTCTATTTACATTTGTTTTCCAGCAGCCATCATATTCAGTGAATGTCCATATTAAATATTTGTTTTAAGTATCCCTTTGTTTTTTCCTCAAATTATTCAGTCTTTAAATAGCATTTTTTTTTTGAGTGGTCATATTTAAAGGGCAATTATAGTCAAAAAATGATATGCTCCAGTTTGTTGCATTTAATTTTAAGACTAGTGCACTAGTGCACATCTATGTGTAGTACCGCTGGGGACTCGCAGAACACTGCTGGCCCCAAACAGAAACGCTAGTTACACAGTTGGTTCATGAGATTAGTGCTGCCAATTGGGTCAGCTGCAGTTGCTGCTCGGGACCAGCAGTGCTTTGTGGATCCGAGCTGTACTTATACTATGTGTTTAACCCCTTTTGCAGGGGTTAAACATTAGCGCTGCAGAATCTGTTGGCGCTCTACAAATAACTGATAATAATAATAGGGCTAGGTTACAAATTGAGCGCAAAATATTGCTTCTGCAAAAGCGATATTTGCGCTCAACTTAGTAATACCAGCGCACAAGAGTGCGCTTCCATAGGCTCCAATGGGAGCCTCATTCTCATGCCGTGAGACACAGCATAAAAACTAGTGCAGCAAAGGGGGTAAGTCGTGCAGTGATGGGCAGCAAATTTAAATATATATGTATATTAAAATATACATACATATTTATTTGTTAATATTTGTATATACGTATGTAAGCATTTACATATATATTTACTGGGAACATTCTGTCCCCATAGATCACAATGTAAAGGCACTTTTCAGTTCTGTTTTTTTCTAACACCCCACACCTGCCACTTTTAACCCCTAAAAACTGCTTAGTGTAGGGTTTGTTGTTTTGTTTTGTTTTATAAACATGCTATTATTTTTTATTTTCTGAAAGATGCTACACACAGTTTTGGGCGGATAGTTGGGGCACATTTTAAAAATATACCAGAGATCTGACCTCTGGTTAATTTTCTGAGCACTAATTACTACCGCAAGCTCGCAGCAGCAATAACCAGGCACTTGTAATGGCTGGTTATTTATCGTGTGCCCGTAAACGGCGTTAAATTAGCGCTCCACTTGTAATTTAGCCCATAGAGTTTCATGGTCACTAATCTTAAACATTACATGCTCTAAAGAGAATGTAATGTCTCAATTATAATGGCCTTTTTTTTTGTTTATAAGAAACCATAAGAGGAAGCTCCCTCTGATTTGATAAAAGTTTTGCTCAAGCTAAGCCAGTGTTTTATGTCATGCAAATTGTTATATTGGAGTAAACTATTATTCTTCCTCACTATCCATGTGTGATGAGCTTGAAATTCCCACCTGATCTAGTCCTATCAATTTTCGATTGTCATGTGACATAAGACAGAAGGCAACATATTCTCATTTCAACAGCAGCAATTCTAATCGATTTGTTATTTCTTTAATTGGACATCATAACAGAAAATTTGCCTTTTTATTAAAGGGACAGGCTCCTTTATTAAAAGCGCATGGAAGACAGAATGAAACTTTCATGACTCAGAGTGTTTAATTAAGAAAATAACTACAGTAATGTACAATTTTTAGATGTCTTTCTACTGGTATCCTTTTTTAAAACATATCTGATTTCTATAAGAGAATACCTAAGTAGACTGTGGAGCGTGCACGTGCCTTGACAACTACATGTATAACATTGTTATGAATATTGCTGCCAAATAGTGTTCGACACATATACTTATGAATTAGGAAAGTGTTCTTTTGTATTTCATATCCTATTAAAGACAGGTCCAGTACACTATACATGGAAAAATCCACTTGTGAAAGACAACAAAAACATTTAAATCTTTAATATTTTTGAAAAATATGCATTGGTTTGGAGTCCTAGGCCCTCTAGCCAGGTTTGTTGAATGTTGTTTACCTAACTTCCTTTGCTGTGATTAAAGGGATATGATACCCAAATGTTGAAGGACTTGAAAGTGATGGAACATAGCTGTAAAAAGCTGACTAGATATCACCTGAACATCTCTATGTAAAAAAGAAGATATTTGCCTCAATATTTCCTAAGTATTCACACCCCACTGTAAAGAATGCTAGTCCCAGGACTTGCAAGGAAGTGTACATCTGGCATGTGCAGGGACAGTACTGTTATTTTCATATGCAGTTTAAAGATGTTTACTATGGAATCTCATGAGATTGAAGTGAATTCTCATGAGATCAAAGCAAAAGCAATGCATGACCTTAGCATTGCTGATTGGCTATTGTGTTTTGTTTTCAACTTGCAGCTGGGCATTAGGGGAAGTATAGATAACATTGTTCTCACTCCCGTGGAGTTGCCTAGGAGTCAGCACTGATTGGCTAAAGTGTAAGTCTGTCAGAAGAACTGAAATAAGGGGGCAGCCTGCAGAGACTTAGATACAAAGTAATCACAGAGGTAAAAAGTATATTAATGTAACCATGTTGGTTAGGCAAAACTGAGGAATGGGTAATAAAGGGATTATCTATATTTTTAAACAATAACAATTTTGGAGTAGAATGTCCTTTTAGTGGAGAATTAATTTTGCTTAGTAAACTACACAATAAAAGTAAAAATAATGTTGTCTTTGCTGACCATGGCCTAGATTTAGATTTTGGCGTTAGCCGTCAAAACCAGCGTTAGAGGCTCCTAACGCTGGTTTTGGGCTACCGCTGGTATTTAGAGTCGTGTAGGTAAGGGTCTAACGCTCACTTTCCAGCCACGACTTTTCCATACCGCAGATCCCCTTACGTCAATTGCGTATCCTATCTTTTCAATGGGATCTTTCTAACGCCGGTATTTAGAGTCGTGGCTCTAAGACAAATATTTTAATCTGCAAATGTATACTATTTTAGGTTTTTGTATCCCCCTTTATTTCCAGGGATCTCCCTTATTTGCCCAAACGTTTTTTAGTCTCCCAGGCTCCCTTATTAATTTGCTTTTAGAACAGTTTCCCCTTATTTTATTACATGTAAATCTTCAATTTATATATTTAATATTGTGCTCTTGTACTTTTATTTAGTTCATAATTGTGGTGCACCTGACAGTTTAATGAGGAGGCATAGTGTGAAACGCGACCACATTAGGGGCAGTTTGTTATTTTAAACAGCAATCCCTTTGTCAAACTATAAGAGATTTAAAGGGACATTAAAAAACTTTAAGATGGTAATATAAATAGATAAATTATAAAGGATCTCTCATTGTTTTATAGAAACTATTATTTTATAAAGCTTTACATTTATTTTGTCAATATTTAAACAACTAATGAAACTTTAAAACATGCATCTATATATTATTCTCAGACTAATCTTTTCTTTAAATGCCTCACTATATTTAGCATTTATTTATTTAAAATTTACCATCACAATTATAGTCGACGAGAATCAACTTTCAAACATTATTATTTGAATATTTCAAGGCTTTGTTTTATAGTTAAAAGCCACATTTAATAGTCTAAAATGACATTTGATCATGAAATTTTAAACATGATAAAAGGAAAAAAAAATTTTTTTACAACAAATAAATGTGTATAACTTTATTTTTGATAAATGTGCCAAAATAATTGCCCATCCCTAGTTGATGAGTATATGAATCCATGGACAGCTGTGACACAGTCAAAGCTCTTGTCAAGTATTGTAAATGTAAGGAAGTTTACCAGAATAAATAATTAAGGATCACGTTTTTGAGAACTGTCGATCAAAGCAATTTAAAAGAAGATTGCTTATACAGCTAAACCTATTTGCAGTAGCTTGCAAGAATGATTTAACTTTCTGGGAAATAAGCATAACCTATGAAGCTAAAAAAGAAAATTCAGTCTCCAAACCAGGCTAACGTAATAGAAAAATCAAAGGAAAATGCTACACCATAAATGTAGCACAAAGGGAAATAAGCCATTTTATTGTTGCATAATTTCTTATACTTGTACTAAAAAAGGCATCACAACATCAAATGCTTCAGAGACTGTATAAACCTTTCCTGAACCCATGAACAATTTATAAAGTTGTCTTTTGAAGAGTTTGCAAAAAAACAAAGGTGAAAATGATAAACAAATTAAAAGACATTTAAGGGGGCAATGCAAAATAATTATATCATCAATACAAACAAGAAAAAATGAAAAATGGCAATTAGAATGTTGAATCTCTTTTAATCTAAAATAAGGTAAAATGAAAGGTTTTAAAAAATATTATAAAGCTAATTAAAATGCATATTCATGCACAGCTTATACTGTAGCATATATGGCTAACTTGTAAAGAATCTCAAAGCTTATTCACTTTTTCGTATCTTATTATTCAAATACAATTCCTGGGTTAATAAAGCAGGCTAAATCCTAATACAAAGAAAATACTAAGTTCTGCATGCAGTGTGGCTTGGGAAAGGAGTGTGTAGTCATATTGTATGTGACCTTGTTATGTGTAATAATTCTTCAGCCCTGATTAACTCCTCCCCCAAGGAGCTTGTTTATGTCTACATTACTTTTTTACCTCCGCATTATAATTTCTGAAATATATGTGCGTATGCCTGGTTGAGACAAAAGTGGGATATCTGTCCATTAAGGATTAACAAAGGAACAGGCATGGAAATGTTGTGCTTTTCTGCCTCTATTTCATGTGGCCTATGAGTCCTTCACAAGGTGTCTGTTGAAGGCATTCTTTCTTCCCTCTGTATCTCTCCCTACAGCTTGCCAAAGACACCCTTGTACAGCAGAACCTTGCACTGGCAACAAACGCCAATGTTCTTGCATAAGGTATCAAACAGACTGAAATTGATGGATTGAAGAGGGCATTGTCTGTAGCAAGAATTTTGCAATGGTCAGTTTATGAGAATTAATAAAGAATGTATTTGTTTTCTGAGAAATGCAGTTATTGATGACATTTTTTTTAAAGTAAAATATCTTCTGTGTTAAGGTGGTTTTGTGTATGGTATCTTCAGTTCTGTGATCTAGGAATTATTTTTTTGCTACTATTTCTAAATACTTGAACTTATCATATATGTTAACTGGGAGAGTGGACATCTTTGCCTGGTTCTGTTTATGATACTAAATTTAAAAAAGCTTGTTGGTACTAACATGAGATCTTATTGGAGGGCTTCAGTACTTCCAATGTGACAATGAGCAGTATTCACTTACTATGTGCAGAGAGTTTCTCTGCTTCTGATCTGATTAAATTACCCTCACTGTCAGCAAGGAGCTGCAGGCAATGCAAATCAGGAAATATAGTACTGCATCATCCAATCAGTCAGCAACTACAAGTGTTTTTCTGTGCTTATTGATTGGTAAAGGATAGTGTCCGTCATGACAGTAATCTATTGACTAGTTAACCCTTTCCCACTTTGTTAAAGGGATATGAAACCCAAAATTTTTCTTTTTTGATTCAGGCAGAGCATACCATTTTAAAAAGTCTCCAATTTACTTCTATTATCAAATTTGCTTTGTTCCCATGATATTCTGTGTTGAAAAGATACCTAGTTAGGTATCAGGAACACTACATGGCAGGAAATAGTGCTGCCATCTAGTGCTCTTGTAAATGAATAACATTCTTGCAAAACTGTTGCCATATAGCCCCTAAGCATACATCCTTGCTTTACAACAAAAAATACCAAGAAAACAAAGAAGATTTGATAATAGAAGTAAATTTGAAAGTTTACTAAGCAGTCAATCGGCCCCAATGAATCTGTTTCTGCACGAGCCTTCAGGCTCTCCGGAAACAGGAGTTAAGAAGCAGCAGACAGCGTAACAGTAACAGCAGTTAAGAAGGTGGCGGACAGCGTATTCTAACGGCATTTATCAATGTGCGGCGGACATGATCGCTACAGCGGATCATGTCCATCCGCACATTGATAATTCGGCCCCAATATCTGAATTACAAAAGAAAACAATTGGGTTTCATATCCCTTTAAAGCACCAGGACTCTGAGTAAGATCAGCCTCCAGGTTTGTGGAAGTTTACCAGGATAAATATTTTATTTTATAGGGTGTTGATGAAGCTTTTATAAAGTTTCATCCATTACATCAGGCACCATAACAGGCTATATTTTCCTGTATAGCCATATAAAACAATTCTATCATAATAAAATAAAAATAATCCTAAATATTCTTGTTAATACTAGTTGTTTTATGGGGGTTTTGTTAAATAATTTTTCAGCTACACACAAGAGCTCTCAGATTATTACCAACAATATATCAATATATATAATCAATTGAAAGAAATGAATCACAATATTGCACAGTCACTTAGAAACCCAGACATAGGGGTCAATTTATCATAGTGCGAGCGGACATGATACGATGTAGTGTATCATGTCCGCTGCACATCAATAAATGCCGACAGCATACGCTCTAGCAGGGGATGTCAATCAACCCGAGCGTATTTCTGTCCGCGGCCTCAGAGCAGGTGGACAAGTTATGGAGCAGCTGCTTCATAACTTCTGTTTCCCGGCAAGCATGAAGGTTTGCGTGGAAACAGGGGCATCGAGCTCATTGTCTGTAATCCTTCTTCTAAAGTCCCTTAATAAGCATCACAGACAAAAACCATTGCATTGAAAGTATTGCAAATCCCAGCAGTGTGTAGAAATCACGAAACAACAGAGAGTTTATCCCACTGACTGAACCCACGATACCCGGCTCACTTGGCTGTGCGTATATCAAACGCACACATTCTCCAGTGGGGAGTGGAACCCTTAGAGCAGCCTATGCCCAAAACAGCCTATGGCTGTGCCCACTCACCGCTCTTCTAATGCCTTCTCGGTAGCTGTCCTTTAGGGGTCTCTTTTGCTTCAGCAAGCAAACAACACTGCCGCTAGTAGTGGCATCCAATTCTCTTGGGGGGGTGTCCAAACACCTGATCGGTCTGGGCCAATCTCTGTAGTCCTGCTCCGGAGCTAATCTTCAAATGTATAGAGAGAAGGAATTGCGAGCTCCCTTTGCCTCAAGACCCTGGTCCAAATGTAAGAAATTCAAGGAAAAAGTTCATCCCAAGGCAAAGTTACAAAATCAAATGTTTTATTGTAATCCAAGTAGGATAAAAGTAACCCATGGGGGTCCAAATTACACATAAAAGCACAGATGCATTAGGCTGACATGTTTCAGCAAACTGCCGTAATCATAGCTGACACAATACACCTGTGACACTTATTTAAAAGCACACCTTAACTTTCATTGGTTGTAAAGGTAACCAATACAAGTTAAATTACTGTGTATCTTTTTAACCCTTAATACATACTCCGTCGCTACCTGTGAAACAACTGAACATATGAACATATGTAAACCCAATTACCAAAATTCCAATAGACCCTTTTATAAAGTTATACATCTTATTCAAAATGAAGGAGTGTATCTTACATTTTATATGTTATATATATATTCGTATATTGGTCTGTCCTTCTCTTAGGGGTACATATAATGGCATCATAGGAAAAGGGGCTATAGATGTGACATAATTAAAATATAATTTTTATATACAGTGGAGCAAAAAAGTATTTAGTCAGCCACCAATTATGCAAGTTCTCCCACTTAAGAAGATGAGAGAGGCCTGTAATTTTCATCATAGGTATACCTCAACTATGAGAGACAAAATATGGAAACAAATCCAGACAATCACATTGTCTGATTTGGAAATAATTTATTTGCAAATTATGGTGGAAAATAAGTATTTGGTCAATATCAAAAGTTCATCTCAATACTTTGTTATATATCCTTTGTTGGCAATGACAGATGTCAAACGTTTTCTGTAAGTCTTCACAAGGTTGTCACACACTGTTGCTGGTATGTTGGCCCATTCCTGCATGCAGATCTCCTCTACAGAACACGGACTTTCAACTCCCTCCAAAGGTTTTCTATGGGGTTGAGATCTGGAGACTGGCTAGGACACTCCAGGACCTTGAAATGCTTCTTAAGAAGCCACTCCTTCATTGCCCGGGTGGTGTGTTTGGGATCATTGCCATGCTGAAAGACCAAGCCACGTTACATCTTCAATGCCCTTGCTGATGGAAGGAGGTTTGCACTCAAAATCTCACTATACATGGCCCCATTCATTCTTTCATGTACACGGATCAGTCGTCCTGTTCCCTTTGCAGAGAAACAGCCCCAAAGCATGATGTTGCCACCCCCATGCTTCACAGTAGGTATGGTGTTCTTTGGTTGCATCTCAGCAGTCTCTCTCCTCCAAACACGACGAGTTGTGTTTCTATCAAACAGTTCTACTTTGGTTTCATCTGACCATATGACATTCTCCCAATCCACTTCTGGATCATTCAAATGCTCTCTAGCATACTTCAGACGGGCCCAGACATGTACTGACTTAAGCAGGGGGACACGTCTGGCACTGCAGGATCTGAGTCCCTGGTGGCGTAGTGTGTTACTGATGGTAGCCTTTCTTACGTTAGTCCCAGCTCTCTGCAGGTCATTCACTAGGTTACCCAGTGTGGTTCTGGGATGTTTGCTCACCGTTCTTGTGATCATTTTGAACCCACGGGGTGAGATCTTGCGTGGAGCCCCAGATCGAGGGAGATTATCAGTGGTCTTGTATGTCTTCCATTTTCTAATTATTGCTCCCACAGTTGATTTCTTCACACCAAGCTCCTTGCCTATTGCAGATTCAGTCTTCCCAGCCTGGTGCAGGTCTACAATTTTGTTTCTGGTGTCCTTTGACAGCTCTTTGGTCTTCACCATAGTGGAGTTTGGAGTGTGACTGTTTGAGGTTGTGGACAGGTGTCTTTTATACTGATAACAAGTTCAAACACATGCCATTAATACAGGTAATGAGTGGAGGACAGAGGAGCCTCTTAAAGAAGAAGATACAGGTCTGTGAGAGCCAGAAAATGCTTGTTTGTAGGTGACCAAATACTTATTTTCCACCATAATATGCAAATAACTTATTTCCAAATCAGACAATGTGATTGTCTGGATTTGTTTCCACATTTTGTCTCTCATAGTTGAGGTATACCTGTGATGAAAATTACAGGCCTCTCTCATCTTCTTAAAGGGACTGTAAATCTTAACCCCTCTATTACAATATTAATGTTAATCATTAAAATCATAACGATTTGAAGTTAGTTTGCAGAGTATAAGCGCTACGGAAGCGTTTTAAAACCGGTTTAAATAATTACCTCTTTCAATATCCACTATCCGCCCATGTAGCCGCAGATACTTTTTTCACCGACATCGCTGCAGGGCCGTTCCATCAATCATTACTTTCAATACGCCCATTTTCGGATCCGGAGCGCGCATTTACACTTCTGTTGCGCATGCGCAGTTCAACCACTGACATATAAGCAGTGGATCGTGATGCTAACCGCATTGTGATTTACTGCTTATATGCTACTAAAAAGAACTAATCTATTGAGTGTTAAATTACCCCCTAGACTATAACGAGCAAATATAAATAAAATAGTTTAATTAGTAAGTTTATTTATTACATATAAATTTATTTAGATTTAAAAATGTCCTAAGGTTGTTGTAATGTCAATTTATTTTTCTAATAGCTTATGCAATTAAAATTTTAATTTTCAAAAAGTAGTTAATAAAACATTATCTTCTCTTTCGATAAAGTAATGGAGTTGCTCGTTTGTCAATAGGAGTGACTCACCGCTCATTCAGATACACAGAATCTCAATGCACGACGAAGCATTGAGATTCTGTGTATACCGCTGAAGACTGAGATGTAATGCGCATGCGCACGTGGAGAGGGAACGCGCTGTCAAAATTGCAGAAGACGGACGTTCGCTCCACTGTTGGCTGCAGGGGCTATGACGGTAAGTATTGAAAAAAATAATCAAATTCGTAGGCGGACAGAAGATGTGTTATTTGGGTAAGTATAAAATACTTTTTTAAACGCTTCCACTGCGCTTTAACTCTGCATAGTAGGAATAATCAATATATTAACTTGAATATTTTAATTTAATGGGAACTAGAGTTAAAGGTTTACTGTCCCTTTAAGTAAGAGAACTTGCACAATTGGTGGCTGACTAAATACTTTTTTGCCCCACTGTAATTGAATAGGTAACTTGGAAATGGATTTAACAACTGATTCATAGTATAGAAGTCTTTGGGGAGTATCATAGCTGCTATCTATGTCACCGCAGTGGGATTATAAGCACATGTATTACTATACATCATTGTTGCATGTCTAAAGTTTAATAGCAGAATAGACATAGACAATTTATGTATGCACTCTCACCATCAGCCAAAAACTGCCAGGGTGCTATAATATAGTAAATACAAATCTGAAGGGACAACATTTGTTCCCGAAACGTCACTATCTAATAAAGGATTTTTGTCACGGATGGCAGAAGACCAGTAAGTACTTATTTCCACAGATTTGTATATATATATAATCAATAGAAAGCGCTGGCTACTATAGTTGGTTTAGCACATATTGCTATACACGTAAAAAAACAAACCATATATATATATACAGAGAAATTCTCAAAACTCTCATCATAATTATAAATATATGTTCAGTTTAAAACAAAACCCAGATGAATTACAACAGTTCTCCTTCAGGTCAATATGTGCAGGACCTCTTGTTTAATCCCCTTTTGGGTGACCACTTACTTTATACTACCTCGATCACTATGAGGTAAGTGTTAGACGTATCTGGTGTATCCACCTTGTATTGGCCTTTCAAAGGGACTTGTTTGGGATGGTAATGCCTCTTGTCAGTGGTAGAAACCTCCAGGCTGTATGCTTTTCCCAGATTGGTCACTGTATGTTCGTGACCGGCACTGTGGGACTAGTTCTCTCTCTGTGCATCTGTGTGTTATAGGGGCGGGTTTACCAGGTCACAAGCCTCCCGTATTGTTACTTCACAGGAGGGTTCCGTGGTTCTTGATACCGGATCGTCTGGTCTTCAGTATATTGTAAATCAACTTGTATTTTAGTGGCTTCCTGTGTAGGAGACAGATTCTGTACGGTACTGATATCCTCTGGGCTGAAAAAAGATATCAATTTTGTAGGTGTGGTCTGAGCAATAATCCAATGTACACTAGACAGTTTCCCGAACTGATGATGCCTCTGTTGTTTCTGGAACAAAACTTCAATACTAATACCAGGATTCCTACTTGTATTATATATATATTTATTTATTTATATTTGAATCCAAAGTTTATTGAAAAGACATCTTACACCTGTAATAAACAATTATAAATACAATGGCAAACACAGTTCATTTATTGTCTTTTTATGCTTAATCAGTGGTTTATTAAACAAAATATTGAATTTTCACTTGTGTTAATTACAGACTGTGGGTAGATTATGTTACTGTTAAAATATTTATTAGCTTTTTATTTTTTACAAAAAAAATAAATCCCATTAAGCCTTTGAGGATTTTTAAGCTGTCATTCTAAAGAGGATTGCCTTGGTTAACATAAAGCATAAGAGTAAAGTTTAAAAACAAGCTGGACTTTTTACATCTATTGTTCACTTGCAAAAGATGTATAGTTAAATCGAGCAGCAATAGTTTAGATCTTTAATAACCATTTTGATGTTTTCATATACATGTAATATATTTAGTTTATTTTCCAGCACTGACATGCAATACATATGTGTGTATCAGCAGGTCTAAAACCAGTATAGTGGATGAGATATGCAAATAGACACATAAAACATGACATTTACTATGATGATTATTTGCAGCAACTTTTTCATATTAGAGAATTTAACATGGAGTTTAATATGGAGAATTGACTCTATAGAATGTTTTTTCAGATGCAATCCTCAGAGCAGGTTAATAACCATGGTTACTGTTCAGCTGATTAGTTCACCGCTAGTTTAAATATCCTTAATGGGTGGGGTTGCCAGGTGTCCAGTATTCAACTGGACAGTCCAGTATTTTAGCATGATCACCAGTAAAATCCTCACAAAAATACTGTACACTTGAAAATTCCTGGGTGTTATCTAAATGGTAACGACATCTTATGCCTTTAACACATTACAAATATTGAGCAGTAAGAAGTGAGGTGTAGTCAAAGGGGTCAAATTACTTTTGTTTATGTGTGTTACTGGCAACCTAAGAGGGAAAATTATTGATCTGAATCTTACTAACAGCCAAGTGGTAAAATAAATGCTCAGTTGTGAAAAATATAAACTGTGGGCTCAAGAGTGGGGGCTAAGGTAGAGCTTTAAGGAGGGCACTGTGAACCCACTTTCCACTGTGCCCAGTCATAAACAGGTTGTTCAGTATTTTGTGGAGGGCAGCTGACAACCCTATTAAAAGGACATTTAACACCTTGAGATTGTTCAGTTTAATTATATGTAGTAAAAAAACACTTGCAATATATTTTCATGATTTATTTTGTATCCCATTTCCTTGTTAATTAATTATGAAAATTGTGGGCTTTACAATTCCAGATAAAAGCGCACACTCCATAATTAATACCAGTTAATAAAAATACATCTGCATGTTATTCACAGGCTAATCTTTGCTTTGAAGTTATCAACCATTTACTAACGGCTAGATTTAGAGTTTGGCGGCCAAAGGGGTGCGTTAGCTACGCGTGCTTTTTTTCTCCCGCACCTTTTAAATACCGCTGGTATTTAGAGTTCACAGAATGGCTGGGTTTTCAGTGCGTTAGGCTCCAAAAAGGGAGCGTAGAGCATAATTTAATGCCACTGCAACTCTAGATACCAGCGGTGCTTACGGACGCAGCCAGCTTCAAAAACGTACTTGTGCACGATATCCCCATAGAAAACAATGGGGCAGTTTGAGCTGAAAAAAAACCTAACACCTGCAAAAAAGCAGCGTTCAGCTCTTAACGCAGCCCCTTTGTTTTCTATGGGGAAACACTTCCTACGTCTGCACCTAACACTCTAACATGTACCCCGAGTCTAAACACCCCTAACCTTACACTTATTAACCCCTAATCTGCCGCCCCCGCTATCGCTGACACCTGCATATTTTTTTTAACCCCTAATCTGCCGCTCCGTATACCGCCGCTACCTACATTATCCCTATGTACCCCTAATCTGCTGCCCCTAACACCGCGACCCCTATATTATATTTGTTAACCCCTAATCTGCCCCCCACAACGTCGCCGTCAGCTACCTACAATAATTAACCCCTAATCTGCCGATCGGAGCTCACCGCTACTATAATAAATGTATTAACCCCTAAAGCTAAGTCTAACCCTAACACTAACACCCCCCTAAGTTAAATATAATTTTTATCTAACAAAAAAAATTAACTCTTATTAAATAAATAATTCCTATTTAAATATAAATACTTACCTGTAAAATAAACCCTAATATAGCTACAATATAAATTATAATTATATTGTAGCTATTTTAGGATTAATATTTATTTTACAGGCAACTTTGTATTCATTTTAACCAGGTACAATAGCTATTAAATAGTTAAGAACTATTTAATAGCTACCTAGTTAAAATAATTACAAAATTACCTGTAAAATAAATCCTAACCTAAGTTACAATTAAACCTAACATTACACTATCAATAAATAAATTAAATAAACTACCTACAATTATCTACAATTAAACCTAACACTACACTATCAATAAATAAATTAAATACAATTCCTACAAATAAATACAATTAAATAAACTAACTAAAGTACAAAAAATAAAAAAGGACTAAGTTACAAAAAATAAACAAATATTTACAAACATTAGAAAAAAATTACAACAATTTTAAACTAATTACACCTACTCTAAGCCCCCTAATAAAATAACAAAGACCCCCAAAATAAAAAAATCAGCCAATCAGAATCAAGTTCAATCCGATTGGCTGATTCAATCAGCCAATCAGATTGAGCTCGCATTCTATTGGCTGTTCCGATCAGCGAATATGGATCGCCAGCCCCCGCTTGGGCTTGAATGAAGATTTCGGAGCCAGGACGGATCGGTGTGATACCCGGCGAGGTGAAGATAAGGTAGGAAGATCTTCAGGGGCTTAGTGTTAGGTTTATTTAAGGGGGGTTTGGGTTAGATTAGGGGTATGTGGGTGGTGGGTTTTAATGTTGGGGGGGGGTATTGTATGTGTTTTTTTTACAGGCAAAAGAGCTGAATTCTTTGGGGCATGCCCCACAAAAGGTCCTTTTAAGGGCTGGTAAGGTAAAAGAGCTTTGAACTTTTTTAATTTAGAATAGGGTAGGGCATTTTTTTATTTTGGGGGGCTTTGTTATTTTATTAGGGGGCTTAAAGTAGGTGTAATTAGTTTAAAATTGTTGTAATATTTTTCTTATGTTTGTAAATATTTTTTTATTTTTTGTAATTTAGTTCTTTTTTATTTTTTGTACTTTAGTTAGTTTATTTAAATGTATTTATTTGTAGGTATTGTATTTAATTAATTTATTGATAGTGTAGTGTTAGGTTTAATTGTAGGTAATTGGAGGTATTTTATTTAATTCATCTATTGATAGTGTAGTGTTAGGTTTAATTGTAACTTAGGTTAGGATTTATTTTACAGGTAATTTTGTAATTATTTTAACTAGGTAACTATTAAATAGTTATTAACTATTTAATAGCTATTGTACCTGGTTAAAATAATTACAAAGTTACCTGTAAAATAAATATAAATCCTAAAATAGCTACAATATAATTATAATTTATATTGTAGCTATATTAGGGTTTATTTTACAGGTAAGTATTTAGCTTTAAATAGGAATAATTTATTTAATAATAGTTAATTTATTTCGTTAGATTTAAATTATATTTAACTTAGGGGGGTGTTAGGGTTAGATTTAGCTTTAGGGGTTAAAAAAATTATTAGAATAGCGGTGAGCTCCGGTCGGCAGATTAGGGGTTAATGTTTGAAGTTAGGTGTCGGCGATGTTAGGGAGGGCAGATTAGGGGTTAATACTATTTATTATAGGGTTATTGAGGCGGGAGTGAGGTGGATTAGGGGTTAATAACTTTATTATAATAGCGGCGCAGTCCGGTCGGCAGATTAGGGGTTAATAAGTGTAGGCAGGTGGAGGCGACGTTGAGGGGGGCAGATTAGGGGTTAATAAATATAATATAGGGGTCGGCTGTGTTAGGGGCAGCAGATTAGGGGTACATAAGTATAACGTACCTTGCGGCGGCGTGCGGACGGTAGATTAGGGGTTAAAAAATTTTAATAGAGTGGCGGCGATGTGGGGGGACCTCGGTTTAGGGGTACATAGGTAGTTTATGGGTGTTAGTGTACTTTAGAGCACAGTAGTTAAGAGCTTTATAAACCGGCGTTAGCCCAGAAAGCTCTTAACTACTGTTTTTTTTTCTGCGGCTGGAGTTTTGTCGTTAGATTTCTAACGCTCACTTCAGCCACGACTCTAAATACCGGTGTTAGAAAGATCCCATTGAAAAGATAGGATACGCAATTGACGTAAGGGGATCTGCGGTATGGAAAAGTCGTGGCTGGAAAGTGAGCGTTAGACCCTTTAATGACTGGCTCCAAATACCAGAGGGCGGTAAAAACCAGCGTTAGGAGCCTCTAACGCTGGTTTTGACGGCTACCGCCCAACTCTAAATCTAGGCCTTAGTGATTAACGTCCCTTTAAAATCTGTCCTTGAATAGAAAAGCCCAGCTCGGGGGGAATTCCGGGCGGTGGCCATGCTTGGATGCAAAAGTTTGGGGTGCTCCAGCTTTCCTTTATTATTGGAGACATCTCAAACATCAGTTTTCACTTAGACTTCATGCTAACATCTTTCAGACCGCAAGAAGATTTGCTCTCCAAAGAAGTCTTTATTATTAGGATTGCTGCGTGCTCTCAAATTCCGGAGCTTTTCTCGAGACTGAGGCCTCATAACAAACCCCCCAGTGGTTTACTTTTCAGTTTCCACTGACGCGCAGTGCTTTTGGTACACTGCTATATACTACAAACAACATGGAGATAACAGCCAGTGAGTTTATAAACCTACTGACAAATTTACTAGATCAGTACAAATGCAGTTTTTTACAGGAAATAGAGCCATCTTCTAGACGCTATCAAGGCATTGGCACTAGTCACATGGAAGAGCTACGCATACAGATTCTACCCATAGAGAACGAGAAGCCCAGCAAAGTCACCCATGGTTGCGATAACTAGCGGGAAACCCCAATCACAGAAACTGGCACAATACTCAATATACCTACCTATATATAGGGTGACCTGTTGTCTTTGCTTCATACTACAAAGGCCCAGCTTGACAATGGAGATCTGTTCGCCGGAGCGGGAGCTGCAGATTGCACTCAGGGCTCGCTGGCTAGTAGTGAGAGAGAATTACCCACACTTACCCAGGCATGACCGCTGCTTTAGCTGAACAACTGGCAATCAAATCAGGGAACAACTTATCACACCCCTACTGTGTCACAGGAGTCTGTGGATCACACTTTAATCAAAACAGAAGGTGGACCAGTGCAAAGCTATGGCGCTTGCAGCAAAAAGAACACTACAGAAACCACTTCTGGAGATTCTCTTATGAAAATTGGAAAGGATCTATGTAAACAGGGCATCGGAAGATAAACTTCCCTTATATGCTTATGAACTACCTTATACATAGGACTTAGTTCATTGCGTCCTTAATATCATAAGTATTCTGGGTACACTATATCCTGGACAAACTCTACCTATCTGTGCCATATTATATGATGAATTTTGATTCTGAGACTTGTTGACATGAACTCTGTGGATACCATCCAGCAGGGACAAGAGTTAGTGATCTAGGTTTGGTATGGTCTAGCCATAAGATATTTTCATAGATCGCTATGTTTAAATTTGTATTTATATGTCTAATCTAACAGATACAAAAGCCAGTTCTACATTTCTATATACTAATTGCTATTCATATATTGGTCTATTGTTATGTAGATATGCTAACTCCACAAAGGACATATGTTTAATGTGAATCTAATTTAAACAGTAATGTAACCTACCTAGCACTTTTAAATAGGAAACAGGGAGACATGTATAGCCCTTTGAATAGTCTAGCAAAGCAGCTCATGATATATATCACCCCCCACTTTGCCCCTTAGTTTAGTATTACTAACAGATTACAGCTATGTTAGGATTCTCTTTGAAAACCCATGGTTGGGTATTCTTCTATCATGAGTGGGACTATTCATTGATGTTTATACTGTATTTGCTAAATGTTTCTTTTGCAGCATTGAATGTTTTTATCACAGGGAGAAAACTGTTTATACCTTTGCCTGATTTTCAACATACATACAAAAACTATAACTCTATGCATGTTATACTGTTTGGGTGTATTAATGTCTTGCATAGGTGAACGTGTGCTGTCTGCGGCCGGGACTCCGTATCTTAGCTTATTTATCTATTGCAACCAACACCATCTTGAAAATACCTCTCATGCAGTGTTATATATAGAAATAAATGTCTCATTAAGACACGGTCTGTAATGCCCATAATGGCTTAGATTACTGTTAATGATCTAGCAGGCATTATATTGAAATCTATATAAACAATACCCATATATATGATTGCCATGCTCATGGGTAGGGAGCCTATACATGCAGAATGATAAGCATATTATAGGGCATGCTAATACTACTATATACATTTATCTCCAGTGCAATCTCATATTCATTAGGTGATGTCAACCCAAGAATTTATTTCGCAATTCAACATCGGTATGATATATCATATTCCTAATCCCTTAAGATAGTTCATATCATATAACTAATTAAGGTTGAGTTTATTTTCATAGCAAAAAAATAAGAAAAACTAGGTTCATTATTCGAGACCCAAGAGTGGTCTCCTTGTGTTTCAGTTTACCGACTATAAATATTAATTTTATACATTGTTGTGAGGTTCAAGAGTGGCCTCATGAAACATTTAGTTGGTACGCAGTTTATTTGGCACATATTATGTTCATTACAAGTGTAAAATGTCATATATGCATGGTATGCATCTTACCCCTAACTTGTACTAGCTGGAAACCATGTATCCATTATTCTTACTCTATCTAATGTGTTTTGGCATTCAATGTATATAAGCCTTGATTTGAACCTAAATAAAAATGATAAAATAAAAAAAAGCAACCCCCTCCCAAAAAAAAAGCCCAGCTCTATAGGATTATATCATACTCGGGAGAAGCATTAATTATCATAAATAATGTGTTACATAATTCAAACTAATATAAAATGATTATCTCAGATTAGATTTCCATGCACTTAGAAGTTTCACTTTAAGAGGGACTTTCTTGTTATATCTGTTCTTCTTTATCTTCTTTGGCCTGAACTTTAAAAATGCCAGCTATGCCAATAAAATACCAGATGGATGGCAACACTATATTATCTCTGATCAAAAGTTGTGTTAATGTTTTATATCTATAATATTATCTACTTTCAATGATTAAAGGGACATTAAAGTAAAAATGTTATAAGCGCATAATATATCAGCAATTAAGCAATGAGCTGTAAAAGTTCTGCATCCAAGATAAATATTTTAAAATTGCCTCTTTTTAATATTTTGTAAAACTAAGCACACTGTTATAAGGAAGTATTTAAAACCATGGTGAGTTTGTTAATCTTATCTCCCTTGATTGTAGCCAATAAGAGATAGCTGTAGATAGCTTTGTGCACTAATTATATTTTTTTATATTATCATTTATTTGTAAAGCTCCACAATATTGTGTAGTGCAAAATACATAGTTTAGCATGATGGTAAATGAAGTACAGTACAATTAGACTTGACAATGCATTTGATACAGGAAGAGGGCTCCATAGAACTATTAACCAGGTCATCAAATTTTTAGACCTTTGATAAATTACAGAATTAGACTTTTGCCTTTCTTGGGATTGTGAGACAAGAACTATTTTAAGCAAAAGCAAGCACAATAAATAATGCATATTGCAAAGCTGTGCCATTAATTAATACACTTATTAATTATAATTAATTCATTTTTGAGGAATTCAATTTTGAGTTTTATGTCAATTTAATATTACTGAATTGCAGCACACTGTAAACTTATTTTACATGTTACAAAAGTATCCACAATATCACAAATATACTTAAATTCTAGCTCCTTATATTAAAGGGACACTAAACACATATTAATTAAAAGACATTTATGTTGTCTTTCTATAGATACATTTTTAAACCAAGCATAGACATTATAAAAATAAATTAATAACATGTTTGCTGCAACTGTTTTTAATATCTAGGCTCCCCCCAGCACTTGCCTTACTTGTAGAAGCCAATCCAGACTTGTTACAGGAGTAAACAAGGTTAAAGGGACACTGAACCCAATTTTTTTTTTCTTTCATGATTCAGATAGAGCATGCTATTATAAGCAACTTTCTAATTTACTTCTATTATCAATTTTTTCTTCGTTCTTTTGCTATCTTTATTTAAAAAAGAAGGCATCTATGCTAAGGAGCCAGAAAATTGTTGGTTCAGGACCATGGACAGCACTTGTTTATTGGTGCTGTCCAATCAGCAAGGACAACCCAGGTTGTTCACCAAAAATGGTCCGGCATCTAAACTTACATTCTTGCTTTTCAAATAAACATACCAAGACATTATTAAAATACAATTTTAACTTACAAACACAAATAAACACTAAATTACAAAAAATAAAAAACGAAATCTAATATCCCTATCAAAATACAAAAGCCCCCCCAAAATAAAAAAAAAACCCTAGCCTACACTAACCTGCCAATGGCCCTTAAAAGGGCCTATGGTGGGGCATTGCCCCAAAGAAATCAGCTCTTTTACCTGTAAAAAAAAAAAATACAAAAACCCCCAACAGTAAAATCCACCACCCAACCAACCAACCCCCCCAAATAAAAACCTATCTAAATAAACCTAAGCTAACCATTGCCCTAAAAAGGGCATTGCCCTTAAAAGTGCATTTAGCTCTTTCACATTGCCCAAACCCTAAGCTAAAAAAAAAAACACCCAAAAAACTCTTAAAAAAAAATAACACTAACCCCCGACGATCCACTTACAGTTATTGAAGTCCGGACACCCATCCTCATCCAGCCGGCAAAGTCCTCATCCAAGTGGAAAGAAGTCTTCATCCAGGAGGCCTCTTCGATCTTCATCCACCTGGCAAAGTTCTCATCCAAGCGGAAGAAGTCTTCATCCAGATGGCATCTTCCATCTTCATCTATCTGGCGCGGAGCGGGTCCATCTTCAAGACATCGGGAGTGGAGCATCCTCTTCTTACGGTCGTCGCTGGAAAATGAAGGTTCCCTTTAAGTGATGTCATCCAAGATGTTGTCCCTTACATTCCTATTGGCTGAAAGATTTCTATCAGCCAATAGGAATTAAAGGGGGAAAAATCCTATTGGCTGTTGCAATCAGCCAATAGGATAGAGCTTTCATTCTATCAGCTGATTGGAACAGCCAATAGAATTAGAGCTCAATCCTATTGGCTGATTGGATCAGTCAACTGGATGAAAGCTCAATCCTATTTGCTGAGTGCAACAGCCAATAGGATTTTTCTAACTATTTAATAACTACCTAGTTAAAATAAATACAAAGTTACCTGTAAAATAAAACGTAACCTGCCTTACACTAAAAACTAACATTACAATAAAATAAAATAAATTAAATTATTAAAATACAATTTTCTAAGTTACAAAAAAATAAACACTAAATTACAAAAAATAAAAATCGAAATGATCAAAAATAAAAATGAATTACTCCTAAAAAACCCCTAGCCTACACTAAACTTCGATTGGCCCTTAAAAGGGCCTTTTGTGTGGCATTGCCCCAAAGAAATCAGCTCTTTTACCTAAAAAAAAAAATACAAACACCCCAACAGTAAAAACCACTACCCAACCAACCAACCCCCCCAAATAAAACCTAAGCTAACCATTGCCCTGAAAAGGGCATTTGGATGGGCATTGCCCTTAAAAAGGCATTTAGCTCTTTTACATTGCCCAAACCATAAGCTAAAAAAAAACACCCAAAAAAACCTTAAAGAAACCTAACACTAACCCCCGACGATCCACTTACAGTTATTGAAATCCAGACATCCATCCTCCAGCCGGCGAAGTCCTCATCCAAGCGGAAAGAAGTCTTCATCCAGGAGGCCTCTTCAATCTTCATCCATCTGGCGAAGTCCTCACCCAAGCGAGAAGAAGTCTTCATCCAGACGAAATGGCATCTTCTATCTTCATCCATCCGGCGCAGAGCGGGTCTATCTTCAAGACATCCAGCGTGGAGCATCCTCTTTTTACGGTCGTCACTGGAAAATGAAGGTTCCCTTTAAGTGACGTCATCCAAGATGGGGTCCCTTACATTCCTATTGGCTGAAAGATTTATATCAGCCAATAGGAATTAAAGGGGGAAAAATCCTATTGGTTGTTGCAGTCAGCAAATAGGATTGAGCTTTCAACCTATTGACTGATTGAATCAGCCAATAGGATTGAGCTCTCATTCTATTGGCTGTTCCAATCAGCCGATAGAATGAAAGCTTTATCCTATTGGCTGATTGCAACAGCCAATAGGATTTTGTCCCCTTTAATTCCTATTGGCTGATAGAAATCTTTCAGCCAATAGGAATGTAAGGGGTTAATAATCTTTAAATAGTGTTTGCGGTGCGGGAGGGCGGCGGTTTAGGGGTTAATAGGTTTATTATAGTGGCAACAATGTGGGTGTGCGATGGAATATTGGTTAATAAACATTTTTAGTGGCGGCGATGTCGGGAGTTGCAGATTAGGGGTTAATAAATGTATTATTGTGTTTGCAATGTGAGATGGCCTCGGTTTAGGGGTTACTTTTTAACACTTTAGTTTAGTTTAGTTATGAGTTTCATTCTACAGATTTGTAACGTAAAACTCATAACTACTGACTTTAGATGGCGGTACGGATCTTGTCAGTAGAGGGTGTACCGCTCACTTTTTGACCTCCCAGGCAAACTCGTAATGGAGTTAGGGAAGTGC
Organism: Bombina bombina; assembly: GCF_027579735.1. Taxonomy (NCBI): domain Eukaryota; kingdom Metazoa; phylum Chordata; class Amphibia; order Anura; family Bombinatoridae; genus Bombina; species Bombina bombina. Next base: position 685,999,065 of record NC_069504.1, read on the forward strand.
CATTGAAAAAGGACTTTTTTAAAAGTGCGGTACTGACGTTGCGTGACGGCCAAAAAGGTGTGCGGTACACCTGTACCTACAACGCTTGTAATAGTGACGTTAGGGAAAATGCAGCATTATGAAACATAACAATGTTTTTTCACTCATAACGCAAAACTCGTAAACTATCTGAAAGATAGATAATCGCTTTATTACCTATTTCCCAGTTTTGCACAACCAACACTATAAATATCCTTTTTTGCCTTTGTGATTACCTTGTATCTAAGATTCTGCTGACTGCCTCCTTATCTCAGATCTTTTGACAGATTTGCATTTCAGGCAATTAGTGCTGACTCTTAAATAACTTCACGTGCGCAAGCACAGTGCTATCTATATGAAACACATGAACTAACGCCCTCTAGCTGTGAAACACTGCCAAATGCATTCAGATAAGGGGCGGCCTTCAAGGGCTTAGAAATTATCATATGAGCCTACCTAGGTTTAGCTTTCAACTAAGAATAACAAGAGAACAAAGCAAATTTGATGATAAAAGTAAATTAGAAAGTTGTTTAAAATCACAAGCCCTATCTGAATCACGAAAGATTAATTTGGACTTTATTATCCCTTTCACAGTATGCAAAGAACTCATCCACTTGCTCACAATCTGCTTAGCGCACCCTCGGTTTAGCACTCAAGAAATATGAATTTTACTGCATGCCCCATAGAAGTCTAATATGTAAGGGATTTAGCACACCTGCACTTTCCGGCATGTTAGCACACTCCAAGATGTTAGTGCACTCCAAGATGTTAGTGCACTCCAAGATGTTAGTGCACTCTTGAATGAAAAAAAATTACTTTGGACTTGCAATATGAGAGATACACTTATAATTTAGGCCAGTGTGTTTAAAGTGATATAAAACCGAACATTTTTCTTTTCACTTTCCAATTGACTTCTATTATCTGATTTGCTTCATTTTTTTTGCTATCCTTTGTTGAAAATGATACCTAGGTTGGCTCAGGAGCAGCAAAGGACTACTCAGAGGTATCTGCTGATTGGTGGTTTATGGTCATTGTTACTTAATGTGTCCTAGTAGTGCATTACTACTCCTTTAAAACAGGATTCCTAAACAACAAAAACAAAAAAACTGATTCCTAAACAACAACAAAAATTTATAGCAGACATAAAATGGAAAGTTGTTTAAAATTGTATGCTCTATCTGAATCATGATAGACAAATTTGGGGTTTCATGTCACTTTAATAATCATGGGAGATGAGCATGTAAGCTAAAATGATATGCCACTCCATACAGGCAAACTGGACATTCAACATGTGCATGGTATAGAATCTGAAAATACTAACATTATTTGAATTTGCAATACCAGTGTAGAATGTCCCCCTACAAGGTATAAGGCATGTTAATGTGCCACACATATATTTAAAAACCGTGTGATAAATGGGTTCTTGTGGGGTTTTCAAATGGACTGAAATGCTTTGAATTGTAATAATAAGCAGCAAGATGTACTTTATATATAATGTCTGCTTTTTATTTCCAAACACATAAGCCACATGATCTGACAGGATTACATGTCTGAAAACAATGGAAAGGTAAATATGCAGGTGCAAGAGAACCATTGTACAAAGTAACTTCTTCACTTACTAAGCTTGCAGACAAGCATTTATGGGCTAGAAATGATCCCTTAAACTTAAAGGGATAGGAAAGTCAAAATGAAAATTGCATGATTCCGAATGAGTATGTTATTTGAAGACACTTTTAAATTCACTTTGAATTTCAAATGTGCTTTGGTCTCTTTATATCCCTTGTTGAAAAAGAATATGCACATATCCTTCACTAGTAGGAGCTAGCTGTTGATTGGTGCCTGCATACATTTGTCTGTTGTGATAGACTAACTAGATGTGTTCAGCTAGATGCTAGTAGTGCAATGCTGCTCATTCAGCAAAGGATAACAAGAGAATTAAGCACATTTGATAATAGAAGTAAATTGGAAAGTTGTTTAAAATGGTATGTTCTATCCAAATCATGAAAGAAAAAAATGTTGTTTCCTGTCCCTTTAATGCTTTACTTGATTGTCCCTTTAAAGAAAGATTACAGTAAAAAAAAAAATTCCACCTTAGGATAAAAAACAGTTTTTTAATATATGTACTAGTTGTCTCTTCTTTTATGTAAAACGTAGAGCGAGATTACATATACGGCGTAGGTTTTCGGCTCAAGTGCTGAAACCCATGCCGCCCGTAAGTTCACTTCACACATCGGGTGAATCCCATAATTGGCGTTGGCAGATCATATACTGCTGTAGGTCAGATAAACCGGCGAGGTACAGAAATGTGTGGAAATAGACATTTCTGGAGTCGCCGGTGACATACGGCAGTATATGAACTGCCAGCGCCAAAGTAAAAAACAAAAAAAAGTTTAATCGCCCATAAAAGTCTAACCTGCCTCCAAAAAATTAACCGACACGTCAAAACCCCTATACCCGCCGTTCCACCACATCGCAACTACTAATAAAATGTATTAACCTCTAAACTACCATCCCCCACAATGCAATCTACCTATTTAAGATATTAACCCCATAATCCGCCAAACCCCACATCTCAAAGTACCTTATAAATGTATTAACTCCTAATCTGCCATCCCCCAACATTGCAAACTGCCTAATAAATGTATTAACCCCTAATCCGCCATCCCCCCACAAAGCAAATTACCTATCAACACTATTAAACCCTAAACTGCCATCCCCCCACAACGCAAAGTACCTAATTATCCTATTAACCCCTAATCCTCCAACCCCCACAAGGCAATCTACCTAATTAACCTATTAACCCTTAAACCACCATCCCCCCACAACGTAAAGTATTAATCTAATCACTAAGCCCCCTAACCTAACACCCCCTAAATTAACCCCAATTACATAAAATAAAAAAAGACTATCTCCCTAAAATATAATTCAAAATTACCAAAATAAAAAAATCCTAATTTAACATTAAAATAAAAATTCCTAACATAACATTAAAAAGAAACTAAGATTAAATTAAAATAAAAAGTCTAATATTACAAAAAATAAAAAAATCTAAGATTACAGAAAAAAATAAACAAAGTTATCCAAAATAATTTTTTTAAACCTAATCTAATACCCCTATAAAAACAAAAAAGCCACGCCAAAATAAAAAAACCCTACTCTAACACTAAGCTACCAATAGCCCTTTAAAGGGCCTTTTGTAGGGAAGTGCCCTGCAGAAATCAGCTCTTTTACATAAAAATTACAAATTAAACCCTAACAGTAAAACCCCCACCCAACCAAAATAAAAAAGACCTAACTCTACCCATTGCCCCTAAAGGGGCATTTGTATGGGCATTGCCCTTAAAAGGGAAATCAGCTCTTTTTGCTGCCCTTTAAAAAATAAAAAAACCCTAATCTAAAATAATTCCCAAAAACACTAACCCCAAAAATGTACTTAGCATTCCTGAAGTCCGGACATCCATCTTCTTCAAGGCAGAGAAAACTCTTCATCCAGGTGGCGAAGATCTTCTTCCAGATTGGCACCATCTTCCATCTTCATCCCGGTGGTGTGGAGCGGAACGGAGAAGTAACGGCAGCCGCGCAGACATCCGACGTGGAGGGTCCTCTTCATGTGATCGTCCGCCACACACTGAAGATTGAATGCAAAGTACCCATTTTATATTGGGGTACCTTGTATTCCTATTGGCTGAAAATTTCAAATCAGCCAACAGGATGAGAGCTTCCCATTGGCTGATTTGAACAAAAGCAGGAATGTAAAGCATAGGAGCCGGCCCGTTTTAGGTTCAGCACCATGAACATTGTGCAACCAATATGCAAGCATAACCCAGGTTCAGTACCAAAAATGGTTCCTGCTTTTTAAATAAAGATAGCAAGAGAATGAAGAAAAATTGATAATAGGAGTAAATTAGAAAGTTGCTTAAAACTTAATGCTCTAAATCATTAAAGAAAGAATTTGGGTTTAGTGTCCCTTTTAGCATGGATTTTTTTATTTTGTTAATTTCTGATAAATTTTTAAAGGTAGTCTTTTTTATTTTATGTAAGTGTAGTTAATTGGAGTTAATTTAGGGTGTGTTAGGTTTGGGGGTTTAGTGATTAGATTAATACTTTGCGTTGTGGGGGGATGGTGGTTTAGGGATTAATAGTGTTAATAGGTAGTTTGCGATGTGGGAGGTTGGTGGTTTAGGAATTAATAGTGTTAATAGGTAGATTGCGTTTTGGGAGTTGGTGGATTAGGGGTTAATAGGTTAATTAGGTAGTTTGCGTTGTGGAGGTTGGCGGTTTAGGGGTTAATAGTGTTAATAGGTAGTTTGGTAGTTAATAGTGTAATCAGATACTTTGCGTTGTGGGTGACGGATAAGGGTTTAATAATTTTATTAGATAATTTGCAATTTTGGGGGTTGGCAGATTAGGGGTTAATAAATGTTATTAGTTATTGCGGTGGGGGGATGGCGGTTGAGATGTACATATTGCACATGCATTAGGTGTTTGTTAAGACTTCCAGGGACTTCCAGGGAGTTACAGTGCTTATACTGTATACTCAGCGCAAGGCTTGCTGCACCTGCTTATGTGTGGCGATGTGAAAAAGGAGTAAAATTTCTCCATTTTCACTTCCGTAAGTCCTTGCACTGAATATGTGCTACCAACTTGCGACGCTGGTTCTATGTTAGTTTATGGGAGTAAAAACAGCAGGTGACGGGTGAAATATACGTGCCGCATTTGCATGCAATACCAGATATGTGATTTCTAAATCCGTCTGAAAATAGCCGACGCTGGCTTTTGCGAGCGATGTTACATATGTGATCGAGCCCCTAGAGTGTAAAAATGCAAGTAAACTCTGTCTGTCACAGCTGATTTAATCACTTCACAGTGAGCTGAGCTCCCAAATTTGGTTTGGGAGCTTTTCTCTTTATCAGTTCTGAAGCTCCTCAGGATATAATTTGACAACCCAGTTTTCCACAATTCTAGAAAGACATTTTTGAATACGCTGTATCTTACACACCTTTTTTGTGTAATTATTATGTATTAGATATGCCCTATTTAGCACTGCAAAATATGTTGTCCAGTTGTAATTAAGAATATTAACAACCATAATAAGACAAGTGTTAATGTAATCTCTTCATTTGCCTGTTAACACAAGGAAGTTAAGGACATAAGTGAAAATACTGCAAACACCCAATTCATACATTTAATTCAAGGCTTTAAGAAAAAAAAGAGCTATTATTTACAGGCACAGTTTATATTCCTAGACTATACTGTGGTGGACAAGTGGTTCTTAACTGCTGTCAAATTATTAGTTTCCATTAGTGAACACGCAGAGTTTTTGAAAGAAATCACATTCTTTTGTTTCTGTTTCAACCCAACACAACATTGTTTAACTATAGAGAAGTGTACACTGTATTATACTTCATTCTGTATAGCGCATCCTGCTCTGAACCTCTCTCTGCCTATTTATTAGACTTCAGATTCTGTGTGTTTATCTTCATTTCCCCTGGGCATCCAGTTCTTGAATGGAGAACACACAGTGTTCCTATTATATTCTTGGCCTTCCTGACGATCATAGACTAGGTATTTCCTTGTACGCCATCACCTGTGATTAAATATCTCACTTGCCTCAGGCAACACTCAATTTTCTTAGACTCTTCTCTTGTGCTACAGGGATTTCACGTTTAAAGAACAAAACCACAACCCTTTCCCTGACAGAAGTGTCCAGAACTAATTGGTTTTAGTTCCTTTTTTTGTTAGCACAAATATTAAAAATGCAGTTTCAACCTTTACTCCTTCTTGCTGTCAAAAATAAACATGGATAATCCATGAATCCAGCACACTATGGAATAGAAACAAACACATTGTTTGCAACTAACTTTTGTTTTTAAAGAAGTTACTAACATTCCCACCCCATCCCAGGGTTCCTCCTAAGCTGAGAAACTAATTTCAGATTCTTTATAAACTTTTGTATTAATGAGCAAGAGTTAGAATTTGTTGGCTCCTTTCTGCAAACAACCAAACATTTTAGCTTTATTAATCAGGCTACGTGCAAGTAGATTGAACTGTGATGGGTAATCAGAGGAAGGAGAAAAAAAGCTTTTGGTAGTCCAAGTCATTCTGGAGGGGTTTGGGTTGTGCTTCTTATAAATAAACTGGACACAATAAGAGAAAAGTCAAACAGTGAAAATTCATGACTTTTCCACAAATTGTGAGGCAGTTTGTAGCTCTGATTCTGCATAAAAGATAGTGAGATATATTTTACAACTTTTGAAAAATATTTGATTGTCATAGGCATGACAGGTAAGCAAGGGGGGGAAAAGTGCTCACTTATATACATGTTTATTATAGCTAATATAATACACCTTTAAATGGATATGACACCCAACATTTTTCTTTTATGATTCAGATAAAGCATGTGATTGTAAACAACTTTCTTATTTACTACTATTATTGAATATTCTTAAATCTCTTAGTATTCATTATTCAAAAGCAGGGACATATGATTAGGAACTGGCCCATTTCCGGAGCACTATATGGGAGCAGTTTTGTAAGAACGTTATCCATTTTGAAAGAGCACTAGATTGCAGCACCATTTCCTGTCATGTAGTACTCCAGATGCCTACCTAGGTATCTCTTCAACACAGAATATCATGGGAACTAAGCAAATTTTATAATTAAAGTAATCTGTAAAGTATTTTTTTAAATGGTATGCTCTGTCTGAATCACAAAAAAAGATTGAGTTTCATATCGCTTTAATTTCCCAGTGAATAAATTCATATTTCTTAAAGGGACACTGAACCCAATTTTTTTCTTTTGTGATTCAGATAGAGCATGCAATTTTAAGCAACTTTTTAATTTACTCCTATTATCAATTTTTCTTCGTTCTCTTGCTATCTTTATTTGAAAACGAAGGCATCTAAGCTTTTTTCTTGGTTCAGAACTCTGGACAGCACTTTTTTATTGGTGGATGAATTTATCCACCAATCAGCAAGGACAACCCAGGTTGTTCACCAAAAATGGGCCGGCATCTAAGCTTACATTCTTGCATTTCAAATAAAGATACTAAGATAATAAAGAAAATTTGATAATAGGAGTAAATTAGAAAGTTGCTTAAATTTGCATGCTCTATCTGAATCACAAAAGAAAAAAATTGGGTTCAGTATCCCTTTAAGAAATATGAATTTATTCACTGGGAAGAATGTCCTATTTCGAAGGATGTGCCACGTGATCCTCAAAACTTTATATGTTTAATGTAAAAAATATAAGTTATTTAACCCACTAAGTACCAGCTTTAATGTAAGAAGAAGGGAAAGGCAACACATTTGCATATTTGTCTTTGCACAAACATGACCACTAGCAGGAAGGAGGCAAGTCTAGTTTATATGTAGTGGTTAATATTAAAAATAAAGATACTGTATTTAACCAACTAGATATCAGATATAGGGTCAAATTGATCATTCTGTGGACTGACAAGGTTCACAGGTAGTGAATTTGTCACACAGGATCACAAATTGCAGGCAGCATTCACTGCATGTATTTATCATTGGCTTAACCCAGGGATTAATACTACACCATTACTGTGCTCTCATGCAATTGGTTGCCTGTCAATCGCCTCGATCTGATCAGTGTGGGGTGATTTTAATCTGTCACCTCTTAGGTGGAGGAAATGGTTTAGGAAGCTGCGCATGAATGAGCCTGAAACTGAGATCTGCATTTGCCTTTTGATATATTTGCCCTTAGAGCAAGACAAAATGTATACAGATCTCTGTAGGTAACAATGAATTAAGAAAGTGTCCTTTGTAAAGGCAATAAATATGTAACCTAAATTGCATCAAGTTTAGAGTAAGGTTTAGTTTGCTCTAAATATGACATGTAATATGGTCATAAAATCAAAAATACTTTGCCTACGTGATATACCATCAATAAAAGAACAGGGGTGCTCTGAAACTGCTTACTGAAAGCCCTTCAGGTTCTATTTCATTTTAAATTACAACCTCCTTTCCTGGAATTATTTTTATGTAAAATGCATTTTTCCTTATCTATTTGACATTTTCCATCATATCATTTATCTCCCTAGTTTCTTCTACGGCACTGGTTTTCAAATCTGTCTTCAGGCCTCCTAACAGGCCATATTTTGAGGCTATCCAAACTAGAGCACAGGGGGAAAATCAGCTGATTAGTAAACATGGCTATTTTACCTGCTCTCATCCAAGGTAGACCTGAAAACCTGGCCTGCTGGGGAGGCCTGAGGACATGTCTGAAAACCAGTGCTCTATGACTATACCTGTTAAAATATAGGCTCAAGTTAACAGTAATGTAAAAAGATGCTTTTAATAAGTATATTCTTACAGTGGCCTCAGTTAGAAAGGGGTGGTTCAGCACATTAAAGGGATAGGAAGTTAAAACATGAATTGTGCCTAGATTCATTTCAATTTGAAATTGAAGCATTTTTGCAATATACTTCCATAAGCAAAAATGCTTCTAATTAAAGGTATTACTGTTTTTCTGCGGCATACGCACATATCTGGGCCTGTGCACCAGTATGCAAACACCACACCTTCTCAGAGAGTCAGCAGTGGCTTGTAAGACACAAATGACCTCTTCAGAAGCAATGCACATCACAGGCAGCTCTCTGAAAAGGTGTTGTGTTTGCATACTGGTGCACGGGACCTTACAGGATATGTAAGTATGCCACAGAAAAACACTAATCATTTTTATTAGAAGCATTTTTGCTAATCGTAGTATATTGCAAAACTGCTTATATTTCAAATTGAAATGCACCTTTCATTTTTGGCTTTTCAATCCCTTTAATATTAGTCCCATGTGCAAACAGGCCTGCACTGGAATGTAGTGACATTTAAACCATTTTAATTGTCCTTTTTAAATGGTTTTTCTTTTGTTTATGGTCAAGGAGAATTGTTCTTAATTCAAAAATATTCTATTGGGATTTGAGAAGAAAGTGGTATTACAGCTCTCTTTCTTGCTGTTATACCTCATCCCAAAACTTTGTGATGATTATTCCTATTGATATGAGTTTCCCTTTACATTGTCTGAAATAGAAATTCCAAAACCAATTCCTCTGTTACAGCGGTTAGTAACACAATATTTTACTATATTACATTTTTAATTTAATTTGAGGTTTTCATTCTTATAAGTCTATAGACACGTGCACCATCAAATAATGTGTTTAGTCCAAAATATTCATTTCTTTCATTTTCAATTATTAATTTCATCTGAAATTTGTTCATTTGCCCATTCGTTTTCGACAAATATTCATCAACAAATTTGTTTGTTAACGAATAAACATTCACCATTATTTTCAATAGAGAGCAGAATATGCAACGAATGTTAACCCAAAACCTACATTAAACAATTTGAAAAATTAAAAAAAAATCATTCATTTAATGCAAACAATAGTTACAGAACATATAATATTTTCATGAAAAATTAAGTATTTTATTATACAGAAATCAAATAATTCTTATAATATTAAATGTAATAATAATGTTGGAGACATATACAACCAGTAAGAAATAAGTTTTTTTTTTACAGTTTAAAAAGTAGAGGTGAAGACATAAGCAGCAGTGTTGGATAGTCTACATGGGCTAGATTATGACTGGCGCGCTAAATGTTGCACGCAAGAGAAAAGGCTTTTTCATGGCTTTTTGCATGTGTCAGAAGTAGCGCGTATATTACAAGTTGAAAGTAAATATTTCCGTTTCAGCACAATTGAGTTTAATGTGCATTGTGATAGCGTGACTTCAGAGCTCTGGTTAACTGTTAAGCGATTCAAAACAGTTGCACAAAAAATATCAAAATTACATTTAAAATTACAGTTACACATAATAATACTGTCTGATAACAATTATTTAAATAAAAATGGTAAAAAAAGGTCTCAAAGATATGAGGTCTCAGGTGTTAGAAGAAAAGTCTGCAAAGTGCTTTCAAATAGAGATACATACATATACAGTTGTGCTCATAAGTTTGCATACCCTGGCAGAGTTTATGATTTCTTGGCCATTTTTCAGAGAATATGAATGATAACATAAAAACTTTTCTTTCACTCATGGTTACTGTTTGGCTGAAGCCATTTATTATCAATCAAATGTGTTTACTCTTTTTAAATCATATTGATAACAGAAACTACCCAAATGACCCTGATCAAAAGTTTACATACCCTGATGATTTTGGCCTGATAACATGCACACAAGTTGGCACAAAGGGGTTTGAATGGCTATTAAAGGCAACCATCCTCACCTGTGATCTGTTTTCTTGTAATTACTGTGTCTGTATAAAAGGTCAATGAGTTTCTTGACTCCTGACAGACCCTTGCATCTTTCATCCAGTGCTGCACTGACGATTCTGGATTCTGAGTCATGGGGAAAGCAAAAGAATTGTCAAAGGATCTGCGGGAAAAGGTGGTTGAGCTGTATAAAACAGGAAAAGGATATAAAAAGATATCCAAGGAATTGAGAATGCAAATCAGCAGTGTTCAAACTCTAATCAAGAAGTGGAAACGATTAGATATGTAGTTAATTCTCTAAAGCTTACTTATTTAATTTTTAGTGAATCATCTGCATATAATTACATAGAACTGGAGAAGGTTGAAAGACTAATGAGGCCAGTAAAGCTGGTGATGTTGGATTAACTATTGTGAATCTTGCTACAGGTAGAAAACTGGTTATCCAAACTTCTTGGGACTGGAAAAGGTATAACATTTAGATTTTGGAATATTTGCATCTTTAAAATAGGACAGTGGATGGAACTAAGTGTAAACAACAATATCTTATGTAATTTATTAAATATTTGCATGTAATAGTACAGCTTATACTTGCAACCTAAACTTTATGCATAGTAGTCTCAGAAAGATAGTATAGTATTGTAATCAGAAAGGTAATATTTGTTGTCTTTAAATATAGACTATTATTTGGATTTTAGAACACAAAAAAGCAAATTAAAAAAAAACATAGACAGTGAAGACTGTGACTTACATTTTAAAAAAAAAAATATTAATGAAAATGTTTGGATTTCAGAATGTTTGGATTTTGGAATTCTGGATTTGGGGATTTGTACCTTTAGTGACCATCTATTATCAACAGCAAATTTTTCCAGCTCCAGTGCCAGAGTCTGCAGACAGACCAGAAAAAAAATGAAATGTACGCTGTACAACTCCTTATTAATACAGATTCAAACATTTGCTTGAACTGCTCTAGGGAATTTTACAAATATATTATAGATATTAGTAATTCTAATTTTCAGAATAACACATGCAAATTATGTAAGAACAGCAAGTGCATTCATTCAAATGTAACATTTTGGTGGCATAGTTTGCTAGTGGTGTTTACTTAATGTATGTGTATGTATTTAGCCTCATACATTGATGGTATCCAACCTTTTTATATGTGGAGCCATTTGAGGATAGTTTGAAACTCAATTTAATTTAAAGGGATTTGAAACAGTACTTCTTTAGTTAAAATGAATATGCTAAGTCAAAGTAAACCAAAAATGAAAGAGACTGTGTAAAAAACAGCAAACACTTTACTTGTTTTTTTCAAATGAGCACTTAGATATTCTCGGTGTAGCCCCTGCCGTCATTGGCAAAATTCCCTACTAATTATTAAGTTCATGCGCTAAATTACGTGTTGCGCGCAAGCAATAATGGGTATATCACAGCTCTGTGCATGCTTCTGAAGTAGCATGCGTATTATGATTTGAAAGTAAACAAGTTCGCTTGAGCGCAATTGAATGTAATGCGTGTCGGGTTATCGCAACTTCCGAACTCTGGTTAATGCAAGAACAAAAACGTTGCACAAAACGCATTCAAAATACATTGTTCAGTGCAGTTACTCTGTCTAATAAAAACTATTAAAAAAATATTGCATAAAAAAGTTGATATGAGGCCTCAGGTGTTAGAAAAAAAGGCATGCAAAGGGCTTTAACACGGAGATACATGCATATAAATGTCTTAATATATATATATATATATATGTGAGTACTTATGTATTTATATGTGTATATATATATATATATATATGTGTGTGTGTGTGGGAAAAAAAAGAGAAAGAGAACAGCACTCCTGAGATAGAACAAAAGCTAGAATAACTTCCATGCCTGTTCATTTATATTGCAACTCAGGGTGCGCGTTCTTTTTGCACACTATGCCCCTTCACAGAGAAAAAATATCCTGTAGTATATCAGTCTGATCCTGCCCAATGACAGTCCAGCGCCGAAATACCAGGCAATTCTTCTCTGAACAAGGGAAGCAACAACCCCAGACGATCGTTTCGGTCTTCTGTGGGCCTCGTCAGTGAGGTGCAGTTGTATCTCTCTAAGGGCAAGTGTGCACGGGGTCCATGTCTGGCTTACCCATTACTCTTAGGGAGACCCAAGAGTAATTTACATAAATGTGAAAAAAGAAAAAGAGAACAGCACTCCTGAGAAAAGCTAGAATAACTTCCATGCCTGTTCATTTATATTGCAACTCAGGGTGCGCGTCTGGGGTTGTTGCAACTCAGGAGTGCTGTTCTCTTTCTCTTTTGTCACACATATATATATATATATATATATATATATATATATATATGTATTTACAGACATATATGCACATATAAACACCTAAAAACATATTTATACACATATATACATACATATAAGTGCATTGGAGCCCTTTGCAGTCAAATAGCTGAAAACATTAGATATCATATTTATGCAATATTCATATTTTATAGTGTTTAACTGTGTATTTACTATAAATATTTCACATTCCAATGTTCTTCAAATATATGGGAATATGTTGTATTTTTAAATAGATATTCCTATATCTATCTATCTATCTATCTATCTATCTATCTTTCTTTCTTTCTTTCTATCTATCTATCTATATTCTGTATATACACATATATTACAAAAATCAACACATATAACACATATATAGAAAAAAATATTTAAGAATAAATAGAACATATTCTGCGATGTGAAAAACATTGGAATGTCGGATTATCACCCTTGGTTAAACGCAGTTGGGTTTGCGCGTGAGTATGGGTGTTATTTTTCTCTTTTCATGCTCTATTGAAGTCTATGGGAGAATACGTTAACGTGGTTGTGATATTCAAAGTTCTACTTTCTGCACGTGTCTGGTTAACTCTTGTGCACAAATTTTTTACTTTTAACTTGAAATACGCACGCTACCCGGTGTGCGCAAAAAGCTTACTTTTAGCAACACTTGAACGGGATTGATAATTTGTGCTCCACTTGTTATCTAGCCCCATGTATTTCATCCATATTCATTGCTAACAGATGCATAAAATTCAGCACATAGCCATCAAATCTTTAAACGTGACACTGTCATAGGATGCCACCTTTGCCACAGGTTAGTTTGTGAAATGTCTGCCCTACTGGGTCTGCCCCAGTCACCTGTAACTGTTATTATTGGGAAGTTACAGCATCTAGGAGCAGCAACAGCCCAGCCACAAAGCGGTAGACCTTGCAAACTCACAGCGCGGGGCCACCAAGTGTTGATGCGCATATTGTGTAAACATCACCTACATCAATCATCTAGGTGTGTAAACATCACCTAGACAGCAATCGTTAAGGTTACCAACAAACTAATTTCAGCAAAATCTAAAGGCCACTTCTCTCTGCTTATCCTCCTTGATATGTCTGTAGCCTTTGATACTGTCAACCACCCTCTTTTGCTCCAAACCCTCCAATCCTTCAGCATTTGTAACACAGCTCTCTCGTGGTTCTCTTCCTATCTGTCTAACCTTACCTTTAGTGTAGCCTTCTGTTGGGGTACCGCAAGGCTCTGTCTTCGGTCCCCATCTCTTCTCAATCTGCACGTCATCATTAGGTTCCTTAATAAAGTCCCACGGTTTCAATATCATTTGTGTGCCGATGATACAAAAATCTACCTCTCTGTACCAAACCTATCTCCTTCCTTGCTAACCCGTGTCACTAACTGTCTTTCTCATATCTCATCTTGGATGTCCTCTCACTAGCTTAAGCTAGATCTCTCTAAAACTGAGCTCCTTATTTCCCCCCCTTCCAAAATCTCCACCCCCCATTTCTCTATTACTGTCGATAACTCTATCATTAACCATACCCCAAATGCCCAATGTCTTGGGGGTCACACTTTATTCAGATCTTTCTTTCACCCCTCACATTCAGTCTTTGGCTAAAGCATGTCACTTCCACCTTAAAAACATCTCTAAAATTAGACATTTCCTAACACAAGACATAACTAAGACTTTAATCCACTCTCTCATCCATTCCTGCCTTGACTACTGCAACTCCATCCTTTCTGGTTTCCCTAGCTGCTGCCTAGCTTCTTTACAATTCATAATGAATGCCTCTGAAAGGCTCATCTTCCTTACATGTCGTTCTTCATCTGCTGCACCTCTCTGCCAATCCCTTAATGGCTTCCTCTTGCCTGCAGAATTAAACACAAAATTCTGAATCTGACATACAAGGCCCTCAAATGCAATGCTCCCCCTATATCTCAGACCTTGTCTCCAGATACTCTCTCTCCTGTCCCCTTCGCTCTGCTCACAATCTCCTCCTCTCCTCCACTCCTGTTACCTACTCACATTCCCATTTACAGGACTTCTCCAGACTGGCTCCCATCTTGTGGAACTCTCTGCCTCACTCCACAAGACTCTCCCCTATTTTTGAAAGCTTCAAGCGCTCCCTAAAGACTCTATTATTCAGGGATGCATACAGCCTACACTATGCTTTCCTAACTCCATTGCTATCCAATTGAACCCCTTAGCAGGAAAGGCTGTGAGCGCAGCTGTTTATAGTTCACCTTCATAAGAGCCGACTACAAAAGTGCACCTCTCGGCTGGGCCCTCTACCCATTTGATCCCTATAAATGTTATGTTTGTATACCGCCTATGTTTATAGCGCTGCAGAATCTGTTGGCACTCTACAAATACCTGATAATAATAAAAATAATAATAATAATAATACATATGACATTCATATTGATAATGATAGCCTGATGATCAAAGATTATCCTGCTTGGAGAGAAATTGTAGTATAGACTTCACAGGGGCTGAACTAAATCATAAAAAAAATGGGCAGAACTCTCCAGCACAGCGAGTACTCTCTCATTTCTGTATGTGAAGGAGAGACAAACCAAGTGCAATATAGTACTGTGTGATATGAGAGTTTTGTTACACTTACACTTGGTGCATTGCATTTTATATTATTGAGTACTTTCAGTGTTATTACATTCAAGCTTTGCACTTTATATTTTATATTTTAATACATTTAGATTTAGATCCAGTACACAAATAATAATATATTTAAAATAAAAATGTCCAATGACAGAGGACCAGTTTTAGCTAAGGTTGCAGGGTGTCCTCTATCTGATTTTCTCCCCTTCAGTGGGGAGTTGTGTCCATATTGTTTCCCACCCACCAGAGATTAACAAAGGACACATTTTTCATTCTTTTTTTTCTGGAGCTACAAAAGCTCATTCTTAATTCTGTTTTTCATGGGTAAAAATACTAGTGCAGAGTGCCGCATGTGGTACACAGGCCCAAAGTTGTCCATACCTGCTGCAAATAATGTTACAAATTTATAATTAATTTGCTTTATTACATTTTCAGGGTTATAAAATCCCCTTTTTAGTAATTGAAGAGTTAAATATCTAGAATATTGTATTCTTTTCCCCCATAAGATATTTAGGTATGTATCATAAAAGTTTTGCAATATATTTTTCCTGCTTTCCCTGTAATTTAACTTAGTCAAGAGGACCCATGGGGAAGTCATGGCAACCAAGGGAAGAGTCAGGGTGTCTCTTGGGGGAATGCACAAATGTCAAAATATACACCAAGCAAAATAATTGAGAACCACTAGCCTTTATAAATACACAAATAACCTTTGAAGACTAGTTATGAGGCTTGTTACTTCCTGTAACAATAGAATATAAATATATTCTCTTGCAATCATTATATTTTAAGACTGTCTCCATTAGTAATATTTTTTAAAGGCAGTTTTCATCTACTAAATTAAGAATGTACTTGTTTAGTATATGTCATTATGTGCTAAACAAACAATGGGACTTTTATTTCAAGTCTTTTAACTATGTGTATACTAATTTAAAATGATGTTTACAATTTATTCAGCATTTACTGCTTGCTACTTTTGGTTTGTTGGTGCCATTGTTTCCACAGAATATTTTGGGAAGGCTTCTGTCCACACATCTATTTATGGCACAGCCCTGCTCTTTCTTTGTCAACAACAGTATTTTTACTGAGAAAAAGTGTATTGAAGCCTGAATGAAGAAAGACATCAGAAAATGATTCAAAAGAGTTGGCTATTGTTTTCTTGGGGAACAAATTATTTTTAAAAACAATTTTTTATTCTAAAACAAATACAATCCACTTACCTTACAGATATTTTATTTATTGAGAAATAGCAATATCTTCTGGCAAGGAGCAATGTTTTCCAAATGCATATTTATTATAAATATTAAAAAAAAAAAAAAAAATTCTTTATCCTACATTTTTTTTAAACACTGCCTAAATGAGCTGTTTGATTTGCAGGATTTTGTAGAAAACATTGGTAAGAGAATTTCCTTTTTTGTCTCTCTTTGGAGCATGGGACAAGAACAGTATTTATACAAAACCAAAAGGTTTCATGTCCCTTTAAGACCGCAATAACAACCCTTGTAAGGAGTTTATGACCAGATCTACTTAACAGACTGATTCCCCTGCTGGTTGTTAACCTTTATTGACATTCTTACTCTAGCCTGACCTTACTGTAATTAGCCCTGACATGGAGAACCACCTAGCCATGTTCCAGATCTACCCATTCACTGCCCATGTAGGGCTAGATTACAAGTGGCGCAATAAAGTTAGCACAGGTCATGATAAGCAATTACGCGACCGCTCTGACTTGTGCGCATATTACAAGTTAAAAGTAAACTGGTGCACTCAAGTGCAAACAAAATTTGCCCTGTGCTCATCAGGTTAGTGAAGTGAAGAACTAGCATAAAGTGTATGGGGAAAACAAAAGTTGCTCCAAGCTCAACAAAAGTACATTAAAATAAAAAGTTACAATCATATTTACACTATCTGATGAAAATTATTCATATTTTTTTTTATTATTATAAGGGTGTTTGACTGGAAAGGGCTATTATGTATATATATATATATATATATATATATATATATATATATATATATAAAACTATGTGAATGTGTGTATATGAATACATGTGTATATATGTGTATACATGTTTATGTATTAATATGAGTATATATGTATATACATACATATGTACACATATGAACAAATATATACACATGTATATGCATATCCCACACAAATACCTTTAAAGATATATCTATATAGCTGTATATATCTATACCTATAATATATATATATATATATATATATGTGTATATGTATAGAAATATATTTTACAAAAAATATACAAAAAATAATTTAATATCTAATATTAATAAAAATAAATTTTTCTTCTATTTGAAGAACATTGGAATGTGAAATATTATTAACTCACTTTGGGTTTAGCACAGTTGGTCTAACTCTGTGTCGGGTTAGTGCATGAGCCATAAGTGTTGGGTTTTTTTAAAGTGCGCTCCATTTAAGTCTATGGGAGAAGAAATCCTGAAGAGAACATGCATCGGGTTTTGCTCTTGTGCTAACGTTTTACTTTCACCTTGTGATGCGCACACTAACCCGCCCATGTTAACAGTTTGTCTTTCAGCAGTATTAACATGCGTGCAAAAAAATCCAATAACACGCAACTTGTAATCTGGCCTATATTGTTCAGGTCTGGCCACATCTTACCAAGCCTGTCCCAACATCACCTCTTGATGTGACTTTAAGGGACATTAAACCCCAAAATTTTCTTTCATGATTCAGATAGAGAATATGGCCGCAATCCGATATGCAGCGTCGCCCGCAAAAGCCGGCGACGCAAAATTTTGCGCTGGTTTGGTATCACATATACGGCGTAACCTAGAAGTTACGCTCGTATATTTCTGCCTTCGGCCGTAGTTTTTTGGCCCATAGACAGGTATACCAAACCAGCGCAGTTTGGTATCCAATATACAGCGTAAGGACTTACGTGGCAAAAATGGAGAAATCTTACTCCATTTTCACCTCACCAACAAATTGCAGGCGTAGTAAGCCTTATGCTGTGTATCGGAGCCCCGTAGCTCCCTAAACTAGCTTCAAAATAAAACCTAACGCATGCGCAATGTCTATCTACCTGTCAACCGCGAACTGCTAAATAAAACCTAACACCTAACGCATGCGCAATGTCTATCTGCCTGTCAACCGCAATCCCCCGCCGCAATCCCTAATAAAGTGTTTAACCCCTAAACCGCCGCTCCCGGACCCGCCGCCACCTACATTAAATGTCTAACCCCCTAATGTGAGCCCCCTACACCGTCGCCACCTACATTAAAATTATTAACCCCTAATGTAATCCCCCTACACCGCCGCCATCTATATTAAAATTATTACCCCCTAATGTGAGCCCCCTACCCCACCGCCACCTATTTTAACTATATTACCCCCTAATCTAATCCCCCTGCACCGCCGCAACCTATTTTATATGTATTAACCCCTAATCTAATCCCCCTACACTGCTGCCACCTATATTAAATGTATTAAGACCTAATCTAATCCCCCTACACCGCCGCCACCTATAATAAATGTATTACCCCCTAAAATACTAAACTGTCCCTACCCTAAACTAAATTAAAAATAGCCCTGAAAAGGGCTTTTTGCGTGGCATTGCCCCAAAGTAACCAGCTCTATTACCAGCCCTTAAAAGGGCCTTTTGCGGGGCATTGCCCCAAAGTAACCAGCTCTTTTACCAGCCCTTAAAAGGGCTTTTTGCTGGGCATTGTCACAAAGAAATCAGCTCTTTTGCCTCTAATGTAATCTAATCCCCCTACACCGCCGCCACCTATATTAAATATATTAACCCCTAATCTAATCCCCCTACACTGCCGCCACCTATATTAAATTAATTAACCCCTAATCTAATCCCCCTATACTGCCGCCACCTATATTAAATTAATTAACCTCCTAAAATACTAAAATTTCCCTACCACTAAACCTAAGTCTAACCCTACAAATAGCCCTGAAAAGGGCTTTTTGTGTGGCATTGCCCCAAAGTAACCAGCTCTATTGCCAGCCCTTAAAAGGGCTTTTTGCGGGGCATTGTCACAAAGTAATCAGCTCATTTGCCTGTAATCTAAATCCCCCTATACCGCCGCCACCTATAATAAATGTATTACCCCCTAATCTAATCCCCTACACCGCCGCCACATATATTAAATATATTAACCCTAATTATATTATATATATTAACTATATTAACCCTATCTAACTCTAACACCACTAACTAAAAATAAATCTAAATAATATTAATAATATTAACTAAATTATTCCTATTTAAAACTAAATACTTACCTATAAATAAAATAAACCCTAAGATAGCTACAATATAACTAATAATTACATTGTAGCTACTTTAGGGTTTATATTTATTTTACTTAGTATTGCTCGCCGTATTCAGCGAGGTCTGTCGGACCTGATCCGCACTGTCGGATCAGGTTCGACAGACCTTGATAACTAGAGGCCTGTATGTATATGCATATATACATATACATTTATGTGTTAATATGTTTATACACATATTAACACATAGATATTTATATTCAAATACATATATATTTAAAAATGCTGCCCATGCTGCACTACTTACCCCCTTCTCTGTGTGAGGTTCTGATGCCGTCTCTGACGACATCAGAACAAAGCTCCCATGGAAGCACACTCTAGGGAGATCAATGCTTCCTAGCAATGCGAACACAAGCTCGCGTTCGCATTGCGATTTATTGGTAATTCCAGCGCACATTATCGTGCGATTGTATTACAAAGTGTAGCGCTAATATCGCTTGCAAGCAACCCATATTTAGCACTAATCCAGCCCAAAAGTTTTTGTATGGTTTTCACATAAAGATACAAGCTTTAGTATGGTTTTCACATAAAGATACAAGCTTTAGTATGGTTTTCACATAAATATACAAGCTTTTGTATGGTTTTCACATAAAGATACAAGCTTTAGTATGGTTTTCACGTAAAGATACAAGCTTTAGTATGGTTTTCACATAAATATACAAGCTTTTGTATGGTTTTCACATAAAGATACAAGCTTTAGTATGGTTTTCACGTAAAGATACAAGCTTTAGTATGGTTTTCACATAAATATACAAGCTTTTGTATGGTTTACAAATAAATATACAAGCTTTTGTATGGTTTTCACATAAAGATACAAACTTTTGTGCTTTTGTATGGTTTTCACATAAAAGATATAAGCTTTTGTATGATTTTCACATAAATATACAAGCTTTTTAATGGTTTTCACATAAAGATACAGGGGCCGAATTATCAAGCCCCCCCCCATTTCCGTGCAAGCCTTTAGGCTCGCCGGAAACAGCAGTTATGAAGCGGCAGTCCATAACTGATCTGCTGCCTCTGAGACTGCGGTTTTCAATCCTATACGATCAGGCTGATTGACACACCCTGCTAGCGGCCGATTGGCCGCGAATCTGCAGGGACCGGATTGCACAAGCAGTTCACAAGAACTGCTTATGCAATAATAAATGCAGACAGCGTATTTTGTCGGCATGTATTGATGTTTGGAGGACATGATACGCTTTATCATATCATGTCCGCTCGAACTTTCATAAATCGGCCCCACAAACTTTTGTATGGTTTTCACATAATAATACAAGCTTTTGTATGGTTTTCACATAAATATACAAGCTTTTGTATGGTTTTCACATAATGATACAAGCTTTTGTATGGTTTTCACATAAATATACAAGCTTTTGTATGGTTTTCACATAATGATACAAACCTTTGTATGGTTTTCACATAAAGATACAAGCTTTTGTATGGTTTTCACATAAATATACAAGCTTTTGTATGGTTTTCACATAATAATACAAGCTTTTGTATGGTTTTCACATAAAGATACAAGCTTTTGTATGGTTTTCACATAAAGATACAAGCTTTCAATCGTTTTCACATAAAGATACAAGCTTTCATATGGTTTTCACATAAAGATATAAGCTTTTGTATGGTTTTCACATAAAGATACAAGCTTTTGTATGGTTTTCACATAATGATACAAGCTTTCATATGGTTTTCACATAATGATACAAGCTTTTGTATAGTTTTCACATAAAGATACAAGCTTTTGTATGGTTTTCACATAAAGATACAAGCTTTCATATGGTTTTCACATAATGATACAAGCTTTTGTATAGTTTTCACATAAAGATGCAAACGTTTGTATGTTTTTGACATAAAGATTCAAACTTTTGTATGGTTTTCACATAAAGATACAAACTTTTGTATGGTTTTCACATAAAGATACAAACTTTTGTATGGTTTTCACATAAAGATACAAGCTTTTGTATGGTTTTCACATAAAGATTAAAAACTTTTGTATGATTTTCACATAAAGATACAAGCTTTTGTATGGTTTTCACATAAAGATACAAGCTTTTGTATGGTTTTCACATAACGATACAAGCTTTTGTATGGTTTTCACATAAAGATACAAGCTTTTGTATGGTTTTCACATAAAGATACAAGCTTTTGTATGATTTTCACATAAAGATACAAGCTTTTGTATGGTTTTCACATAAAGATTAAAAACTTTTGTATGGTTTTCACATAAAGATACAAGCTTTTGTATGGTTTTCACATAATGATACAAGCTTTTGTATGGTTTTCACATAAAGATACAAGCTTTTGTATGGTTTTCACATAAAGATACAAGCTTTTGTATGGTTTTCACATAAAGATACAAGCTTTTGTATGGTTTTCACATAAAGATACAAACTTTTGTATGATTTTCACATAAAGACACAAGCTTTTGTATGGTTTTCATATAATGATACAAGCTTTTGTATGGTTTTCACATAAAGAGACAAGCTTTTGTATGGTTTTCACATAAAGATACAAACTTTTGTATGGTTTTCACATAAAGATACAAGCTTTTGTATGGTTTTCACATAAAGATACAAGCTTTTGTATGGTTTTCACATAAAGATACAAGCTTTTGTATGGTTTTCACATAAAGATACAAACTTTTGTATGATTTTCACATAAAGATACAAGCTTTTGTATGGTTTTCACATAATGATACAAGCTTTTGTATGGTTTTCACATAAAGATACAAACTTTTGTATGGTTTTCACATAAAGATACAAGCTTTTGTATGGTTTTCACATAAAGATACAAGCTTTTGTATGGTTTTCACATAAAGATACAAGCTTTTGTATGGTTTTCACATAAAGATACAAACTTTTGTATGGTTTTCACATAAAGATACAAGCTTTTGTATGGTTTTCACATAAAGATACAAACTTTTGTATGGTTTTCACATAATGATACAAACTTTTGTATGGTTTTCACATAAAGATACAAGCTTTTGTATGGTTTTCACATAAAGATGCAAGCTTTTGTATGGTTTTCACATACAGATACAAACTTTTGTATGGTTTTCACATAAATATACAAGTTTTCATATGGTTTTCACATAAAGATGAAAGCTTTTTTTATGGTTTTCACAAAAAGATACAAACTTTTGTATGGTTTTCACATAAATATACAAGTTTTCATATGGTTTTCACATAAAGATACAAACTTTTGTATGGTTTTCACATAAATATACAAGTTTTCATATGGTTTTCACATAAAGATACAAGCTTTTGTATGATTTTCACATAATGATACAAACCTTTGTATGGTTTTCACATAAAGATACAAGCTTTTGTATGGTTTTCACATAAAGATACAAGCTTTTGTATGGTTTTCACATAAAGATACAAGCTTTTGTATGGTTTTCACATAAAGATACAAACTTTTGTATGGTTTTCACATAAATATAAAAGTTTTCATATGGTTTTCACATAAAGATACAAACTTTTGTATGGTTTTCACATAAATATACAAGTTTTCATATGGTTTTCACATAAAGATACAAGCTTTTGTATGATTTTCACATAATGACACAAACCTTTGTATGGATTTCACATAAAGATACAAGCTTTTGTATGGTTTTCACATAAAGATACAAGCTTTTGTATGGTTTTCACATAAAGATACAAGCTTTTGTATGATTTTCACATAAAGATACAAGCTTTTGCATGGTTTTCACATAAAGACACAAGCTTTTGTATGATTTTCACATAATGATACAAACCTTTGTATGGTTTTCACATAAAGATACAAGCTTTTGTATGGTTTTCACATAAAGATACAAGCTTTTGTATGGTTTTCACATAAAGATACAAGCTTTTGTATGGTTTTCACATAAAGATACAAACTTTTGTATGGTTTTCACATAAATATACAAGTTTTCATATGGTTTTCACATAAAGATACAAACTTTTGTATGGTTTTCACATAAATATACAAGTTTTCATATGGTTTTCACATAAAGATACAAACTTTTGTATGGTTTTCACATAAATATACAAGTTTTCATATGGTTTTCACATAAAGATACAAGCTTTTGTATGATTTTCACATAATGATACAAACCTTTGTATGGATTTCACATAAAGATACAAGCTTTTGTATGGTTTTCACATAAAGATACAAGCTTTTGTATGGTTTTCACATAAAGATACAAGCTTTTGTATGATTTTCACATAAAGATACAAGCTTTTGCATGGTTTTCACATAAAGACACAAGCTTTTGTATGATTTTCACATAATGATACAAACCTTTGTATGGTTTTCACATAAAGATACAAGCTTTTGTATGGTTTTCACATAAAGATACAAGCTTTTGTATGGTTTTCACATAAAGATACAAGCTTTTGTATGGTTTTCACATAAAGATACAAACTTTTGTATGGTTTTCACATAAATATACAAGTTTTCATATGGTTTTCACATAAAGATACAAACTTTTGTATGGTTTTCACATAAATATACAAGTTTTCATATGGTTTTCACATAAAGATACAAGCTTTTGTATGATTTTCCCATAATGATACAAACCTTTGTATGGATTTCACATAAAGATACAAGCTTTTGTATGGTTTTCACATAAAGATACAAGCTTTTGTATGTTTTTCACATAATGATACAAGCTTTTGTATGGTTTTCACATAAAGATACAAGCTTTTGTATGGTTTTCACATAAAGATACAAGCTTTTGTATGGTTTTCACATAAAGATACAAGCTTTTGTATGGTTTTCACATAAAGATACAAGCTTTTGTATGGTTTTCACATAAAGATACAAACTTTTGTATGGTTTTCACATAAAGATACAAGCTTTTGTATGGTTTTCACATAAAGATACAAACTTTTGTATGGTTTTCACATAATGATACAAGCTTTTGTATGGTTTTCACATAAAGATACAAGCTTTTGTATGGTTTTCACATAAAGATGCAAGCTTTTGTATGGTTTTCACATACAGATACAAACTTTTGTATGGTTTTCACATAAATATACAAGTTTTCATATGGTTTTCACATAAAGATGAAAGCTTTTTTTATGGTTTTCACATAAAGATACAAACTTTTGTATGGTTTTCACATAAATATACAAGTTTTCATATGGTTTTCACATAAAGATACAAACTTTTGTATGGTTTTCACATAAATATACAAGTTTTCATATGGTTTTCACATAAAGATACAAGCTTTTGTATGATTTTCACATAATGATACAAACCTTTGTATGGTTTTCACATAAAGATACAAGCTTTTGTATGGTTTTCACATAAAGATACAAGCTTTTGTATGGTTTTCACATAAAGATACAAGCTTTTGTATGGTTTTCACATAAAGATACAAACTTTTGTATGGTTTTCACATAAATATACAAGTTTTCATATGGTTTTCACATAAAGATACAAACTTTTGTATGGTTTTCACATAAATATACAAGTTTTCATATGGTTTTCACATAAAGATACAAGCTTTTGTATGATTTTCACATAATGATACAAACCTTTGTATGGATTTCACATAAAGATACAAGCTTTTGTATGGTTTTCACATAAAGATACAAGCTTTTGTATGGTTTTCACATAAAGATACAAGCTTTTGTATGATTTTCACATAAAGATACAAGCTTTTGCATGGTTTTCACATAAAGATACAAGCTTTTGTATGATTTTTACATAATGATACAAACTTTTGTATGATTTTCACATAATGATACAAACTTTTGTATGGTTTTCACATAAAGATACAAGCTTTTGTATGGTTTTCACATAAAGATACAAGCTTTTGTATGGTTTTCACATAAAGATACAAGCTTTCATATGGTTTTCACATAAAGATGCAAGCAACTTTCCAATTTACCTCTGTCTTCTGATTTGCTTCATTCTCTTGGTATCCCTTGCTAAAGGAGCAGCAATGCACTACTAGGAGCTAGCTGAAAGCCAATGGCAAGAGTCATATATGTGCAATCAGCAGCTTCTGAGCCTACCTAGGTATACTTTTCATCAAAGAATGCAAAGAGAACAAACCAAATTAGATAATAGAAATGACATGGGAAGTTATTTAAAATTGCACAATCTATCTGAATCACAAAAGAAAATATTTTGATTTCATGTCTGTACTTTGCTTTGACAATTTATTGAACAAAGAAATATCCTAGGAATACACCAGGATTGTTTTCGCTTAAGTAATTTCCACCTCTGCTTAAAAGATTACTCTTTCATATACTAGGCATTCATTCTAGCCATAGTGAAGATTACTTAATGAATCAATATCTTGCACCTACACAGACGGAAATCAGCAAGGCAAACCTGGTGAATGTTAACGCAAAGTAAGATTGACAGAAGAGTTAAATATAGCTATT
The DNA here is from genome assembly GCF_027579735.1 of Bombina bombina. Lineage (NCBI taxonomy): Eukaryota > Metazoa > Chordata > Amphibia > Anura > Bombinatoridae > Bombina > Bombina bombina. Next base: position 686,024,960 of record NC_069504.1, read on the forward strand.
TTGCAATCCATTGTTCATTTAAGTAAAGACATTCTATTTACACAAGACAGGGAAGTTATATCACAGCAACAATACCCAAGGTGACATATTATTTCATGCTGAAATCAAGGATTTGTACACTATTAGTTTTTTAGCTTTATCTTTAGCTGAACACTGTTGTTTCTCTAAACAAGGTTGCAATCATTTCTTACTGGAAGGCTGTAGTATGATTATATTCTCTAGCATGAGATCATACAAAAAATCCTGTTCATAAGATCTGCTAAAGATGCCTGATGTTAAAACAGGAAATCAATGAAAAAAACCTATGTTATGGAATTATGAACGCTATTATGTGACTTGTTATTCACGGTTAAGCCGATCTGCCTCTGGGTTTCAGCATGCCTAAAAACTGGCCAGAAGTAAAATAACTAGCACAAAAACAGTCACAAATTAAATTTAATATAGCATAGAAAATAACAGACATTTGTTTGTGTGCAATACTTCATGGAGTTCCCACACCTCGACTTCATGTGTTCATGCAGTTTTGAAAGTAGCAATCTCATTAGTACCTCAGTTAAAATAGACAGACTTCAAATATATTTATTTGGAGTAACAGATGAGTATGAGAATCTAAAAACTTTTGGCATATTGCATTTAGTTTAGTGTTGAACCCACAGAAGGATACAAATTATGAGTTCAATTGTTTCAGCCACAGTTATTGCTAACAGGTGCATAAAAGCTGGCACATAGTCCCCATAGACAAGCATTGGCTGTACATTTGGTCATACTGAAGAGCTGAGTGACTTTAAACAGGGCACTGCCATACAAGACCTAAAATGCGAAACCCGAAGAGCATTACACATATTTTACATTCCAATGTTCTTCACATAGATTTTTTTTAATTTTTCTTATCATATAATTATATATATATACGCAGGACGGTGGTGAGAGTGCACATACTTTTGAACTTTCTTTACACATATATATATATATATATTTATATATATAAGTATATGCAAATATATATAGATTTGTTTATTTAAAATAACAATACAATTTTCCTGTTAGTTTTTTTCTTCTGCAGACTCCATTAAAATCTATGTGGAGAAAAAGTTAGCAGGGTCATGATAACCAAAGTCCTGAACGCGTCAAGGTTTCACTCGCACACAAAAGTTTTACTTTCAACTTTTAATAGGTGTTCTAACCAGCACGCAAAAATATTACTTCTATTGGTGTTTACAATCGAGCAGGAGAGTTAATTCGTCTTCACTTGTAATCTAGCCCTTTATGTTTTTGACCAATCCAATGTGCAGGAAACTATTTAAGGTGCACAGTAGAAATCATAATAAAACTACACTGCTCATGCAAAAGACAGTGTTCCATGGGTGTATCTGAAATTTCTCTGCATGGTCTGACATATTCTGCAAACATTTTCCACCTGCAGCTCTCTCTGTTTTTTCTCACCAACTAAATGTTGGCAAGATTGAGTCAAAATACCAAAACACTTATTACACTCCTAGGAAAACACCTGCATACAAAAATAGAGTGGGGTACTATATGCTGAAAGCAAAGTAATCAAATTAGTATTGGTTGTAGAATTTAATGTTTAAAGTGAACCCCCTGCTTAATCTTTCCATGGAATTTTCGTTTACCAGCAAGCTCCATTATTTTCTATGGGAGACATCTTGCCACTCACAGGCATATCCTTTCAGTGAGGCAGATTTTGCTATACTTCTCCAAGGGGCGTTCAGTGTATTTCTGTATGTGAAGGAGAGACAAGCCCAGTGCAATATAGCACTGCATGACATGACAGTTCTAATGCATTTACACTTTGTGCTTTGTATTTTATATTACTTTACACTCCATGTTAAGTTTTATTATATTTAAACTTTGCACTTTCTATATTGTATGTTATTTTGTATACAGCAGTGTATTTAGGATTGTGATTTTACAAATTCTGATTATTCTTTCACAGTTTCTGTGTAATTTTAACAAATTAGTATCATACTTTGTAGATGTATGTGCATCTTTTTTAAATTTGATTGTATTTTGCATTTCTTCTATTTAAAATAAAACCGTAAAACTGTCAGCTTCAGTTTCCTAAAGAGTTTCATTACTTTCTATGGCCTCTATTTATCAAGCTGTCAACCGCAAAAACGCTGGAATTCCGCAGCGTATTTGTGGCGAGCTTGATTCGCCGTAGTTATCAAACCCTACAGACCGGTAAAAGTAGAATATAGTGACGTAATATGCGATCCGCCGGACTCAGTCCGACACAGATCGATGGTTACATCACTACAGATGTTCCGAATACAAGTTCGGCACAATTTGACTACTTTTGGAAGTTATCAAAAAACTAGCAGGTACGCTCGCCACTATTCCGGCCCAACATACCTGGCTTTCAATCCGCCGCCCTGGAGGTGGCGGATGCCATAGGGATCAATGGGAGTCTGACAGCAGCAAAAGCTCATGTTCGCTGCTGCCTGATATCCCATTGATTTCTATGGTAGTGTCTACACCTAACACCCTAACATGTACCCCGAGTCTATACACCCCTAATCTGCCCCTCCTACACTGCCGCCACCTACAATATACTTATTAACCCCTAATCGGCCCCCCTACACCGCTACCACCTACATTATACTTATTAACCCCTAATCTGCCCCCCCCTACACTGCCGCAACGAAATAAAGTGTTCAACCCCTAAACCGCCGCTCCCGGAGCCCACTGTCACCTACATTATACTTATTAACCCCTAATCTGCCCCCCCTATACCGCCGCAACTCTAATAAATGTATTAACCCCTAAACCGCCACTCCCGGACCCAGCTGCCACCTACATTAAATTTATTATCCTCTAATCTCCTGCCCCCAATGTCGCCGCCACTATATTAAAGTTATTAACCCCTAAACCTAAGTCTAACCCTAACACCCCCTAACTTAAATATAATTTAAACAAATCTAAATAAAAATTACTATCATTAACTAAATAATTCCTATTTAAAACTAAATACTTACCTATAAAATAAACCCTAAGCTAGCTACAATATAACTAATAGTTACATTGTAGCTAGCTTAGGGTTTATTTTTTATTTTACAGGCAAGTTTGTATTTATTTTAACTAAGTAGAATAGTTACTAAATAGTTATTAACTATTTACTAACTACCTAGCTAAAATAAATACAAAAGTACCTGTAAAATAAATCCTAACCTAAGTTACAATTACACCTAACACTACATTATCATTAAATTAATTCCCTAAATTAAAATAAATTAATTACAATTAAATAAAATTAACTAAAGTACAAACCCCCCCACTAAATTACAGAAAATAATAAAATAAGTTTAAACTAATTACACCTAATCTAATCCCCCTAATAAAATAAAAAAGCCCCCCAAAATAATAAAAATCCCTACCCTATACTAAATTACAAATAGCCCTTAAAAGGGCTTTTTGCGTGGCATTGCCCCAAAGTAATCAGCTCTATTACCTGTAAAAAAATACAATACCCCCAACATTACAACCCACACACCCAACCCTACTCTAAAACCCACCCAATACCCCCTTAATAAAACCTAACACTACCCCCTTGAAGATCTCCCTACCTTGAGACATCTTCACCCAACCGGGCAGAAGTGGTCCTCCAGAGGGGCAGAAGTCTTCATCCAATCCGGGCAGAAGAGGACCTACAGACGGGCAGAAGACTTCATCCAGGCAGCATCTTCTATCTTCATCCATCCGACGTGGAGCGGCTCCATCTTGAAGACATCCGACGCGGAGCATCCATCCAGACCGACGACTACCCGACAAATGAATATTCCTTTAAATGATGTCATCCAAGATGGAGTCCCTTGAATTCCAATTTGCTGATAGAATTCTATCAGCCAATGGGAATTAAGGTAGGAAAAATCCTATTGGCTGATGCAATCAGCCAATAGGATTGAGCTGTTCCAATCATCCAATAGAATGCAAGCTCAATCCTATTGGCTGATTGGATCAGCCAATAGGATCGAACCTCAATCCTATTGGCTGATTGCATCAGCCAATAGGATTTTTCCTACCTTAATACCTATTGGCTGATAGAATTCATTCATCGAGTAGTCGTCGGTCTAGATGGATGCTCCGCGTCGGATGTCTTCAAGATGGACCCGCTCCGCTCTGGATGGATGAAGATAGAAGATGCCGCCTGGATGAAGACTTCTGCCCATCTGGAGGTCCTCTTCTGCCTGGATCGGATGAAGACTTCTGCCCCTCTGGAGGATCACTTGTGCCCAGCTGGGTGAAGACGTCTCAAGGTAGGGTGATCTTCAAGGGATTAGTGTTAGGTTTTATTAAGGGGGTATTGGGTGGGTTTTAGAGTAGGGTTGGATGTGTGGGTGGTAGGTTGTAATGTTGGGTGGGTATTGTATTTTTTTTACAGGTAATAGAGCTGATTACTTTGGGGCAATGCCCCGCAAAAAGCCCATTTAAGGGCTATTTGTAATTTAGTATAGGGTAGGGAATGTTTTTATTTTGGGGGCTTTTTTATTTTATTAGGGGGATTAGATTAGGTGTAATTAGTTTTAAAAACTTGTAATTATTTTATTATTTTCTGTAATTTAGTGTTTGTTTGTTTTTTGTACTTTAGTTCATTTTATTTAATTGTAATTAATTTATTTTAATTTAGGGAATTAATTTAATGATAGTGCAGTGTTAGGTGTAATTGTAACATAGGTTAGGTTTTATTCTACAGGTATATTTGTATTTATTTTAACTAGGTAGCTATTAAATAGTTAATAACTATTTAATAACTATTGTACCTTAATAAATAAATACAAACTTGCCTGTAAAATAAAAATAAATCCTAAAATAGCTACAATGTAACTATTAGTTATATTGTAGCTATCTTGGGGTTTATTTTATAGGTAAATATTTAGTTTTAAATAGGAATAATTTATTTAATGATAGTAATATTTATTTAGATTAATTTAAATTATATTTAAGTTAGGGGGTGTTAGGGTTAGGGTTAGACTTAGGTTTAGGGGTTAATAAATTTGATATAGTGGCGGCGACGTTGGGGGTGGGAGATTAGGGGTTAATAAATTTAATGTAGGTGGCAGCGGTGTAGGGGGGTCAGATTAGGGGTTAATAAATTTAATGTAGGTGGCGGCGGGGTCTGTGAGTGATGGTTTAGGGGTTAAACATTTTATTTAGTTGCGGCGGGGTCGGGGAGCGGCGGTTTAGGGGTTAATACATATAATGTAGGTGTCGGTCGGCTCCGGGAGCAGCGGTTTAGGGGTTAAACACTTTATTAGAGTTGCGGTGGGCTCCGGGAGCAGCGGTTTAGGGGTTAATAACTTTATTTAGTTGCGGGGGGGTCTGGGAGCGGCGGTATAGGGGGTAAACAGTTTAGTTTAGTGTGGGTGCTTAGTGACAGGGTACCAAGAAAGTACGAAATAAGCCGAAGAGCTGCGAGATCGATGACTGTTAGTTAACAACAGTCCGCTGCTCATCGCTCCGTACTTGGTGCGCGGATTTTTGGCAGCTTTCTTGATAATTTTGGCGAATGTATTCAGGTCCACGGCAGCGATGTTAGGCGAGCGTATTGGTGCCGTTGAATGAAAGAAAGTCGACGGCTTGATAAGTAGGGGCCTATGGGTCAACTAATCAAACATTCTCTAGTTTGGAGATAAATTATAGTGCAGACTTCACAGGGTCTGCACTCACTGAATTTTCTAAGAAAAAGGGTGGAACCTGGAAGTACCAGGCCCTAATGATAAGAACCTCTCCCCTTAAGCGAGTTGATATAAAATGATCCTCCAGCACTATGAGATCCCTATTGAAATTCTAAAAAGGCAGATTTTTCTATACTTCTCCTGGGGGCGTTACCCTGTATTTCTGTATCTGAAGGAGAGACAACCCCAGTGCAATACAGCACTGCATTGCATGAGAGATCTGCTGCATTTACACTTGGAGTTTTGAATTAGATATGAATTTAGACTTCAGAATAAGTTGTATTACATTTAAACTTTGCACTTTCTATTTTGTGTTTCATTTTGTATACAGCATTGTATTTAGGATTGTGATTTTATAAATTCTGATTTTGCTTTCACAATATTTCACTGGTATTTTGAAGAAGGGGTGTCTTGCCCTGAAACCTCACATTAAAAAGTGTCTGGTCACTAAATCCAGCAAGTTCTGTCCTTTAGAATTATTATAAACTCTGTCATGCACCTTTGATCTAAAGTTTAATTTTGAGATTGGCCATCTTTGGACTATACATCCCTTCAGCTGCATTTTATATTTAAGATAAAGGTAGATAATGAACAATATTCAATATTCAATTTCCAATGTGTTCACTTTCAGATAATTTTATACAACAATATTTCTACTGTAAAAGTCCAACCATAATCATTTAGCTCACTGTATCAGTTTTTTTGCCAGTGCATAAATGGTTATTTATTTATAAAGCAGAATTTTGAAAGATCCTGTCTGTGTGATATAAATGATTCCAATTTTGAAATACTTAACAGAAAAAGGATTAATTTTGTGTCATATATAAAAATCTTGACTTGCTGGTTCTGGTCTGCAAATAGAAATGACTAGGAGCAATAATTTTTAATTCTTAGAGTTATGGCATTTTGCAGAGCATAGATCTTATTTCTTAAATGTGACTGATGAAGAGTCAGAGTAACTAAGAGAAATATAAATGTTGGATAAATGATATATTTTTCTTGTCACCTTACTGAATTATGTACATGCTTTTCTCAGAGTTGGTTGTGGTGAGTTGTACTTATTAACCCCTTTTTAAAGCAAAAGACGAGTTGTGTGCTATTAACCCCTTTTTAAAGCAACAGCTGATTACAATAATTTATCCTTTGCAGTGATTTTAAATATGTAATTTCCCCTGATTTATTTTTGCTCAGATTTAGAGGCCGAATTATCAAAGGTCTTGCGGACCTGGTCCGACAGTGCGGATCAGGTCCGCAAGACCTTGCTGAATGCGTAGAGCAATACGCTCTCCGTATTCAACATTGCACCAGCAGCTCACAAGAGCTGCTGGTGCAACACCGCCCCCTGCAGAATCGCGGCCAATCGGGGGTGTCAATCAACCCCCGATTTAGACCGCTGCTTCATAACTGCTTCATAACTGCTTCATAACTGCTGTTTCTGGTGAGTCTGAAGACTCGCCAGAAACACAGGCCCTCAAGCTCCATACGGAGCTTGATAAATGGGGGCATATGTATCAAGGTCTGTCGGACCTCATCTGACAGTGCGGATCAGGTCCGACAGACCTCACTGAATATGGCGAGCAATACGCTCGCCATATTCAGCATTGCACCAGCAGCTCACAAGAACTGCTCGTGCAACGCCGCCCCCTGCAGACTCGCGGCCAGTAGGCCGCCAGCAGGGGGTGTCAATCAACCCGATCGTACTCGATCGGGTTGATTTCCGGCGATGTCTGTCCGTCTGCTCAGAGCAGACGGACAGGTTATGGAGCAGCGGTCTTTGTGACCGCTGCTTCATAACTGCTGTTTCTGGCGAGCCTGCACGCTCGCCAGAAACACGGGGCATCAAGCTCCATTCGGAGCTTGATACATATGCCCCATGGGCCTCTGTGTATAAATTTATATCACATGAATAGCTGCTAATAGCAAACAAAACTATTACAGACATTGTTGATTTAATTTACTTTTTTATATACAACATGAGTAATGCCATGTCTCATTTATAGTAAACTATATTTTATGGAATATTAATGTAATTCATCACCACAGATATTACTACAATATAACACAATGTTTTTTTCTCCTACTAAACAAGTATTGATTGCAATATTGATCCTGAAAAAACAAACAAATTGTGTGTAGCTGGTAATATGTTTTCATCTTGAAAATTAGAACTTATGTTTCTTTTTCAGCTAAATACTCTCTGTATTTGAAATAAATATAAATTCATTGGGCCCAACTTCCCCAAAACCTAATAATGTCCTTTGTCTAGTGTAGCAAGAAAACTTTGCTTTCAGAGAAAATGTTTATTCATCTTACTCACCTCAGCAAAGCCCCCATTTTCCCTCAGCATTCTTAAATTTCCCCCCTCAGATTTCACCTCAAAAAATGTATCTATTTATTCTCTTTCTCCATAAAAAAACATAGGCCCAACAAGACTGCCCAACATTTGCTAGCAGCATAAGCTTATTTAGTTTGTATGTTCATCCACAGTGTTTGTCATTACCACCTCTAATGGAAATGTATTCCATGAATCAATCACCCTTTCTGTAGAGAAGTGCCTTACCTCAAATTACTCCTTAACCTACTACCCTTCAGCTTGAGATCATGTCCCCCTGTTCTTCTATTACTCTTTCAGCCTCCACTTTATTAACCCTCTTAATATACTTGAAAGTTTCTGTCCTCCCTTCCTTTTTATTTCCCCACTTTTCCTACCCTTTGCTTCTCATTTACTCCCCTGCCCTCTCTCTCCATGTCTCTGGTGCATCTCTTTCTTATGTTTACCTCACATACTTATGTATAACTCTCACTTCCTTCTTTGCTCTCACTCCATCTCTCTATTTCACCTTCCTTTTCATGTATTATCTCTTTCATTCTCTCGCTCACTCTCTCTTTTTGTTCATCTTTCTTTAACACATCCCTAATCAAGACAAGTCAAGAATACTATATTAGCAGAACATTATTACATGTTGCTACAATTTCATTTCTTGTTTTCCTTTTCACTCCATCTCTTTATTTGACCATTCTCCTTGCACTCTCTCATTCACATCTTTCTCTGTTTCATTCACCTCTCTTAATGACACCCCTACCCACAACTCTATTTTCACTTTCCTCTCTCTTTCTTTCCTGCTCTCTCTTTTTATACTGTCTGATTCACTGTTTCACCTCTCAGTCATATTTCCCTCTCTTCTTACTCCCTTATGCTACCCCTCTCTCTCTATTTCTCTCCATTCAGCACTTTTTTTTCTTTCTCAGTATTATTTCTCTTTCACTTTAACAGTTTCTCACTATATCTCACCTATCTTTCTTCTCTACTTTCTCCATTCCTCACTATTTTACAGATCTCTCTCTCTATTTTCTCCATCCTCTTCCTTTTATTATCTCTCAGCCTCCCCTTTCCTTTCAGTTTCTTTCATCTCTCTTCAGTATCTCTCCCTATCAGACATTTTCTGCAGCATTCTATTGAATTTTTTGATCAAAGGATTTAAATATCAGGTTATTTTATAAGTTATCTACATATGATTAAAGAATTACACCTCAGGAATGTCACTGAAAAAAAAATTAAGTCAATTTATAAAATATATTTTATTGAGATATATATATATATATATTAGAAACACACATAGTTATTGTAAAACCGTTTTATGTCCCCATTAAATATTCAGGTATGGGACATCAATGACAATAACATGTCATCCAGTAATTGTTACCAAATATACACAAAAATACTACTAACCAAAGAGGGCAAGAAATGAGAACCCTATTAATGCATTCTGCTTCAGGTTTAATACTAACCTTAAGATAGTAAAAGGATTTGAATGTCTATAGATTAGTTTTTGAATATTAAAGGGACAGTCTAGGCCAAAATAAACTTTCATGATTCAGATAGAGCATGTAATTTTAAACAATTTTCCAATTTACTTTTATCACCAATTTTGCTTTGTTCTCTTGATATTCTTAGTTGAAAGCTTAACCTAGGAGGTTCATATGCTAATTTCTTAGACCTTGAAGCCCACCTCTTTCAGATTGCATTTTAACAGTTTTTCAACACTAGAGGGTGTTAGTTCACGTATTTCATATAGATAACACTGTGCTCGAGCACGTGAAGTTATCTGGGAGCAGGCACTGAGTGGCTAAACTGCAAGTCTGTCAAAAGAACTGAAAAAAGGGTCAGTTTGCAGAGTCTTAGCTACAAGATAATCACAGAGGTTAAAAGTATATTATTATAACTGTGTTAGTTATGCAAAACTGGGAAATGGGTAATAAAGGGATTATCTATCTTTTAAAACAATAAAAATCCTGGTGTAGACTGTCCCTTTAAGAACACTTTTTAAATCATGTTTATGGTCTATATCCCACAAAGCAGGAGCATAGTGTGGCAAAAGTTACATCCGTAGGGTGACAGGATTTAGGTGATCATCTATTGAAGTGTGCCTACCTCTCTCATCCAGATCTCTAGTCCAGGCAAAGATAGTATCACATGAGATCTTAGAACTAGAGCCGCAACAACTAATCGATAAGATTGATCATAAAATGATATTTATTAATGATTAATAGGGTAATTAATCATATAAAAAAATAATAAATACAATTTTTTGCACAATACCATTTGCAGAAGTTCATTGGAGTGAAGCAGCTGGCGCTGGGTAACTAACCAACTAATCACAGACCGCCTAATCGATAACGAAATGCATTGACAACTATTTTTATGATCAATCTTACCGATTAATTTCTACAACCATGGTTAGAACTATGAGTAACAATATAAATAATGCCATTTACAAGGCTCTGTAATGTATCCTTTAGATAGAAAATAATACTTTTTTTTTTTTAAACGCCATGGAGAGTATTAAGAGTACAGAATTTACTCTCTCCCACAAGCCCCAAGAGATTAGTAGAGAGACCCTAGGAGACATTAAGTTAATTTATATATGGTTAAACACTGCACTATGGGCCAGTGGAGCGCTAATTAATGCTCTTGCTCAAACGTTAATTGCACTAGAAGTAAGCTTTTTGTGCTCATCGCTTGTATTATGAGTTGAAAGTAAACTGTTTTTGCTCGCGTGCTAACCCGACGAGTGCAAAAATCCGAACTTACAATATTGCGTGTGCGTTCATGTATTCCCCTATAGAAGTCAATCGAGAACAAAAGGGGAAAAAATACCACACTCTTGCGCAAACCCGATCGCAAATTCATAAATATATATATATATAGATAGATAGATAGATAGATAGATAGATAGATAGATCGATAGATAGATAGATAGATAGATAGATAGATAGATAGGAATATCTATTTAAAAATACTTAGAACATATTCCCTTATCTGAAAAACATTTGAATGTGAAATATTTACAGTGCATACACAGTTTAACACTTTATTAAATATTAATATTGCATAAATAAGTCATGCTCTATTTTGTTAGAATTTTGCAGTCATGTAGCTAAAAACATGTAAAATTATATTTGAGCAATATTCATATTTAATAAAGCATTCACATTCCAATGTTCTTCACATAGGGGAATATGCTCTAAGTATTTTTAAATAGGTATTTCTATATTTCTGTACATATCTATACCTATATATAATCATTATATAATATATATAATATATATACATATATATATATATATATATATATATGTAGGTATAGATATATATTTTACAAAAAAAAACCTAAAATATATATATAATATATTTAGGGCAAGATTACATATGCGGCGCAAGCTTCAGCGTAACTGCTGAAACCCGCGCTGCCCTTAATTTCACCTCGCACATCGGGGTATCACATATACGGCGCCGGCAGTTCATAAAGTGCCGTAAGTTGGATAAACTAGCGATGTCCAGAAATACACATTTCTGGAGTCGCCAGTGACTTACAGCAGTTTAGAAACTGCCATCGCCTTAGAAAATAAAAAAAATATATCAAATCTCCTGTAAAAGTCTAACCCGCCTCCCAAAAATAAACCCTATACGTAAAAACCCCTATATCCGCAATCCCCCAACATCGCAACTAATAATAAATGTATTAACCCCTAAACTGACAGCCACCCAAAATGCAATATGCCTAATTAAACTATTAACCTCTAATCCGCCATTCACCCACATTGCGCTCTACCTAGTAAAAGTATTAGCCCCTAAATCCGCAAACCCCAACATCGCAAAGTACCTAATAAATGTATTAACCCCTAATCTGCCATTAACCCACATCGCAAAGCATCTATTAAAACTATTAACCCCTAATCCGCCATTAAACCACATTGCAACAAACCTAATAAATCTATTAATCTCTAATCCGCCAAACCCACACAACGCAATAATCCTAATAAAACTAAAAACCCCTAAACCGCCAAACCCCCACATTGCAATAATCCTAATAAAAATATTAACCCCTAATCTGCCAAACCCCCACAACGCAAGTACCCTAATTAACCTATTATCCCCCTAATCTGCCAAACCCCCACAACGCAAATAACTAATTTAATTACTAAGCCCCCTAACCTAACACCCACTAAATTACATAAAATAATAAAATACTAAATTATAATTAAAATAAAAAATCTTAACAGTACTTAAAAAAATAAACCTAAGATAAAATTAAAATAAATTAAATTAAAATGACCAAAAATAAAAAAGTCTAACTTTACAGAAAATAATAAACAAAACTATCCAAAAAAGCCTGAAAATAAAAAAGTCCCCCAAAATATAACCCCCTAATCTGATTTGAACAGCCTATATGATTTCAGTAGCTCTCATCCTAATGGCTGATTTGAATTTGAAGAATCTAATCAGCCAAAAGGACTGCAAGGGATGCCATATTTAAATGCGTACCTTGAATTCACTATACAGTGTACGGCGGCGATCGTATGAGGAGGATCCTCCACGTTCCATGGCTCCACGGTCACCGGTCCTGCTCCGCGCTCATCTCCACTCTGTGCCGGCTTGGTCCTGGATGAAGAAGGAAGTGGTCCCCGCTTGGAAGAAGATGTTGGCCGCTTGGAAGAAGACTTCACCGCGTGGAACAGGACCTTCTCCGACGGACTTCAGGAACGGTGAGTACCTATTTGGGGGTTAGACTTAGGCTTTTCTTTTTTAAGTTAAGGATTTTTAAAGGGCAGTAAAAGAGCTGAATGCCCTTTTAAGGGCAATGCCCATACAAATGCCCCTTTAGGGGCAATGGGTAGTTAGTTTTTTTTTTTAGTGTTCGGTTTATTTATTTTGGGGGATTTGGTTGGTGGGTTTTACTGTTACTGGGGATTTTTTTTTAAATACAAAAGAGCTGTTTAACTTAGTGCAATGCTCTACAAAAAGCCCTTTTAAGGGTTATTGGTAGTATAGCATTAGATTAGGGGGTGTTTTATTTTGGGGGGCTTTTTTATTTTTATATAGGGATTAGGTTTGATTTTTTTATTTTTGATAATTTGGTTTTATTTAATGTTAAACTTTTTTATTTTTAAGTAATGTTAGCTTTTTTATTTTAATTGTAACTTAGTATTTTTTAATTTAGGTAATTGGGGTTAATTTAGAGGGTGTTAAATTAGGGGGCTTAGTAATTTAATTGGTTATTTGCGTTGTGGGAGTTTGGCGGATTAAGGGTTAATAGATTTATTAGGATTATTGCATTGTGTGGGTTTGGCGGATTAGGGGTTAATAGTTTTATTAGGTTTATTGCATTGTGGGTTTTTGGTGGATTAGGGGTTAATACATTTATTAGGTAGATTGCGATGTGGGTTAATGGCGGATTAGGGGTTAACAGCTTTATTAGGTTTATTGCAATGTGGATTAATGGAGGATTATGGGTCAATATATTTTATTAGTTATTGCGGTGGGGGTTGGCGGTTGACAGGTAGTCAGATATTGCGCATGTGTTAGGTATTAGTAGATATTTTCAGCCAGTTACGGAGTTACGGTGCTCACATTTTCAGTGCAGGGCTTGCTGCACCTGCCTATATGTGGTGAGGTGAAAATGGAATAACATTTCTCCATTTTCGCCGTGTAAGTCCTTGCGCTGAATATGTGATACCGATTTGTGATGTGGTTCTATGTTAGTTTATGGGAGTAAAAATTGCGAGCGACGGGTGAAATATGCGCGCCGCATTTATATGCGACGCCGTATATATGATACCAAAACCGCGTAAAAACTGGTGTCGCCGGCTTTTGCGGGCGACGCCGCATATGTAATCTTGCCCTTAGTCTATGGTGGTTTAGGTTAAAGTGGTCACAATATTCTAAGTGCAGCTTTTTGCGCAAGTCGGGTTAGTGCTTGTGCGAAAACGTTTTACTTTTTAACTTGTAAAAAGGGCAAAAAACTTTTTGTCTAGTAGAATTAACGCACAAGTGGGCGTGCAAAGTACCGCTTCACTCCTAATCTAGCCCTAAATAATTGCATGATACAATTATGTATTTAAAGGAAATATCCTGAAAATAATATATAGATTTTGGTACTTTAAATATTAAAGAAATAATTAGAAAGTTTAAGTTTCTAAAAAATGAATGTATGCCACCATGTTGAAACCTAGGTTTACCTTATCTAATCTCTTCTGCTGAGAACACTTAGGCACAGATATAAAATTGTCAATAATGTGTGCAAAAATGGTTGTGTAGAATATAAGTTAAAGGGACTTTAAAGGGACAGTCTACACCAGAATATTATTTTGTTTTAAAGATAGATAATCCCTTTATTACCCATTCCCTAGTTTTGCATAACCAACACAGTTATATACACTTTTTACCTCTGTGATTATCTTGTATCTAAGTGATGATGTATAGGAGCGCCAAAAGCTTAAGTATTACACAGGTATATAATGGCAGAGCCAACTATAAAGACCAAATAATTTCAAATGTGCTGTGGGGACAAAATTAATGCAATTAGGCAATTAGTTGAATAAACTCAGATCGATAAATCAAATGGTTGTTGGAACCTATATATTTATTTAGAGAGAACAGTTTCTCAAAATACGATAAAATATGAGAATACAATTTATCATAATCAGTACTAATATGAGAATAAAATAATGAACACAAATAAAAATCAAATAAAATTCCACACTGGGATCAGCCCAAAGGGACAGATATATGCCAGGAATATCTCATTAAGATCTAAGAAAAAAGAAAGAACCTATACAAACTACGTCTGAGGGCGGGTTTCTATAGGTATTAAACTCACCCAAACAAATGATCCTGGAAGGATAAATAGCCTCCCAAATCCCGTGTGGAATAACGTCTACGTGTTTCAGCCCTATGCAAGGGCCTTTCTCAAGACATCACATCGGATTGGCTTTATGATTCATAGCCCTTTTGATCCATAGCCTTCTAGTTCTTAAGATATACTTAGATCCTCAGACCTTAATTACCCCTGCTCACATTGGGGTAATTATACCTAAGGTAACCCCTTATTGATTCATCCTCCACACGTATTATTTTTTATATGGACTTTTATTTGATTTTTATTTGTGTTCATTATTTTATTCTCATATTAGTACTATTTATGATAAATTGTATTCTCATATTTTATCGTATTTTGAGAGACCGTTCTCTCTAAATAAATATATAGGTTCCAACAACCATTTGATTTATCGATCTGAGTTTATTCGTCTAATTGCCTAATTGCACAAATTTTGTCCTCACAGCATATTTGAAATTATTTGGTCTTTATAGTTGGCTCTTCCATTATATACCTGTGTAATACTTAAGCTTTTGGCACTCCTATACATAATCACTGCCATTATCCTAGAATCTGTTAGGGACTCTTTATAGTGAGCTTGTATTCCATCTAGGCGCTAGTTACTTTATATTTTTTTAGTTTTTTGAGTATTTTGTATTTAAGCCTCTGCAAACTGACCCCTTAATTCAGTTATTTTGAATGACTTGCATTTTAGCCAATCAGTGCTGGCTCCTAGGATCTCCACGTGCATGAGCACAGTGTTATCTACAGTATATGAAACACATGAACTAACACCCTCTAGTGGTGAAAAACTGTAAAAAATGCCCTGAGCTAAGAGGCGGCCTTTAAGGGTTTGGAAATTAGCATATGAACCTCCTAGATTTAGTTTTCAACTAAGAATACCAAGATAACAAAGCAAAATTGGTGATAGAAGTAAATTGGAAAATTGTTTAAAATGACGTGCCCTATCTGAATAATGAAAGCTTGTTTTGGAGTAGACTGTCCCTTTGACCCTTTGAGACAGCTACTTCATCAGCATATTAATAACTGTTAATAACTGGACTCAGTCAGCAAAGAATATGAGAAGTTACAATATGGCTGTGTCCAGGGTTAAATTACAGAAAAAGAGGAAAAAATTAATTGTGAAAATATTTTGCAAAATTCTAAGAAAATAGAGCACAACATGCTCCAATTCATCGGTTTTCAAACCCATATCAGATTTTCAGGATATCTGGACTGTAGCAGAGGTGAAATACTAATCAGCTAATTAGTAAACATGGTTATTAACCTGCTCTCGCCCAAGGTAATCCTGAAAAAAACCTGCTCTAGTTCCCTGAATATGGGATATTTGCATTACTAATTCTAGATAAATATGGGGTTGATCACTATCTATACATTGATAATTATCTGTATGTTAACGGCTGCTGTAGAGCTGAATCAATGTAAACACGATCACAATCAGCTATTTTCCTTGTTTACCGGCAACGCTTTTTCATTATTGCTTCAGTCAAAAATGGTTTTGATAATTATCAAATAATAGATTGTGATCAACCCGATATTTAAAATTGGCTCCAGAATACAAACAAATGTCCAGCGATTAGCAAAGTAATGCATTTCCACAGTGGACTCGCTCACCTGATCCCTTTTTGTGGGGTTCAAAAACACATGGGGCCCGATTCTTAAAAACTCACCTGCATGGAGAGAAATTATCAGCATATTTTACTGAGCATTTTATTGTAAAATAAGTTTCTATATTTAGCATATTAGTGAACTATCCTTTAAGGGATTAGCTAGCGCTGCGGAACCTGTTGGCTCTCTACAAATACCTGATAATAATAATAAAAAAAAATAGCATATTAAAATTGGAATGTACATGGGGTGCATTTCAATTTGAAATATTAGCATTTTTGTAATATACTTCCATTAGTAAAAATGCTTCTAGTAAAAGATATTACTGGTTTTCCGCAACATACGCACATATCCTGCACCAGTATTGAGCCACCATGCCTGCTTAGAGAGGTGTATATTGCTTCTGAATACATCATTGAATTGAATTCTGGTGCATTAGCCCTCACAGGATATGTGTGTATACCACAGAAAAACATAATAGCTTTTATTAGAAACAGAAGTATATTCTAAAAATGCTTCTAGTTCAAATTAAAATGCACCTATGCACATTTAATTTTTGACCATTCTATCCCTTTAATTAGATATGCAGTTACCAAGGTAAAAGCAATGCCTTTAAAACCATCTTTGAGGGGCCCTGTAATATTGTTGAGGCATATTTTAGAATCTCACTGGACCGAGTGCTTTAAAAAATAAGATGTATAGTTATCTAGGAAACATTACATACTTTAATGAATTACGTGATGCTTGCATTATAGTGTTATTTAAAGACTATGGTACCATTGGGTTCACTACAATAACTGCTGAAAGTCCTGGCACAAATCCTCTGCATGTATATTCTATACTTTATATCACCCTATCACAGACTGCTTGGACGGCTACCAGAAGCTTGAACATTTATTGGCACAGGCATACTTGGAGGGATTCTTTGGTTCTTTGGGAAAATGCAACGAATATGGACAGTTAATATAAGATATCCTCATGAACTGTTCACACATACAGATAATTATATTATTTGCTGAAAAGCCTACAGTAATGTACAGAGCATACACATTTTTACATTTCTGGAACTAAAATTGGAGATGTTTGTTCCACTTACAAATTCAAAAGCTGAATTCTCTTGTGAGCTACAAATTGGTGGTCCATTTGTTTTTAACCTGTGTCACTAAAGGTTCGAGTAGTGAGCAATGCTTCAAAGTCATCATATTTTGATTTGAAGGGGTAGTACAATGGCTCTGAAAGAAGGTTTATATAGTGAGGTTTAGAATTAGAGAGAGAACAGATTAATGGATATTTGCCTAGATTTTGAGTCTAGGGTTAGACACCTTGGGGCATATTTATCAAGCTCCTGTTTCCCGTCGAGCTGGAAACAGAAGTTATGAAGCAGCGGTCTAAAGACTCCATAACTGCTCCATAACCAGAAAACAACCCGATCGAATACGATCGGGTTGATTAACACCCCCTGGTAGCGGCTGATTGGCCGCAAATCTGCAGGGGGTGGCATTGCTACAGCAGTTCACCAGAACTGCTGGTGTAATGATAAATGCAGAGAGCATATGCTGTCGGCATTTATCAATGTGCAGCGGACATGAGCCACAATATCGGATGATGTCCGCTCCCACTATGATAAATAGGCCCGCATAACCCCATGCAACTTTTATATCAGGGGTCACTTAATCCCCTGATTAACACCAGAACAGTTTGACAATAGCAAATTACTTACAGGTTTAGAGTAATTAATGTTACAAGGCTTTAAACTTTGGCCATATTTCATCAAAAAAATAAACCTAAAAAGCCTTGATAGCACTTACACAGAAGAAAATAATCTTCTTGTTTAACATAATGGTCACATGACCATCTGGTTATTACTTGGGCAAAGTGAGACTGGTAAGTTTCTAACATGATAGCCACTACATTTAGAAAGATAAATATGCATGGGCTCTGATACCTCTAGATTACAAAAAAATAAAAAATACAACCAGAAGGCAATTTACTGAAAAGAGCAAAATATTTTAAATTAGTAATTACTTGATCGGTTGAACTGAACAGTGAGCAAATAACAGTTCTCCAACCTGATTGATACCAGGTTTGGAGTAATACATTTTGAAATGCTCTGAATGTTCACCACTGTCTCAGACAAAAATAAATTCAGTCACCCGTAAGACAAACTACTTAAAAGAGGAGAGAATCTACTCTTTCAATGAAGGGGTCACATGACCCTTAGGACCTTGTGAGAACACTAGGCAGTGATAAATATAGAAATACTTAGAAACTGTTCCTTAGCCAAAAATACATCCATAAATCCCTGAAACCACTTACTGAGGGGTATGTTAAAGTCACTTTTTTTAAAGAAATGCATCTGATATTAAAGGAACATTAAAGTGAAGGTTAAGTTTCAGCTATTAGATTGTTTCCCCTGTAAATACTCTAAAATTAAATTGGAGTTTAATTCATGAATTTTTTGCAATCGCTATATTTATTTTGTTTTTACCGTTTATTCATCCAATTCTGAACACTGTTAAAACAACGCGTTTTTTTTTTTTTTTTCTAAGCCCGGTCATGTTTTTTGATAAGCCAATTGAAACACTGGCCGTTAGGCGGCCGTCATATTACTTCACCGCATTACTAGACTCTATGCGCATGCGTTGCTTTCACTTCCTCTCTGTTATTATCAACGCTCGTTCCAGTTTAGCGCATGGTCTAACATTATTTCAGTCACGCAGGCGCAAATCGAATGTACGGCAAAGTGTGTGCATGCGCAAGTTGTCCGACAATTGGGAACGCGCTTTTGAAGTACGTATAGAGCGGGTGGGACCGCTCTGTACATAATAGAGTGAAAAACCCGGAAATCCATGGAGGGAGGAGCTAAGACCGGCCGAGAACGTAAATATAAACAGTTTATAATACAATCATATATATACAAATAGTAAAAAAAAAATAGCGATCATACTATATAATAGATGAGTAATAGAATAAAGGTTACAAAAACTGAAAACTTTACCTTCACTTTAAAGTGCAGAAAGAAAATATGTTATTGAGTTTTATTATTGTACTGTTGTCTTTAACAGTTGCATATGGGTTAACTCATAGTCAACTTCAAAGAACAAATTTACTACTGGGACTTAGCTGGTGATTGGTGGCTATACATATGCCTCTTGTTATTGGCTCATTGGCTTTATTCAGTTCCAGATCAGTAGTGCATTGCTGCTGTGGAGCTGAGTTTATCAAACAAAATATTGTGATCAACCCTGTCATTAATTATTGCATTGTCATTGATAATTATTGTTATTGTCGATACTATCACAATCAGCTCTTTTCAATGTTTATTGGCAGCACTTTTTTATTATTGTTTTGGTGAAAATTGTCCCTCTATATAACTTATGCCAGTCCTTTTTTTTATCACAATCTATATCCTCTATACTTAAGAACACATTTATGGGTCCACTTTCACTTATCAAATTAAAAAGCTTGACTTGAGAAAACCCACAGACAAGAATTTTCGACTTATTTACGAGAACTCCAGCAGTAACACTGGCTTTGCGCATATGCAAAATACACTTAAACTTTCCCTCCCTCCATATTGGACGAAAACGTCACCACCAGATATAAATGATTCCTACTGATGAAATCGATAACCCAACAACCAACTATACATACCACTATACTGATAATGTCCCTGTTCAAATCCCTTAGACATAAACACCTATCTCTAACAAACTGGCCCTTCAGACTGTGATGTAATTGCTAAGCCCACAAATCTCGACTTTGTTGTTAATCGTGCACATTCTGTTTTTTATTTAATAAACTGTGATATTAACAAAGCAAATAACTGTTCTGTGATGTTTTTAAAATGTAAAGCTTATAGGTTATTAATGTCAGATAAAAATTTGTTTCACCATGCATGGGGAATTTCATTTTGAATTGAATATTACGTTAAAAGTGGTAAATCTCCTATTTTAAATTAATGATCACCTGTCACTCTAGATAGCTCATTAAACCTGCAATGGCTTAAACCTTTATACATTTATTTGTATAATTTATTGGTGTAAATTAATAAAAGGGTGTCCGACTGGTCTTTAAAACTGTGTCTCTTGGCAAATATGAAATCCGTACACCGCTGTAACTCCTAACATGTAAGATTCTTCTCTGTAAAATTAAAAGTCATTTGACCCCTTAAGGCTATATGGTTGATACATATAGTAAAAATGTAATCTATTATATATTCATTTCAGAAGCATGAATGGATTAGTCATGGAGATTGCATGACTATCTTTATGAAAAATAAATTATTGGATAGTTGAGATTTCTTAAAGGGACACTGAACCCACATTTTTCTTTTGTGATTCAGATAGAGCATGACATTTTAAACAACTTTCTAATTTACTCCTACTATCAAAGTTTCTTCATTCTCTTGGTATCTTTATTTGAAATGCAAGAAAGTAAGTTTAGATGCCTGCCCATTTTTGGTGAACAACCTGGGTTGTTCTTGCTGATTGTTGGATAAATTCATTCACCAATAAAAAGTGCTGTCCAGAGGTCTGAACCAAAAAATAAAGCTTAGATGTCTTCTTTTTCAAATAAAGATAGCAAGAGAATGATGAAAAATTGATAAAAGGAGTAAATTAGAAAGTCGCTTAAAATTGCAGGCTCTATCTGAATCATGAAAGAAAAAATGTGGGTTCAGTGTCCCTTTAATAAGTAGCAGTCATTTGTTCAAGTGGTGGGTCACATGGGCATCTCAATATCATATTGTTGATGTAAAATTGATTACCTATCTTGGCTAGATTATAGTGTTGCAATAATCAATTTCAAGGCCACGCCAACATGCGCACGTATTGCAAGTTAAAAGTAAACGCGTTCGCTTAAGCACAAACTAAATTTGCAAGCATCAGATTTGCACAAGTAAAGACCTAGCATAAAGTGGAAGGACTAAAATACAACATAAATACATCAAGATAAAGTGTTACACATATATACACTATCTGATAAAAATTATTCATATAAATATTATTTAATGAGTTTATATAGGTTTAAAGGTATATGGTATATAACAAGGTGTTTAAATGGAAAGGGCTTGTAATATGGCCTCTTGTTGGGTACTCCTTTAGAGTTAAAAATTAGGTGGGTGTTAAAATAATAAATAAATGTTGTATTGTTTTAAATTGTATTATGTGGACACCATGCACAAGTTGGACAATAGTAGTAGTTTTTGAAGGGTTTAAATATTATTTAATGAGGCAAAATGAGTTTGAAACAAATAGCCCCATGTGCTATATTCGGGCCATAATCCAACTTTCTGACTACACTTGCAAACAACTTTAATTTCTATAGAAACATCTTGCGCTCGTCAAGTTGCGCTCGTATTACAAGTAAACTGTTTCACTTGTGCGCTAACACAACAAGCATATAAAAGGCTAGCTTACAATATTGCATATGCGGTAACCTATTCCCCCAAAGAAGTCAATGGAACAAAAAAGCGCACAAACCTGATCGCATATTCTCAATTGCGCTAGCCCAACATGAAAATATGAAGATTTCACATTCCAATGATCTTCACATAGAAGAATATGTTCTATGTATTCATAAATACATATTTATATATGTATATACTGTATATGATGTTTGTTTGCACAAGTATATATCTCTACATATATATATATATATATATATATATATATATATATATATATACATATCTATTTATAAGTACTTAAAACATATTCTGCTATATTCAGAACAATGGAATGTGAAATATTTACAGTAAATACACAGTATAACACTTTATTAAATATGCCCTTGACTGAAAAGGGCTCCAATACACACACACACAAAATATTTTTTTATTAATAATTTGTATTATATGGTGTTATTATGAGTGTAACTTTATTTTGTAATGTATTTTTTATGTGGTTTTTGACACTGTTTTGTTTTGCGAAACAGTTAACCAGAGCTTTGAGGTCGTGCTAGCCCCACGTGTTTTAACTTCAATTGCGCTCAAGGAATCGCGTTTCCTTTTAATTTGTAAAACGAGTTAAAAACCTGCGATAAACTCCTTTTAGATTGTACATAACTAGATTGCTCCACTCGTAATCTAGCACAAAGTGTTTTCAGTATTAAGCTTAATCACACAGTTCATTGTAGCATATGTATTACCCTAATGGATACTCAGTCTTATATCATATTGTCACTGCTGAGTGCCTGCCAAGTAATGTCCCAACCTATCAGCAGATGGATGGTTGAATCCTTATGACTGCTATTTTGTCAGACCATGGCATATTTAGAAAAGCCAGTTGCATTGTGGGTATCTTCGCATTCATACACTTTACACTTATAACTTCTCAATAACTGCCAGTCTCAGTGAAAGCAATTCTTAAAAATCCTGTTTCCTATTCACCAATCTAACCATAATCTTCAGATAATCAATTTTTTTCTGGTGTCAAAATATCTTAATATTTTAGAGCAAGTTATATATAAAAATTTCCTTTGATGTTTTGTTTTAGAAAAGTAATTAAAATGAAAGTCTATATTTCATCCTTTGCTGCAAATTAATGCAGTTATTGCTTTTCTTAGTGTATACCGTAGATGTTGTAATAAAATATTTATGTTTAGTAAAAGTCTGACTTTTTAATATTAGTTTTTGCAGCTACAGTTATATCATTATGGTAGCTGATAAGATTCTTAAAGGGATAGGAAAGTCAAAATTAAAATTTGCAAGATTCATGTAGAGCACATAATTTTAAGACACTTTTAAATTCACTTTTATTTTCAAATATGCTTTGTTCTCTTGGTGTCCCTTGTTGAAAAAGAATATGCACATATCCTACACTAGTGGGAGCTAGCTGCTGATTGGTGCCTGCACACATGTATCTCTTGTGATTGGCTAACTAGATGTGTTCAGCTAGCTGCAGTTGTGCAATGTTGTTCCTTCAGCAAAGGATAACAAGATCATGAAGCAAATTTGATAATAGAAGTAAATTGGAATGTTGCTTGAAATTGAATGTTCTATCCAAATCATGAAAAAAAATTTTTGGGGTTTCCTGTCCTTCTAATTAATTTGTGCAGAGCAGCACATCTGGTTAGTCTATGGCCCTGTTTCTCAACCACGGTCCTCCAGTAGCCCCAACAGGCCAGATTGTCTTTATAGCTGAACTTCAGCACAAGTTAAATAATCAGCTGATGGGTGAGAGCAGGTTAGTAACCATAGTTACTGCTCAGCTGATTACTTCACCTAAGCACTGGTTCAGCTATAATGAAAACCTGGCCTGTTGGGGCTACTTGAGTACCACGGTTGAGAAACACTGGTCTATGGAATGAGTGGTATGGTATCTGATTGGCTGTGCCATCTGCCTGCTTAAAAGATAAAACATGTGGGCTGGTAACATGACATAGGAAAGTGGACCATAGGGTACAAAAAGTAAATTTTAAAAAGGTTTTTCAAAATGATTTTCTAAGGTATCTAATATGTAAAGCTGCAGTGCTATAAAACCATTGCACCTACAATGTTTCATGTATTGTCCTTTTAGTGTGCTCTATTTGTTTTCATGTTTGTGTATGGGGTACAAATGATTCCCATTATTGTTCTGTAGTTCCTTATAAATAAGGTGCGGAAGATGAGGATACATAGGCCTAATGCATCACTGGAAAAGCTTTTCATACATTTGTGACCTCCAAGACCTCGAAAGGGCAACTGATTACATATGTACCTTTATGAAGCAAGAGCTTCATTCTTCTGTGCATATCTGCTAGAGGAGATGCAAGAAAGATAATGGACAAACACATGGGTTGATCAATTAGTTAAAATTGTAAAAATAAGGTGACTATTTGTGATAAAAATTACATCTTCTATCTATGTATCTATCTATGTATCTAGCTATCTATCATCTGTCTCAGGCCCCGACTGGCCATAGGGAATACAGGGCAAATGCCCGGGATCTTATGTGGGCCTTTTCTGTCTGGCTATAAAACAGAGGTACTGCAGGACGAGAGATCTTGTGTATTGTGGCTACCTAGCTGTCTATCTATCTATCTATCTATCTATCTATCTATCTGTCACATATATATATATTTATATATATATTTATCATCTATATCTGTATCTATCTATTTATCCGTCATCTCTCTCTCTCTCTCTCTCTCTCTCATCTTTATCTGTCTATCTATCATCTATATCTATTTATCTATCTTTTATTTATCTCGCTATCTATTTATCTATCTACTAATCTATCTAAATATCCATATAGCTTTTATCTATCTATCTATTTAGCTATCTATCATCTATTGAACTATCTACCATCTATCGATCTCTATCTATAATCAATCTATCTATTTGTCTGTCTGTCTGTCTGCCTGTCTATTCTCTCTCTCTCTCATGGAAATAGACATTAACTTTAATCTTTCTCTGTAGCAGCAAGGGAAACACTTGATTGTAGAAACAAATGTTTCTGGCAGTAATTATTGCACCATTTAAATATCACTAAGCAGATATTTGCCTGTCTCTATCAATTAGGTTCTCAAATGGGTCATGTGTTGGGATGCCACTAACAATCTAAGCCAGAGAACAGTCATTACAGAAATACAGAAATAGTTGGACCCAATACAATATATATATTTAAATGTTTAAGACAAGACAGAACATAGAGAATGCGTATAGTCTCTTAAAAAGCCAGTGATTTCAGCACTCAAAATATATTTAAATAAAGGTATAACACCACTTTAATTTAAAATGCTTATTTTATTCTATTTGGTTGTGTCCACATGCGTTCAATCCCTGCGGGTAACCTGCCTAAAGCAAGTATGTGAGCGACAATTTAAATCCAATTACATAAATGGAGAAAAAGTGTATATACAAAATTAATAACAATAACGTATAAAAAGCATGGCCAGCTTTCAACCTGTATGTGGTAAATGGTGTGCAGACAAAGGATATGTGGTAATTGCAACACCCACAATTTAATTCCATGGTAGCAGATTCCATTTCCTGGCGGAGTACATGGCTACCCTCTGGAGGAGGTGTTGCAATTAGCGCATATCCTTTGTCTGCACACCATTTACCACATACAGGTTGAAAGCTGGCCATGCTTTTTATACTTTATTGTTATTTATTTTGTCTATACACTTTTTCTGCATTTATGTAATTGGATTTAAATTGTCGTTCACATACTTGCTTTAGGCAGGTTACCCGCAGGGATTAAACGCATGTGGACACAACTAAATAGAATAAAATAAGCATTTTAAATTAAAGTGGTGCTATACCTTTATTTAAATATATTTTGAGTGCTGAAACCCCTGGCTTTTTAAGAGACTATACGTATTCTCTATGTTCTGCCTTGTCTTAAACATTTAAATATGTTTTTTCAGGGTCTGCACCTTATATGAACAAAATATTGAGAAGTATTATACTTACTCTCCCCACTTATAAGTATATATATATATATATATATATATATATATATATATACATATATATATATATATATATGTGTGTATATGTATGTATTTATGAAACTACAGTCTAAAGTAGATGGCTACCTTGTTGCAAGGTAATTTTTGTCAATAGTGAGCAGGTGCTCTGTATTTTAACTATTGGTTTTGATCTTTATGTAGATTTGAACAAAAATTAAGCATACAGAGATTACCTGGCACTGGTCAAATAACAATTTATCTGAGACATAAAAATTTAAATCATTATATGATATTGGAATTTAAATGGTTGTTGAGCCTCGTTGAAATCCCAACTGATACTGAATTCAGCATTGATCTTGAGGATCAGGCCATAGCTGTTGCCAGTCCATAAATTTCTTCCCAACAGTATTAGAATAAACAACATATCTGCACAGCATTGATCAGTCTTGCAAAGTTCAGGTTATATAGACGACTATATATCCTGTATGATAAGATTTGCACCAAGTGCTGATGTTAACAGAATGAAAACTTGACAGTATAAAATCACAGACACAACAAATAAACCAAGGAAAGGGAATGTCAATCACATGTTACTGGTATAAAAAAACTAGGTATGGAGTAATGTAAACGTGAAACACATTTACTTTGTGCTTCCTAGTCAAATCATAATATAGTATCAAATAGACACGTGACTAAAAACCTATGTATACTATACTTCCATTTGTTTATATTTTCATTCAAACAAAAAATGCATTGTTATTTGAAATACCAATATAACAAAAACTGCAGATACAACATTGTTCAAGTCCTTTAACATTGTATGTTGTGAAAAACAAAGATATTTTGTGAGTGGGAGAGTGACTGGATTATTCTGAAACATAATAAAGGAAATAAAAATACATCCCTTACACAGGAGCTATATTTTTATTTGAACTAAAATGGGTTAAATTTTCAAACATTTGAAAGTGGTTACAAAATTATGTTTCTGAAATGTTCTCTATTAAGCAGAATGTTGCACTTACGCATTAATGATTGCTATCAGATTCCTATCTTTAAATGGCTTTTTTCTTCTTCGCCTTGAAATTGCGGGTTTGGGATTCAAGAGGCAATTGCTACATAACTAGACGATTATTTGAAAGCCTGAAAATAGATAGAAGCAGATTTTGGTGTATGATAAAGTGAAAAAAAAAATGAATGAGAAGCCACTTTAGTGAGCAAAGGAAGGTGGATGTATATTTCAATGGGTTATTTCTTTCTGATTATAGAGATATGAAAAGTCCCAATTACTTATCATGTCAGGAAACATGTTTAAAAACTTTTTTTATACAAAAAAAAATGATGTGAAAGTTACCTAAATTGCTGGAAATGTGTATCTTTGCAGAACCTATACAGCTACTGACAAGCAGACCAATTGGCCACTAGACACAACTCATAGGGCACAAATATTGATTTATGACTGGCAGACTAAACTGTTATTTTTTCATTAGTGCTTACTGGCTGACAGATATGAGTCATACACTTCTCATATGTCTGCATTCTTCCACACTGCCCAGCAAGTTTAATACTTACCTTTTGGCCACTTGCAGTCAAATCTACAACTGGCTAAGCACTCATTGGCTAACAGTCAAAAGTGATTTTACATGCACAACACAAGCAGATTAATTGATGTTCATTGGCAAAAAGATACAACACATACAGCTTTTGTTACTGGTATTAGTATACAATTATGTTACTATTCATTGAGAGGCAGGTAGAACTCATGCAGCCATATAAATGCTAAGTGACTAATAGGCAGAGGAAATGTATCTGTTTATTACTATAACATACACTAAAAAGCCTATCAGTTTTAACTTATACAGCCATTTTAGATCTTACTGAATACCGACACATTTTTTACAGCTGTATTAGTTCTCATTGGATAACAGACACATCCTATACAGCTGTATTAGTTCTCAATGGATAACAAACACAACTTACACAGGTGTATTACTTATCAGTGGATAGCAGACACAACATATTCAGCTGTATTAGTTATCAGTGAATAACCATACACAAACCTATCAAGAAATAAAGGATTTTTAACATGAGCATATTCACAAAAAACACATGAGAACACATTTTCAACAAAGAAAAAAAAGTATTCCCATGGACTTCAATCCCAAATTTCCAGAGCAAGCTATAACAACATATTTGGCTATGCTTGTATTGTTTGCTATGTTAGAAGCATTGTGGAAGACTTGTGTTTATCCTATTTACATAATTACCCACCTTTAATTAAGATGATGAGTATGAAAGACGTGTCATGGTTCTTAATTAAATATCCCAGTTCATATGGTAGGCTTGTTAACGCATTCCACATTAAATAGGCAATCAGTGAGAAGATAATGCTTTGATTATATGGTGGTTACATTCAATAACTCACTTTAACCCCAAGAGTGCCAAAGACATTTAGTTAATGTAAGCTTGAAAGTGAGTTTCCAGAGCCAGGCATGGTAAATTAATTTGTGGATATTTAAACCTAAACTCAAACACTACTCCCCATAATTTTCCATTCTGAAATTGTGAGCTTTTCAGGTCATGTTAGGGGGTCGATTTATGACACAGCGGATGCTGCTTCCGACCCACTCCGCTTCAGTTCCACCTGAAGCGGAAGTTAAGAAGCAGCGATCCTAAGACCGCTGCTTCTTAAAGTGCCAGTAAACCTAAAAAATAATGTTATATAAATCTGCACATAGTGCAGAATTATATAACATTACATTAGTGCTAGTTTTTTTATTACATATTATATCCGGTGATTTTTTATAAAAAGAAGAGGGTTTTCCCTCAGAACGCATCGGGCCAGCTGTCTAGTCACAGCCCGGCCCGACCGCGCCATTACATTCAATGCAGCTCGCTCCTGCTCTGTCTGACAGCTGGCCCGATGCATTCTGAGGGAAAACCAGACCCGCTCAGTAGAGTACAGAGGGCGGGTCTGGAAAACCCTCTTCTTTTTATAAGAAATCACCGGATATAATATGTAATAAAAAACAAGCACTAATGTAATGTTATATAATTCTGCACTATGTGCAGAATTATATAACATTATTTTTTAGGTTTACTGGCCCTTTAACTCTGAGGTGGCGTACAGCAATCAGCCTGATCGAATACGATCGGGTTGATTGACAACCCCTGCTAGCTATATAGCCGCGAATCTGCAGGGGGCAGTATTGCACCAGCAGTTCACAAGAAATGCTGGTGCAATGATAAATGTCGACAGCGTATGCTATAGCGGATCATGTCTGTCCGCACCATGATAAATTTACCCCTAGAAATGGAAGTGCTGAACACTGTTATATTCCAGACAGCCATTGGCTGAACACTATAGTGACCTATTTATAATTGTCCCTAATTGGCCACAGCAGAGAGAGTAACCTAAGTTACAACATGGCAGCTCCCATTGTTTTACAGACACTAAAACGTTACACTTATTTATTAATATTTAAACAGCTAATGAAACTTTTACAAATACATCTACATGTTATTCTCAGACTAATATTTTCTTTGAATGCATCATTCTACCTAGCATTTATTTAGGGCTAGATTGCAAGTGGAATGCTAATTTATTGTGCGCCCGTAAACGGGTAAATAATTAACCAGCCATTACAAGTGGCTGGTTATTGCTACTGCGAGTTTGTGGTAGCAATTAGTGCTCTGAAAATTAACCAGAGATTAGATCTCTGGTTAATTATCTAAAAGTTCCCCAAATGCCCTCAAAATAGAGGGCATTATAGTTCTTTATTTAAAAAAAAATTAGCATAGTCATATACATATATATTTAAAAATGCTGCCTGTCACTGACGGTGACTACCAGAGGAGCCTATGAAAGTGTGCTCTCTAGAGCGCAATGCTTCCTAGCAAATCAAACTCGAGCTCGAATTCTCATTGCGATTTACTTGTAATACCAGTGCACTTTATCCTGTGCTGGTATTACAAAGTGGAGAGCTAATATTGCTTGCACGCAAGCAATATTTTGTGCTCCATTTGTAATCTAGTTAAATGTATTTTTAAGGAACATAAAATGTATTTTTAAGGAACAAGAACTGTTGGTGCAATGATAAATGCCGACAGCGTATGCTGTCAGCATTTATCGATGTGCAGCGGACATGATACGCTACATTGTATCATGTCCGCTCGCACTATGATAAATCTACCCCTAAGATTGTATTAGAAGTGTTCTGTATATAAAAAGGCTGCAGGCACCTTTATACTTTATAGCTTCAGCATACTATTGCTTTTTATGGCCATATCAGTGGTGAAATAGTGGAGGATGGTTTGAACTAGCACCTATACACCCTATAATCCTAACCCCCATTGCAGATTGTTCCACAGCAGGAAATTTGTATTTGATCATTTACCCATCTAGAATGAAAAACTATCGGCTAGATTACGAGTTTTGCGTTAGGCTTAGAAAGCAGCGTTAGCCGGTCCTAATGCTGCTTTTTAACGCCCGCTGGTATTACGAGTCTTGAAGGTACAGGCTCACCGCTCACTTTTTTGGCCAGACTTGGAAATACCGCAAATCCACTTACGTAAATTGCATGTCATCTTTTTTTCAATGGGACTTGCATAGCTCCAGTATTATGAGTCTGCCAAAAAGTGAGCGGTAGACCCTCTCCTGTCAAGACTGGTAACGCATTCTAAAGTCAGTAGTTAAGAGTTTTACACTACAACGCCATAGCATAAAACTCTTAACTAAAGTGCTAAAAAGTACACTAACACCCATAAACTACCTATTAACCCCTAAACCGAGGCCCTCCCGCATCGCAAACATTCGTTAAATATTATTAACCCCTAATCTGCCATCCCTAACATCGCCAACACCTACCTACATTTATTAACCCCTAATCTTCCGCCCCCAACGTCGCCCACCACTATACTAAAGTTATTAACCCCTAAATCTAAGTCTTACCCTAACCCTTACTTAAATATAATTAAAAAAATCTAGATAAAAATTACTATAATTAACTAAATTATTCCTATTTAAAACTAAATATTTACCTATAAAATAAACCCTAAGCTAGCTACAATATAACTAATAGTTACATTGTATCTATCTTAGGGTTTATTTTTATTTTACAGGCAAGTTTGTATTTATTTTAACTAGGTAGAATAGTTATTAAATAGTTATTAACTATTTAATAACTACCTAGCTAAAATAAATACAAATTGACCTGTAAAATAAAACCTAACTTAAGTTACACTAACACCTAACACTACACTATAATTAAATTAATTCCCTAAATTAAATTCAATTAAATACAATTAAATAAAATTAGCTAAAGTACAAAAAACCCCCCACTAAATTCCTTAAAATAATAAACAAATTACAAGATTTTTAAACTAATTACACCTAATCTAATCCCACCACTAACAAAATAAAAAGCCCCCCAAAATAAAAAAAGCCCTACCCTACCCTAAATTACAAATAGCCCTTAATAGGGCCTTTTGCAGGGCATTGCCCCAAAGTAATCAGCTCTTTTACCTGTAAAAAAAATTACAAATCCCCCCCAACATTAAAACCCACCAGCCACACAAGCAACCCTTCTCTAAAACCCACACAACACCCCCTTAAAAAAACCTAACACTAACCCCTTGAAGATCACCTTACTGGGAGAAGTCTTTATCCAACCGGGCCGAAGTTCTCAACGAAGCCGGGAGAATTCTTCATCCAAGCTGGGCGAAGTGGTCCTCCAGACGGGCAGAAGTCTTCATCCAGACGGCATCTTCTATCTTCATCCATCCGGCGCTGAGCGGGTCCATCTTCAAGACATCCGACGTGGATGCATCAGCCAATAGGATTTTTTCTACCTTAATTCTGATTGGCTGATAGAATTCTATCAGCCAATCGGAATTGAAGGGATGCCATATTGGATGACGTCATTTAAAGGAACCTTTATTCAGTGTTAGCCATCGGATGAAGAGGATGCTCCGCGCCGGATGTCTTGAAGATGGACTTGCTCCGCGCCGGATGGATGAAGATAGAAGATGCCGTCTGGATGAAGACTTCTGTCCGTCTGGAGAACCACTTTGCCCGGCTTGGTTGAAGACTTCTCCCGGCTTCGTTGAGGACTTCGGCCCGGTTGGACAAAGACTTCTCCCGGTAAGGTGATCTTCAAGGGGTTAGTGTTAGGTTTTTTTTAAGGGGGTTTTGGGTGGGTTTTAGAGTAGGGTTGCTTGTGTGGGTGGTGGGTTTTAATATTGGGGGGGGATTTGTAATTTTTTTTACAGGTAAAAGAGCTGATTACTTTGGGGCAATGCCCCGCAAAAGGCCCTTTTAAGGGCTATTTGTAATTTAGTGTAGGGTAGGGCTTTTTTTTTTTGGGGGGGGGGGCTTTTTATTTTGTTAGGGGGATTAGATTAGGTGTAATTAGTTTAAAAATCTTGTAATTTGTTTATTATTTTCTGTAATTTAGTGTTTGTTTGTTTTTGTACTTTAGCTAATTTTATTTAATTGTATTTAATTTAGGTAATTAATTTAATTATAGTGTAGTGTTAGGTGTAAATGTAACTTAGGTTAGGTTTTATTTTACAGGTACTTTTGTATTTATTTTAGCTAGGTAGTTATTAAATAGTTTATAACTATTTAATAACTATTCTACCTAGTTAAAATAAATACAAACTTGCCTGTAAAATAAAAATAAATCCTAAGCTAGCTACAATGTAACTATTAGTTATATTGTAGCTATCTTAGGGTTTATTTTACAGGTATTTAGTTTTAAATAGGAATAATTTAGTTAATGATAGGAATATTTATTTTGATTTCTTATAATTATATTTAAGTTAGGGGGTGTTAGGTTTAGGGTTCGACTTAGGTTTAGGGGTTAATAACTTTAATATAGTGGCAGCGACATTGGGGGCGGCAGATTAGGGGTTAATAATATTTAACTAATGTTTGAGAGGCGGGAGTGCGGCGGTTTAGGGGTTAATATGTTTATTATAGTGGCGGCGACGTTGGGGGCGGCAGATTAGGGGTTAATAAGTGTAGGTAGGTGGCGGCGACATTGGGGGCGGCAGACTAGGGGTCAATAAATATAATGTAGGGTTCGGCGATGTCTGGGGCAGCAGATTAGGGGTTCATAAGTATAATGTAGGTGGCGGCGGTGTCCGGAGCGGCAGATTAGGGGTTAATAATTATAATGTAGGTGTTGGCGATGTCGGGGGCGGCAGATTAGG
Organism: Bombina bombina; assembly: GCF_027579735.1. Lineage (NCBI taxonomy): Eukaryota > Metazoa > Chordata > Amphibia > Anura > Bombinatoridae > Bombina > Bombina bombina. Next base: position 686,058,051 of record NC_069504.1, read on the forward strand.
GGTTAATAAGTGTAATATTAGGGGTGTTTAGACTCTGGGTTCATGTTAGGGTGTTAGGTGTAGACATAATGTATTTCCCCATTGGAATCAATGGGGCTGCGTTAAGGAGTTTTACGCTGCTTTTTTGCAGGTGTTAGACTTTTTCTCTCTCTGTTGATTCCTATGGGGAAATCGTGCACGAGCACGTTACACCAGCTCACCGCTGACTTAAGCAGCGCTGGTATTCGAGTGCGGTTATGAGCTAAATTTTGCTCAACGATCACTTCTTGTCTTTTAACTACGGGTTTTAAAAACCCGTAATACCAGCGCTGTAGGTAAGTGAGCGGTGAGGGAAAACTGCTTGTTAGCACTGCACAGCCTCTAACGCAAAACTCGTAATCTGGGCCATCTTTTCCAAAAAACAGTTGGTTGAGGAGTCTCAGGTATTACATGTGAAATCAGGATAGATCTCATGTTCCTTGTGTGTATTTCCTGCAATGTGGATTGCTTTGGAGGGTACATATATGCCAGTTTACTACCTTACTTCTAAGCCATTTCAGATCTCCCTATAGTAGTAATAAATCATTTTAAAAATATCATATTAAGTGAAAGTGAATTTTAAAAAAAGGTACTAAGGTTGTCCCATCTCTTCGTTATCCAACCAACAAATCTGATTAATGTCCCAAAATGCAAGGACAGGTGATCAACTTTAAACAACATCTCTGTTTTCAACCCTGTGCTTATATTTTAGAAATTATATACTTTTATAAGGTTAATTTGTATCTGATATTAGTTATTAATCTATAAATTATATTCATTATTTATCTATAAAATATTTATATAAAGGGTTGCCTTTTAAGTATATGTAATGAAATTTCCCTGCTTTCACAGTCCTATGACATGTTCAAATTTATGTGCTATGCTATCCATGGAATTAAGGAAGCATATATATATATTTAGTATCTAACCACTTATAAGACATGGCCTCTGATGATCGATAGTGATACAATATGGTAATATATTCAAAAGGGATCCAACGTGATGTTGAGAAAGCAGGTGAAATATTCAAAAGTGCCAACATTAAAGGGACAGTCTACACCAGAATTGTTATTGTTTTAAAAGATAGATAATACCTTTTTTACCCATTCCCCATTTTTGCATAACGAACACAGTTATATTTATATATTTTTTACCTTTGTGATTATCTTGTATCTAAGACTCTGCAAACTGCCCATTTATTTCAGTTCTTTTGACAGACTTGCAGTTTAGCCAATCAATGATAGCTCACAGGTAACTTCATGTTCATGAGCACAGTGTTATCTATATGAAAAACATGAACTAACACCCTCTAGTGGTGAAAAACCTATTAAAATGCATTCTTAAGAGGCGGCCTTCAAGGTCTAAAAAATTAGCATATGAACCTCCTAGGTTAAGCTTTCAACTAAGAATACCAAGTGAACAAAGCAAAATTGGTGATAAAAGTAAATTGGAAAATTGTTTAATATTACATGCCCTATCTGAATCATGACAGTTTGTTTTGGACTAGACTGTCCCTTTAACATTAATTAGGCGTTTTGCTATATATTGCAATGGGTGGCGATGCTGGTGAAATATTCCAAGCAGCATCGGCACCGACATTGGCAATGTAAACGATAGGATCCCTTTTAAAGATATAACACTGAGCCTAATAAATATACCTATGTACCTCTAAACCGACATAACCCACCACCGCAAACTAACCCTACACTAATAAACCACCAATAGCCCACCGCAATAAACTTCCTAACATATTAACTAAGGACGTTTCTAGATAATTTGGCTCCCAGGGTAAAATTCCAAAATGCGCCCCCTTCACAGATTCTAAAGTCCCCCTCCTAGACCTTGCATGTTACTCTGTCATTTAGAGGTCAGCTCCACAGCAGCAGTGCACTACTGGGACCTAGCTGAACACATCTGGTGAGCCAATGACAAGAGACAAATGTGTGTTGCGGTCAACCACCAGTTAGCTCCTAGTAGTGCATTGCTGCTACTAAAGATATATACATATGCTTTTAAACAATGGATACCAAGAGAACAAGAATTATATAATTGTCTTAAAATTATATGGTGTATCCTGAATTATGATTAGTTATATTTTGACTTTCCTATCCCTTTAATATGTCCTTTTTCTACTTCAATGATTTTTTCCAAATATATTGATATTATCTAAAAATATCTTTATATATTTTACTAATTGCCATTATATTTATACTTTTCTTATAGCTATGCATATTTATTTGTTTAATGCATATCAATCCCTTTAAATTCTTATCCAAAATGTATCTACAAAACTTACAATAGACTTTAAAGTTGAACTTTGCAGAAAAGTAATCAGGTAAGATTTTTTAAAGGATTGCAATATGTCACTGGGTGTATATGTAACATATTTAGGGGTCTATTACAATTATTTAGAAAAGTTATAACAATTTGTTTTTACAAAATTCACTATTAAAGTCTATAGGATTTTTGCACATAAATAATTTGATAAAGAACTGTATCAGCTGTTTATTTTCAAACATACTATACAACCAGGCAGTAATAGACAGCGACATGCACTCACAGACACTAATAGACAGAGATATGCACTCACAGACAGTAATAGACAGAGACATGCACTCAAAGACAGTAATAGACAGAGACATGCACTCACAGACAGTAGTAATAGACAGACATTCACACACAGGTAGTATTAAATAGAGACATGCACACACAATAATAGGCAGATACACACAAACACAGGCAGTAATAGGCAGATACATGCACACACTGGCAGTAATAGGCAAATACATGCACACACAGGCAGGGATAGATAAGCATACATACACAGGCAGTAATAGACAGATACATACACACACAGGCAGTAATAGACAGATACATACACACACACACAGGCAGTAATAGAGAGATACATACACACACAGGCAATAATAGACAGATACATACACACACAGGCAGTAATAGGCAGATTCATGCACACACAGGCAGGGATAGAGAGGCATACACACACACAGGCAGTAATAGGCAGATACATGCACATACAGGCAGGGATAGATAGGCATACACACACAGGCAGTAATAGGCAGATACATGCACACACAGGCAAGGATAGATAGGTATACACAAGCACAGGCAGTAATAGGAAGATACATGCACACGCATACAGTAATAGGCAGATACATGCACACACAGACAGGAATAGATAGGCATACACAAGCACAGGCAGTAATAGGCAGATATATGGACACACAGGCAGTAATAGGCAGATACATGCACACATAGACAGGGATAGATAGGTATACACAAGCACATGCAGTAATAGGCAGATATATGGACACACAGGCAGTAATAGGCAGATACATGCACACATAGACAGGGATAGATATGCATATACAGGCAATAATAGGCAGATACATGCACACACAGGCAGGGATAGGTAGGCATACACAAGCACAGGCAGTAATAGGCAGATACATGCACACAGAGGCCGGGATAGATATGCATATACAGGCAATAATAGGCAGATACATGCACACACAGGCAGGGATAGGTAGGCATACACAAGCACAGGCAGTAATAGGCAGATACATGCACACACAGACAGGGATAGATAGGCATACACAAGCACAGGCAGTAATAGGCAGATATATGGACACACAGGCAGTAATAGGCAGATACATGCACACATAGACAGGGATAGATAGGTATACACAAGCACAGGCAGCAATAGGCAGATATATGGACACACAGGCAGTAATAGGCAGATACATGCACACAGAGGCCGGGATAGATATGCATATACAGGCAATAATAGGCAGATACATGCACACACAGGCAGGGATAGGTAGGCATACACAAGCACAGGCAGTAATAGGCAGATACATGCACACACAGACAGGGATAGATAGGCATACACAAGCACAGGCAGTAATAGGCAGATATATGGACACACAGGCAGTAATAGGCAGATACATGCACACATAGACAGGGATAGATAGGTATACACAAGCACAGGCAGTAATAGGCAGATATATGGACACACAGGCAGTAATAGGCAGATACATGCACACAGAGGCCGGGATAGATATGCATATACAGGCAATAATAGGCAGATACATGCACACACAGGCAGGGATAGGTAGGCATACACAAGCACAGGCAGTAATAGGCAGATACATGCACACACAGACAGGGATAGATAGGCATACACAAGCACAGGCAGTAATAGGCAGATATATGGACACACAGGCAGTAATAGGCAGATACATGCACACATAGACAGGGATAGATAGGTATACACAAGCACATGCAGTAATAGGCAGATACATGCACACACAGGTAGGGATAGATAGGCATACACACACACAGGCAGTAATAGGCAGATACATGCACACACAGGTAGGAATAGATAGGCATACACACACACACAGGCAGTAATAGGCAGATACATGCACACACAGATAGGAATAGATAGGCATACACACACAGGCAATAAAAGGCAGATACATGTACACACAGGTAGGGATAGATAGGCATACACACACACAGGTGGAAGGGAGTTCAAGTAGTGTGGTTATTTGCAGGAAGTTAACAACATTCTGTATAAGCAGTCACTGTCAGACTCTTGCTGTAAGCGCTATTTCCTGTAAGAACCTTCAATAAAAGAAGCAACTTCACAAGCACTGTAGAGGGGCCCCTTTAACCTCACCCAGTGTGTGCTGCATGGATCCAGACCTTACAGTTAAATATACTTGGGTTGTATCCCAACAAACAATAACCATTAACTACCATGGCACATACCTCCGTTCGTTAGGTGATCACTAGCTGCTATCCCGGAGCAATTTAGCCTGTATCTTTGTTCCGTTAAATACGGTTTGCGGTAAGCGCTTCTGTGCACCTTCTGGTTGAGGCATTTCTGGGTCTCCTGTCATGCGTGTGCTTCCAGTTCATTGCGCTAAACTCTGCAGCCACGCTCGAATACCTCCATGCTCACTCAGGCCAAAATCTGATAACATAACCAAGAAAATATGAGAAGCACGGAAGCAAGCAAAGGTATTTTATTGGATGAACAATCTAAAAGTGGTAAATAACAAACAAAGTGTTGGAGGACTGTGTCCCTGGGGTAAAATACAGGTGAGGCTGTCATACACTATGGCTGACGCGTTTCGGCTTTCGCCTTACTCCTAGCCAAGCTAAAACTCTAAGCTCGCTCATATGGTTAAAAACACTAGCCTCCTCCTCGATAGGACACTGGGTTCTCACACCCTCTGATATCATGGTGAATCAGGTGAGCTTACTTTCCCTATGTCCCCTCCTGTGTGTATACTGTCTAGCAAGCCTTTAATGAACAGTTGCCGTAATACTTACGTGTATCTCACTGAGTTTAAGCAACAAAGACGTGCAGAATAAATGAGGGATAGTTAGGCTGTGGAAACAATTACAAAGCATCATTAAATCTGTTACTATATAAATGTGCTATTTATATGTTGGTATAAATGTATTGGGAATGCAGTGGCCCTATGTGTCTACAAGCAAAGCCTAATATGAATTGTGATACTAATATGTGCTCATCAAAGGGATGCCAGCGGAGCCTACCACAAAACCTTATCATCAGGTAAAGTGAACCAAGAGGATAGAACGGAGGTATACCCGCTATAAGCCTAAGATGAGTAAAACTCTACCTTGCTACATAACTGAGGGTCATATGGCCCTGTAACTCAGAGCAAAAAACTTGCCCACAAATTTAACCATATTGTTTGATGATATCTAAGGCCAGGAAAACTGTAGAGGGGATTACAAGAGAGAACCTACTGTTATCTGGAAGGAATACCCAGAGAAGTTATGACTTGAGCAAAGGTTCTAACAGCAAAACCACTTTCACCACTGAGTACTCAAGACAGTATAGCGAGATATGCCAGATAGTGGGAAAACATTTTAAACTCCTGGCAGCAGATGATGGCTTGACTAGTAATAGGACTATAGGGAACATAGTGACCCCAAATATTTCACCTGGCTCCTCATGGCTCATGTGTAACGGCACATTTCAATGTCATCACCACACCTGTGTAACTTGTGAGATAGTGAGTACAGGGGACACCTTTAACTCAACAGTTACAGGAGAGAACTTCAGGATTAAATTTTGTCTAAACTGCAGACAAATGTACATAATATACGTAATTACATGTAAAGATTGTGCCCTTTAATATGTAGGGTTAACGACTAGAGAAGCCAGAACCCATATCAAGGAGCATTTATCAGATATTAGAGGGGCTATACTAACTACACCCCTCATTAGGCATTTCTCAGGTGTACATCAGAAAGACTTAAGGTTCTTCTCTTGGACTATCATTGACAAAATACCTCCCAAAAAAGGAGAAAGAGATAGGGTACAAAAATTAGGAGAAAGGGAGGCCTTTTGGATTTTCAAATTGAGGACGAGAACTCCTGAAGGCCTCAATTCAGAATTCGATCTAATACATTTTTGGTAAATGCAATCCATGCATTTTATAGTCAAACAATACGGGGGCAAGTTTTCTGCCCTGAGTTACAGGGCCATATGACCCTCAGTTATGTAGCAAGGTAGGGTTTTACTCATCTTAGGCTTATAGCGACTATACCTCCATTCTATCCTCTTGGTTCACTGTACATGACGATAAGGTTTTGTGGTAGGCTCCGCTGGCATCCCTTTGATGAGCACATATTAGTAGCACAATTCATACTAGGCTTTGCTTGTAGACACATAGGGCCACTGCATTCCCAATACATTCATACCAACATATAAATAGCACATTTATATAGTAACATATTTAATGATGCTTTGTAATTGTGTCCACAACCTAACTATCCCTCATTTATTACGCACGTCTTTGTTGCTTAAACTCAGTGAGATACACAAGTATACAGGTATTACGGCATCTGTTCATTGATGGCTGCTAGACAGTATACACACAGGAGGGGGCATAGGAATAGTAAGCGCACCTGATTGGCCATGATATCAGAGGGTGTGAGAACCCGGTGTCCTATCGAGGTGGAGGCTAGTGTTTTTAACCATACGAGCAAGCTTAGAGTTTTATCTTGGCTAGGAGTAAGGCGAAAGCCGAAACACGTCAGCCATAGTGTAGATTACGAGTTTTGCTGTATGAGTGAAAAAGCAGCGTTAAGGCTATTTTTCACTACCGCTGGTATTACGAGTCTTGCAGGTCTAGCTGCACCGCAAACTTTTTTGGCCGTAAAGCAACGTAACTACCGCAGCTTTCAAAAAGTCCTTTTTCAATGGGACTTCCATAGCGCTGGTATTACGAGTCTGCCTGGGAGGCCAAAAAGTGAGCGGTATGGCCAATACCGTCAAGATCCATACCGTAAACTGAAAGTCAGTAGTTATGGGTTTTACGCTACAAAGCTGTAACATAAAACTCATAACTAAAGTGCTAACAAGTACACTAACACCCATAAACTACCTATTAACCCCTAAACCGAGGCCTGCCCGCATCACAAACACTAAAATAAAATAATAATAATAATTAACCCCTAATCTGCCACTCCGGACATTGCCGCCACTATAATAAACATATTAACCCTTAAACCGCCGTACTCCCACATCGCAAACACTAGTTAAATATTATTAACCCCTAATCTGCCGCCCCTAACATCACCGCCACCTACCAACATTTATTAACCCCTAATCTTCCGCCCCCAATGTCGCTGCAACTATACTAAATTTATTAACCCCTAAACCTAACCCTAAATCTAACCCTAACACCCACTAACTTTAATATAATTAAAATAAATCTAAATAAAAATTACTATCATTAATTAAATAATTCCTATTTAAAACGAAATAATTACCTGTAAAGTAAACCCTAAGCTAGCTACAATATAACTAATAGTTATATTGTATTTAGCTTAGGTTTTATTTTTATTTCACAGGTAAGTTTGTATTTATTTTAACTAGGTAGAATAGTTACTAAATAGTTATTAACTATTTACTAACTACCTAGCTAAAATAAATAAAAATTTACCTGTAAATAAAACTTAACCTGTCTTACACTAATGCCTAACCTTACACTACAATTAAATCAATTACCTAAATTAAATACAATTAACTAAATTACAACAAAAAACCCCACTAGATTACAAAAAAAAGCCCTATCAAAATAAAAAAAGTCCCCCAAAATAAAAAAACCCTAGCCTAAACTAAACTATTAACAGCCCTTAAAAGGGCCTTTTGCAGGGCATTGCCCCAAAGAAATCAGCCCTTTTACCTGTAAAAAGAATTCTATCAGCCAATCGGAATTCAAGGGACGCCATCTTGGATGACGTCACTTAAAGGAACCTTCATTCTGGAAGAGTCGTCGTAAGAAGAGGATGCTCCGAGCTGGATGTCTTGAAGATGGACCCGCTTCGCGCCGGATGGATGAAGACTTCTGCCCATCTGGAGGACCACTTCGCCCAGCTTGGATGAAGAATTCTCCCGGCTTCGTTGAGAATTTCGGCCCGGTTGGATGAAGACTTCTCCCGGTTGGATGAAGACTTCTGCCGCTTCGCTGAGGACTTCTGCCGGCTTCGTTGAAGATGGATGTCGGGTCTTCAAAAACTGTAAGTGGATCTTCGGGGGTTAGTGTTAGGTTTTTTAAGGGTTTATTGGGTGGGTCTTATTTTTAGATTAGGGCTTTTGGGAGGAAAAAGAGCTAAATGCCCTTTTAAGGGCAATGCCCATCCAAATGCCCTTTTCAGGGTAATAATCTTCCGCTATACCGCCAATAGCCAATTGTAATAAACTTCCTAACCTATTAACCCCTATACTGCCACTAGCCCACCGCAATAAGCTTTCTATCCTATTAACTTATAAAAAAAAATTAGAATAGGGCTTTTTTATTTTATGGGCAAATTAGTTTTTTTAACTTTAGGACACTGCCATACCAAATGTTTTTTTTAATTTAGGATTTTTTAGAATAGGACAATATAGCCAAAAGATCTATAATCGCTTTAGGACAATCCCCTACCAAATGCCCTTACATTGCCAGAGCAATAATTGTTAGAGTAGGTTTTTTATAATAGGGTTTTTTTTATTTTATGGGCAAAAAAACTATATTCACTTTAGGACACTGCCCTACCAAATGACCTTATCAGGTAATTGCTCTTTTCAGGGCAACCTTTTTTTTAGGACAGGTTTTTTTAATTTAGGATGTTGTTATAATAGGGCAAAATGGCCAAAAGAGTTATAATTACTTTAGGGCAATGCCGTACCAAATGCCCTTATCAGGCAATTGTTATAGTAGGTATTTTAAAGGGACAGTCAAGTCCAAAAAAAACTTTCATGATTTAAATAGGGCATGCAATTTTAAACAACTTCCCAATTTTCTTTTATCACCAATTTTGCTTTGTTCTCTTGGTATTCTTAGTTGAAAGCTAAACCTAGGAGGTTCATATGCTAATTTCTTAGACCTTGAAGACTGCCTCTAATCTGAATACATTTTGACAACTAAAGGGCATTAGTTCACATGTTTCATATAGATAACATTGAGCTCATGCACGTAAAGTGACCTAGGACTGAGCACTGATTGGCTAAACTGCATGTCTGTCAAAAGAACTGAAATAAGGGGGCAGTCAGCAGAGGCTTAGATACAAGATAATTAGAGAGGTAAAACATGTATTATTATAACTGTGTTGGATATGCAAAACTGGGGAATGGGTAATAAAGGGATTATCTTTCTTTTTAAACAACAAAAATTCTGGTGTTGACTGTCCCTTTAAGGTAGGCTTTTTATTTGGGGGTTGGGGGATTACTTTGGTTTTAAAACAGGGATTTCTGAGCCAAATAAAAGAGCTTAACCACTTTAGGGCAATTCCTTATAAAATGCCCTTTTTAGAGCAATTGTTAGATTATGTTTTAGTGTTAGCATAGGGATTTTTAATTTTGGGTTTGGCTGGTTTTTAAGAGGACTTTCGTTTTAGGATAGGCATGATTGATTATTTTTTTTGGTAGTGCTTTGTTTTTTTTTGTTGTTTTTTTTTGGTAATGTGTTTATTTTTTTGTGTGTAATTTTAGTTTGTTATTTTGTGTATCTTAGCGGGTGTTAGGTTAGGGGTCTTGGGGGGGTTAGCTGTTAGAAAGTTAAGTAGTGTAGGGCTAGTTTGTATTGGGTGGTTGGGGTGGTTTAGGGGTTAATAAGTTAGGGGGTGTTTACGATGGGGAGGTATTGGCAGTTTAAGAGTTAATAGGTTAGGGTTGGTTAGGTTAATAGGTTATTAGGGGTTAATAGTGTAGCATAGTTAGCTTGTGCTGGGGGTGAGTGTGTATAAGGGGTTAATAGTTTACAGGAGCAGTATATGTATATACAATGTTTAAATGATATACATTTTCCTGTATAATGCATAATAATTTAAGTATTGTATAGATTTTCTTTTTCTATAAAATACTTAAATTAATATGCATTAGACAGAAAAATGCATATCATTTAAACATTGTATATAGATGTATCAACAAAGCTCCTATAGGTATAATAGTTTTTTTTCTTTATTAGTCAGGTATAGCAAAGACATGACATAGATTTAGGCATTCTGTGAGAGTTAGCTGGGCGTTCAGGGGGAGAAACCTGCATTTTGATTTGGATACATTGCCAGTAGTGCGATGTATTCCAATATCTGTAGGGTTTCAGCTATGTTTTTTTCACCACCTTCTCATTTGCGAGACTTTACAGTGTGAGTCATGTAGATTAGGTGTAGTTACAATTACGCTACACAGGCATCATTTGAAGTGTTCCTACAATGTTTAAACTGTGTTTATTTTCAGTGAGCTTCAGTCTGTGCTGTGTAGGAACACTTCATATATGCCCCCGCCAACTGAAAGTGCGAACAAGTGCCGATGTCGGCAGACTTTTGCAGAAGCCGCAATCCTTATTATTTTCTATGGGAAACACATCGCCACTCGTCGGCACTTTGTGGGTCTACGCCTTTTTTTAGAATATATAGACAGACCGACGGACAGCTAGGCCAAGGAGACTAGAAAGTCAGTTTAAATATCTATGTTCAGAAATGAGCTAGGAATCTGGAACATAAAATAACATTTCTGAAAAGAAAAATATAGTGATCTTTGAAGTAAATTCCTGGACAAGTCTTTTTTTCTAATTTTAAGTTCTCTGTGGTTAGACTTTCATGAAATAATACTGTTAATATGACAAGGATTTCCTTGTGCTTCAGATAGAGCTTTTCAGTATATGTCCGTTATCAATTTTGTTTCATTTTCTTTTTATCCTTCATTGAAGGATCAGCAATGTAATACTAGTTAGATGAACACAATTGTTAAGCCAATGACAAGAGACATATACATATTTGCAACCACCAAACAGCAGCTAGCTCCCAGGTACTGAAACTACCTAGGTATGTTTTTCAAAAAAAGATACAAAAAAAACAAAGCAAATTACATAATATAAATAAATTGAACATTTGTTTAAAATTGTATGCTTTATCTGAATCATGAAAGTATTATGAATTGAAAACAAACAGCTTTTGCTTGTGCGCTAACACAAGTGCAAAAAGCAGAACATAGAATATTGTGTGTGTGTTTATGTATTCCCCCATAGAAGTCAATGGAGCTAAAAAAGTGGAAAAAAACACCCTACTCGTGCACAAACCCGATTGCATATTTTCATATGCACTAACCTAACATGAAAATATTAATATTTCACATTCTAGTGTTCTTCTCATAGCAGAATATGTTCTATTCTTAAATAAATATTTCTATATATCTGATATCTGGTACAATATATATCTATACCTCTATATATATATATATATATATATATATATATATATATATATATACTGTATATATGATTGTATATAGGTATAGATATATACAGATACATAGGAATAACTATTTATAAATACGTATAACATATTTATAAATACGTATAACATATGTGCAGAAGATTGAAATGGGAAATATCTACAGTAAATACACAGTATAACACTTTATTAAATATGAAATTGTACAATATATTTTTAGATGTTTTCATCTACTTAACTGCAAAGGGCTCCAGTGGATATCTATATATGTCTATATGTGTAAAATATGTATTTATGTGTTTATGTTTATATGTGTATATATGTCAGTAAATACATATATACACATATAAATACATAAACACATATGTATACATATATACACATATGTATACATATATACACATATAAATACATAAACACATAAGTATACATATATAGACATATCTATCTATATATTTACATATTTAGATATGTATATGTATGTATATCTATTTTAAAGCCAATTGCAGTCCTTTTTTTTCTTCTAACACCTGAGACCTCATATCTTTGTGCCTTTATAATTTTTGTGTGCAATATTTTTTTATAAGATGGTTTTATTATGAGTGTAACTGTTCTTATGCGGTAATCATTCTAGTGTAAATTGCGGTTGTGCTCAAGCGATTGCGTTTACATTCAACTTGCAATACCAATGATAAACCCCTTATTGCTCACGCCCAAACTTTAGCCCCCTTCTCGTAATCTGGCCCTTAATGTTTTCAGATAACTCCCTGTAGTGGATTGCTGCTCCTTCAACAAAGAACACCAAGAAACCAAAGCAAAATTAATCATAGAAATAATGTTAGGTTTTGTGTCACTTTAAGGTGTATGTTTAGAAATGATATATAGTTTTATGAAGTTAAATCAGGTATGTGGAACAGTTTGACATTGTAAAAACTTAATTCCCCAGGAATTAATTTTATTTTTGTAATTTTGTGTCAATATTGCCCCCCAAAAGTATAATTGGTATTTGAATATTCAGAGAAATATGGGCTTTTATGAAATTCTTTTAAAGAACAATTTCCAGCATAGAAACTGGGCAGGATACTATGAAAAGCACTCTTCCCTCTTGGATGGGGATCATGTACATATAGAATATAAAATATATAAACTTTATAAGTTACTATTAAAAATGGTTAACATTTATTAAAAACACTTGCAGCAAGCTAGGTGCTGTATTTCACTAGCTGATCTTGATTATATCAGGTAAGTAGTGGTTGTCCTGGGTTAATTTTACCTGCCCAAGGACAAATACTTATTCATATATAGGGCAAAAAATGACTTAAGTAGGAAATTGGTGTTAGGTAAATGTTAATGCACTCATATGGTGGATGTTGAGGTCGCAGTAATGAGTTTGAAAATGGCCAATAGTTATTGTGCAGCACGCCAAGCCACACATAACAGGACTAAATATAATTGTCAGAATAGTACTGTTATATAAAGTGCAATTTAAATTGCACAATCGGTATAGCACCTGTATGTGTGTATATATATATATATATATATATATATATATATATATACAAACACACACACTAAATCACTCACACTCTCTCACACACACACTCTCTCTCACACACACACTCTCTCACACACACTCTCTCTCACACACACACATACTCTCTCTCACACACACACACACACTCTCTCTCACACACACACTCTCTCACACATTCTCTCTCACACACGCACACTCTCTCTCACACACACACACACTGTCTCACACACACACATACACACTCTCTCTCACACACACACACACACTCTCTCACACACACACTCTCACACACACACTCTCACACACACACACTCTCACACACACACACACTCTTACACACACACATACTCTCACACACACACACTCTCTTACACACACACTCTCTCATAGTATATACACACACTCTCACACACACACACACACACGCTCTCACACACACACACACACATACTCTCTCTCACACACACACTCTCACACACACTGTCACACACACACACACACATTCTCTCTCTCACATACACACTGTCTCACACACACACATACCCTCACACACACACACTCTCACACACACACACACTCTCTCTCTTTCACACACACAGACTCTCTTTCACACACACACACTCTCTTTCACACACACTCTCTTTCACACTCTCTCTCACACACTCTCTCTCACACACTCTCTCTTTCACACTCTCTCTTTCACACTCTCTCTCACTTGGATGAAGACACACACACACACTCTCTCCCACAAGTGTGTATGTGAAGGGCCTATGTGGTACACACATGCTGACTTAATATTCATTTAATGAGCACTAAAGCTAACATAAAGAAATCCCAATCAGTGACAGGCAACTGCTTCTCTGCATGCCCAAAAGACACATAAAATACATATGTAATAAATTGGAGAACAATTAATTTTAATAAACATTTGCCAATATTGATTGCACCTAAAAGCTAGACCTTACATTTATTATGTAGGTGTATCTGCACCTCTAAAAAAATTCTGCTGATATAGTGGAACATTAGGGTGTGTGAAAGTTCATTTGAATTAGAAATAAAGTTACTTAAAAATCTCCAGGCAATTTAAAATTCTATTTAAATATATTTTCTTTCTTTTTATAAATAGTTATAAAGGCTGGGTGCTCTTGAACTCCCCAGGCAAGTATGTTATATGAGGAGAGGGTGCTGTTGCATTACTGTTACCGGCCGGTGTCTTCCTCTTGAACTTCTTCCTCCAGTGTGGCAAAAGTACTAGGCAAGTGGGGCAGGCAGCAAACGTCCAGAGTCCAGGGCAGTGCAGGGCAGGACAGTTCCTTCTTCTCAGCAGCTTCACAGGTGACAGGAATAGAGAAAGTTTCTTCCTTCTTCACCGTTGCGTCGGTCTGTCTGTCACACTTTTCTTCTCTCTTCCCACCATGCCATGCCACAAGCGGTTCCACCTCCTCCACTCGTTATGACGTCACTGAGGATCTGAGCGACGCGCTGAGACCACCTGATTGGCTCCCAGGTCCAGAGGCTATTAAAGAAAAGCCTCTCTAGGGAGCGTATGGGCTGCGAGGAGCAGCACCACTTGGTGGCGCTAGCTCTCATGGCTCATACAAAAATTAGCAAGAAGATATGATCCATGTTGCGTAATGGAGGGGCTCACAGCCTCACCTTCATTACACAATATGGATTGCAATTGCAGCATTTCTTACTACGGAGGCGGAGTCAGTGGTCGGGGGGGTAGAGGGCTGATCGGGTAGGGCTGGTCGGGTACTTTGGGGATAAAAGAAAAAATTACATACATTTTAAAAACATTTGTATTTTTTTTTTTTATAAAACTTAATAAAAAAGGTTTATACACACATAGGACAGGTGAGGCACCGCCTCACCTGCCTCCTATGACCGCACGCCACTATATATATATATATATATATATATATATATATATATATATATACTGTATATATTGTAGCAAGTACTATAATACAATGGAGCAATAGCTGAGATACCCCATATATTGTTGCAGATATTATAATTCGGCAGAGCAGTAACTAAGATGCCATACAGCTCATGATCCAGTCCAAATAATTAGGCGTGCAGATACTCTGAGTATCAGTCATATCTACTCCCCTAATAATATTCATGACTTAACAGACTAATATACAATTCCCATTGGAGATTAACTTACAGTATATGGTCCAGTGAATAAGAAGAGAGTGCACTATTGATTACTGGCTACTGATAAATATGTAATGCTGTCGGCCTAATCCTAGATATTGGAATACTCCGCTATGCTAGTATTGATAATAACCAGTATGAGATCCCCTATTGTTCTAGGAGGCTCCATTGGGAATAGTGTGTCGATTGCGGTGTGTCCACTTTCAACTACTCGTTAATAAACCAACGGCTGCTAGGTTAACTATGCTTCCTCCTGCTGTGATCGTATATTGGATTAAGTCCTTATAGTGGCCTGTATATTTGAGCAATGGTACAGTAAAATGATTGTTAACCACAGTGCCGTTAGCATATTTGTCTATATATACTCTACATAGAGCGCAGTATTAATTGTAAAGGCTATAACGGTTACTGTGGTTGTATAAACAGCCATAAGCGTCCGGTATCAATTTCTAAACCAAACAACAATTATGTCATAGACCCCTAATATAGCTAGTTAAGTTACTAGTGATACATTAAGGAACTATTTGCAACTTTAAAAAAAAACAGGACACCCAAACATCCTGCTATTCAGGTCTAAAGAATATATGACCCTCCACAGGTCTCTCGCAATACCGCAAAGTGGAGGGTCATATATTCTTTAGACCTGATTGTGTAGAGACTGAGCTACTTGGAGTATTATAAACTCTCTTACACTTATATTATCCTAAGTGCAGTTTTCTTGTATCTATGTATATGTATTTTCTGTAAGCAATCCTTAGAGCCTTGGAATTGTAATATTTTGCTTTGTACACCCTAAGGGTGACACGCCACACTTAGATCCCTATATCTAACCTGCCCAGTTATTGCTCCTTGAATTTATCCGGGGGTTACTGTGTTCAGCTGGAGTGTAGTGTTAGCGGTGCACTGTGTAAGGTGTATTTTACATATACTGTGTAATTTAAGTTACTATGTCTTAACATAGGGCAACGTTGTGTAACAGCCCTACGATTGCTTCGTTTTGTTTGATATACCTTAGGGGTGACACGCTACACTTAGATCCTGATATCGAACCTGCCCAGTTTTAGCTCCTAGTATTTCACTAGAGGTACTGAGTGCAGCTGGGGTGTAGTGTTAGCGGTGCACTATATAAGGTATGGATCTTTACCTCTTTGTATACACAAAAGGTTGTGCCTTGTCATAAGGTAGGATTTTGTAAGTCACGTGACTCTATATATATTGCAATGTGTTTTTGCTTTGTATTATATCAGAATGTTTATCTACAATACACAGAGAAAGTGTATCCTATGATTGATCTGAGATAACAGTCTCCTGAATGAGACTGCAATAAATATTGAACATATGCAAAGAAATTCAGTACGTGACTGAAAGAGAGTGTACATATATAGCACTCAACAAACCTATATTTCAGTAACATCACAAATTTGGACAGAAAGGAGAAATATAAGTGTAAATATCGGGTTCGAGTAGTGTAAAACTTAACTTATATTGGTTGTACAATTAAAAAAGAAACAACATAACCTAAATATTTAGAAACACAGTAACGGTGGATCTAAATGGCATTAATGAGCTGGTGGAATTTAGCGCAGTATCATATTCAGGTGCCAAAACGCCTGACTAAATCTCTAAATAAAATCCAGCTATCGGACTTTATCAGGACAATGATATGGATAACTCCCTAACAGACCGGTACTAATAAAATCGTGTGATAGACCTAAATGGGTCTCTCAGTATGTAGGGGTATAATAATAACAGTTATTTCAAAGAGCATCCAGTAGACATTTATTATTATCATAAATACTCAGCATTCATTGATTATAAGTGCCGTGGGGATACTATCTGCTGCAGTATATATCAATACTGGCATACACTGAGTCAGGTGGTTAACTTATATATGTAAAGAAATTGTCAGTGTGATCAGAGGCGTAACTAGAAACCACAGGGCCCAGGTGCAAGAATCTAAGAAGGGGCCCCCCCACCACCCCTCCCCCTCCAAAAAAGGTGAATTTAATACATTTTTTTACATTTAACACAGAAAAAAATGTGAATTAGATTACATGTCTGCAAAAGGAGGTACCCTGTGCCCACAGTCTGTGAGATGGTCTGACCCCCCTATTACTGTATATATATAGTGACAATATTTAACCCCCCGGTACTGTATATAGTAAGTTAGTG
Organism: Bombina bombina; assembly: GCF_027579735.1. Taxonomy (NCBI): domain Eukaryota; kingdom Metazoa; phylum Chordata; class Amphibia; order Anura; family Bombinatoridae; genus Bombina; species Bombina bombina. The sequence continues at coordinate 686,075,722 of NC_069504.1, forward strand.
ACACAATCTGTAATCTGCCGGTGAGATGGCTGGCCTGATCCTACCCGCCCAGTACTTTATAAAGTGACCACAGTAGTCAGTGACATGGTCGACCCCCCCATACTGTATATAGTGGTACTGTATAGTGACACTGTTTACCCCCTGCCCCCTCATGCTGTAGTAACAAGGTCTGTAATTTGCTGGTTCCACAAACATACACAAACACACATACATGCATAAATACACACACAGTCACATACATACAGGGAGTGCAGAATTATTAGGCAAATGAGTATTTTGACCACATCATCCTCTTTATGCATGTTGTCTTACTCCAAGCTGTATAGGCTCGAAAGCCTGCTACCAATTAAGCATATTAGGTGATGTGCATCTCTGTAATGAGAAGGGGTGTGGTCTAATGACATCAACACCCTATATCAGGTGTGCATAATTATTAGGCAACTTCCTTTCCTTTGGCAAAATGGGTCAAAAGAAGGACTTGACAGGCTCAGAAAAGTCAAAAATAGTGAGATATCTTGTAGAGGGATGCAGCACTCTTAAAATTGCAAAGCTTCTGAAGCGTGATCATCGAACAATCAAGCGTTTCATTCAAAATAGTCAACAGGGTCGCAAGAAGCGTGTGGAAAAACCAAGGCGCAAAATAACTGCCCATGAACTGAGAAAAGTCAAGCGTGCATCTGCCAAGATGCCACTTGCCACCAGTTTGGCCATATTTCAGAGCTGCAACATCATTGGAGTGCCCAAAAGCACAAGGTGTGCAATACTCAGAGACATGGCCAAGGTAAGAAAGGCTGAAAGACGACCACCACTGAACAAGACACACAAGCTGAAACGTCAAGACTGGGCCAAGAAATATCTCAAGGCTGATTTTTCTAAGGTTTTATGGACTGATGAAATGAGAGTGAGTCTTGATGGGCCAGATGGATGGGCCCGTGGCTGGATTGGTAAAGGGCAGAGAGCTCCAGTCCTACTCAGACGCCAGCAAGGTGGAGGTGGAGTACTGGTTTGGGCTGGTATCATCAAAGATGAGCTTGTGGGGCCTTTTCGGGTTGAGGATGGAGTCAAGCTCAACTCCCAGTCCTACTGCCAGTTTCTGGAAGACACCTTCTTCAAGCAGTGGTACAGGAAGAAGTCTGCATCCTTCAAGAAAAACATGATTTTCATGCAGGACAATGCTCCATCACATGCGTCCAAGTACTCCACAGCGTGGCTGGCAAGAAAGGGTATAAAAGAAGAAAATCTAATGACATGGCCTCCTTGTTCACCTGATCTGAACCCCATTGAGAACCTGTGGTCCATCATCAAATGTGAGATTTACAAGGAGGGAAAACAGTACACCTCTCTGAACAGTGTCTGGGAGGCTGTGGTTGCTTCTGCACGCAATGTTGATGGTGAACAGATCAAAACACTGACAGAATCCATGGATGGCAGGCTTTTGAGTGTCCTTGCAAAGAAAGGTGGCTATATTGGTCACTGATTTGTTTTTGTTTTGTTTTTGAATGTCCGAAATGTATATTTGTGAATGTTGAGATGTTATATTGGTTTCACTGGTAAAAATAAATAATTGAAATGGGTATATATTTGTTTTTTGTGAAGTTGCCTAATAATTATGCACAGTAATAGTCACCTGCACACACAGATATCCCCCTAAAATAGCTATAACTAAAAACAAACTAAAAACTACTTCCAAAACTATTCAGCTTTGATATTAATGAGTTTTTTGGGTTCATTGAGAACATGGTTGTTGTTCAATAATAAAATTAATCCTCAAAAATACAACTTGCCTAATAATTCTGCACTCCCTGTACATACATACACACATACATACACACATAAACACCAATAGGTAAAACAGAAACACTAACCCCTGTAGTCATGACTCACATGATATCAGTGCAGGCAGTGGTAGGTTAACGTTTTTTTTTTTTAAGCTGGGCCCCCACCCTCAGGGGCCCAGTCGCACCTGCGATCTCTGCACCCCCTGTAGTTTCGCCCCTGAGTGTGATTCACATGTGTTATTATGAACATCAGACTTCAGTGCTGTACAATAGTTCTGGATAGAATAGCGATATATACTGAATATGACAGTCCCAAGAGGCTGAGAATGACAAGTATCTCCATAGAGCATAAGTTACAAATTGTTAGATTCCGATTAGGTTAGAGTATTAAATGTTCAATAATAAATATACAACTAATTATCTAATATGCTGCTATTACAATAATACACTATAAAAATGATGGCAAATGTCTCATAGGAGCGCTAATTGCAAATTATTATTATTGAATTACAAAGAAAAGGGAACCTATATGTTCGTAAAAACATAAGTAAGCTGCTGGACTGCTACGATAGACCGGTAGTAAGATTCCAGTACATGGAGAATACCACCCTAATAAAGACTACAAATAATTAGGCAGAGCTATCTACGGCTATACCAATTGTCAGCCGTCAACATAGTCAATATTATAAACTAAACTGTCATAGCGTAAATATTTAAGTAGCCCTAGATACCATTACTGCAAGTTAAATAAACAACAACAGGAGAGAGACGATTAGGTCCCTACTCCCCCTAACATGTTTCGCAAAGAGCTTTTTCAAACATATGAACATATGTTATTATTTAATAGAGTGCTTGATTCCCTATCTTTTCTATGGCACCTTTATTAAGATGTTCCATTTCTTTTCGTATAATATTTGATTTTATATATATATATAGTCCAAGTGAAGGATTTGCACTCTTCAACCCCAAACTAGGGTAGGTAAATACCAGGGTGCTGGATAAAAAAAAAATAATAATCCAGTATAACAACAGCACTCACTGGATTTTGTAAGAAATAACTTTTATTAGAAAAGTTTAAAACATGGTCCCATGACGTTTCGGTGCCCAACTGGCACCTTTATCAAATGGTATCACCCAGCATGAGAGAAGATGTAGAGTCCTGACATCAGGCAATGGGTAGTCTAGGATTTTTTAGAGTTAGGTTTTTTTATTTTGGGGGGTTGGTTGGGTGGTGGGTTTTACTGTTGGGGGGACTTTGTATTTTTTTTACAGGTAAAAGAGCTGTTTAACTTAGGGCAATGTCCTACAAAAGGCCCTTCTAAGGACTATTGGTAGTTTATTGTAGGTTAGGGGGTGTTTTTATTTTGGGGGGCTTTTTATTTTTATAGGGCTATTAGATTAGGTGTAATTGTTTTTATGTTTGATAATTTAGTTTATTATTTTTTGTAAGCTTAGTGTTTCTTATTTTTGGTAATTTTACTTTTTTTTTTGTAGCGTTAGTTTTTTTTTTACATTTGTAATTTAGGTTTTGAATTGGTAGTTATTTATTTTAAGATAGTTATATTGTAATTTTAATTTAAAGTTAGGGGATTTAGGTTTAGGGGTTAATAGTGTAATTTAGTGTTTTGCAATGTGGTGGGGGCTGGCGGTTTAGGGGTTAATAGGTTTATTTAGTAGCGGCGATATGGGAGGCCAGAGGTTTAGGGATTAATCATTTTATTTAGTGGCAGCAATGTCGGGAGCAGCGGTTTAGGGGTTAATCATTTTATTTAGTGGTGGCAATGTTGGGGAGCGGTGGATTAGGGGTTAATAGCTTTTATTAGTGTCAGCGATGTTAGGGGCGGCAGATAAGGGGTGTTTAGACTTGGGGTTTATGTTACGGTGTTAGGTTTAAACGTAACTTTTTTTTCGACATAGATATCAATGGGGTTGCGTTACGGAGATTTTTCATTACGCACTTCAGGTTTTTTTTCTAACACTCTCTCCTCATTGATGTCTATGGGGAAAGCGTGCACGAGCACGTCAAATCTGCCCTTGGCTTTTGTGCGGTATGGAGCTTAACGCCACCATATCGCACGCACAAGGAGGCTTTTCAGTAACTCATAATGGCAGAGCTATGGAGAGTGAAATAATGCAACTTTTTTGGCATTAGTTCCGCACCCTGATTAGCGCAAAACTTGTAATCTGAGTGATTGTGAGCACTCAATCAATTCATAAAACAAGCAATCTTTTTTCAGCGTTTCCATAGCATGAAATTAGGGTAGCAATGAACAGAGAAATTATTCACAACAATGTACAAGGTGTATATTTCTGGACTGTTTTTAATAAGCAGAACCTTGCACATTATGCTAATAAAGTGACTGTTTTAAATTGCTTTAAAACATTTATTCTGTAAGTATATATATATATACATATATATTAATGGAAAAAGAGCACCCTCACTAACTTCTACACAGTACCAGGGTGCAAATTGTAGCAGTATATTCAGAGGAAAAAAATCTGCATTCTCTGGGATTAAATCTATTGTTTTGTATAAAATGAAATGTATGCACCTGTTAGTAATTACAACTGAATTCAATAATTAGAAGGGGTGTCCACATACTTTTGAATTATAAATAAATATATGTATATGTGGTAAGCAAAACAAATTGCCTGAATACTATTTAGGCAAAAGTCTTTTGTCTAGGCAAATTTTTTAAGCTAAAATAACTATGCCTAGTCAAAAGCTATTTGCCTGAAATTATTATTTGCCCAACCACATATATATAATAACTGTTCCTTTAGAAATAATAGTATTCACAGAGGATACACATACTCTCACACAAAGGGATTTGGTTATCACAGAGTGTTCATGACATTCCTTAAGTGCCATTACACTTAACTCCATAATAATAATTAAAGAAGCTTCTTAAAGGGACATTAAACCCAAATAAAATTCTCTCATGATTCAGATAGAGGATACAATTTTTAAAAAGTTTCCAATTTACTTCTATTATAATTTTTTTTTCATTCTCATGGTATTCTTTGTTGATACCTAGGTAGGTAGCGTGCACATGCCTGAAGCACTACACAACAGGAAATAGTGCTGCCATCTAGTGCCCCTGCTAATGTATAACATTGTTGCAAAACTGCTGCTATATAGTGCTGCAGACACGTGCACACTCTTGAGCTTACATTTCTGCTTTTTCACAAAGGATAACAAGAAAACTAAGACAATTTGATAATAGAAGTAAATTAGAAAGTTTTTTAAAATGTTTTGTTCTATCTAAATCATGAATGAAAAAAATTGGGTGTTATGTCCTTTTAATGAAAGGATTTGTAATGCATCTTCATCTGTACAGCCTTGTAATATTGATGTTTTGCAGCAATATTATTTTGCAGAAGGTATCAAGGAGTGGTGATAGATAGGTTTGACAGTTACCTGCAACATCACTGCATTTACTTAAAGGGACATAAAACCCATATTTTTTTCTTTTGTGATTCAGATAGAACATACAAATTTAAACAACTTTCAAATTTACTTCTGTTATCAAATTTTCTTTATTTTTTGTTATCCTTTGTTGAAAAGCAGGAAGGTAAGCTCATGAGTGTGCACGTTTCTGCAGCACAATATGGCAGCCGTTTTGCAACACTGCTATTCATTAGCAGGAGCACTAGATGACAGCACTATTTCCTGTCATGTATTGCTTCAGGCATGTGCACGCTACCTACCTAGGTATCTCTTCAACAAAGAATATCATGAGAATAAAGCAAATTTGATAATAGAAGTAAATTGGAAACTTTTTTAAATTGTGTTCTCTAGTTAAATCTTGAAAGAAAAAATTTGGGCTCAATGTCCCTTTAAGAGTGACGCAAACAAGCGCTTAAAGGGACATGAAGCCCACATTTTTTTTTTATGATTTAGAAAGAGAATGCAATTTTAAACATCTTTCTAATTTACTTCTATTGTCTAATTTGTTTTATTCTTTTGATATTCTTTGCAGAAAAGCATATCTAGATATGCTCAGTAGCTGCTGATTGGTTGCTGCACATAGAAGCCTCATGTAATTGGCTCACCCATGTGCATTGCTTTTTCTTCAAATAAGGATATCTAAAAAATGAAGCAAAATAAATAATAGAAGTAAATTGTAATGTTGTTTAAATTTGTATGTTCTATCTGAATCATGAAAGAAAGATTTTGGGTTTAGTGGCCCTTTTCACAAATTATGGAAATTGATTATATAAGGCACATATAATATATAATGGCACTGTTGTCTCAAAACATGTTTAGCCAGCCTGCATTATAAGATAAAAAAATAATATTTTACAGTTTTAACTTGTCAAAGAAACTAGTCCCATTTATTTCAATAAAACCAACATCAAGTATCAACACATAAATACCTAAATACATAACATATGTATCTATTTTACAACAATTGTTATTGTATTTTTGGACCAATTATGCTATGCTAAGAGGTTAACTGTACAATATTAAATTGTTATATAGTTGTATTATATTTATTATTTTCTAGATCTCTTATACATAAATATAAAAATTAAAAGATTACATTGTATTTGTGCATAAAATAAATCTTTATGATTTACTGCATGAGTATGTCCTTAAATGCAATTTACGTGCCTTCGTCCTCAATATTTTATAAACTGAAACAAAATATATAGACAGATAGATAGATAGACCTAATAGTACATAAAATCCTGATAGTGCACTTTATTATAAATTAAAGTACAAGATATAGTGCATAACATAATTGTGCAAATGTATTCTTTTATGCTTTTTCTTGCACACATATACATTCACACACATATGCTAATGCACTCACAGAAATAGTAAATATATTTAGCCAGTGCTACATCCAAAACTACTGCACCAAGCTTCATGAAATTCAGCAGGGTGACACATGTTTTGAAGTAGATTGTGTGATGGTGTAATGGCTAAAATCTGCTCAGTTGATCTAGAGATATAAAGCCTCATATTAAATATATAAATGTCGTTTGTGCATTCTTGGTACGAAAGAAAAGTTTTGTTACAGGTACAAAACCCTTTATCCAAACTGTTTGGGAACGGATAAGGTTTAATGTTACAGGGAATCTTGAAATCTTTCCTAGTTGTCATGGCTCTGTTCATTAAGACCCCCTATTACTCTAAAAAGAACTATCTCTAAATGTATTTTATTCATATGAAGAACAATCTGAACTAAAGCCTAATGTGATCTTAGATACCTCTGGTCTTTTCTTAACCCACAATACCAAGTTTTACAGAAATGGATTTGCAAATCCCTTGATTAACTTTCCAGGAACCAACACTGTGCAGAGTGTACTCATTCCTTCCTTCTTGGATAAGCTTCTGGATGTGTTTGTGCCTAATAATGATCACAGTTAACAGAATATGCTTTGGTTTCCTCGTATGTGTATTTTCCTAGTTGTCATGGCTCTCTGATCATTAAGACCCCCTATTAATCCAAAAAGAACTGTCTCTATATGTATGTGATACTTATGAAGAACTATATGAACTCAAGCCTAATGTGATCTTAGATACCTCTGGTCTTTTTTAACATAATGATATAAAGCCCCCTCACTCTTCTGAAAAGTCTCTATCTCCCCACGATACCAGGTTTTACAGAAATGGATTGGTAAATCCCTTGATAACCTTTCCAGGAACCAACTCTGTGCAGAGTGTTCTCACTCCTCCCTTTCTTGGATAAGCTTCTGGATGTGTTTGTGCCTAATAATTATTCCAGTCAACAGAATATGCTTTGGTTTCCTTTTATGTGTAAATATATATATATATATATATATATATATATATATATATATATATACACAGTACTGTGCAAAAGTCTTAGTCCACCATTAGATTTGTTGTTTTAGCAAAGTTTTAATGACCATCCTTATTTATTTTTTGGTCTCTTTAGTAAGATACAAACAGAAAATAAAAGAAATATGTACACAAAATATAAAAAAACTAAATTTTCTGAACAAAATGGCTTCTTCAGGCAAAGTCAGTATTTAGGGGCATATTTATCAAAGCGTCAACTGAAAATACGCTTGAATCCCACGTTGTATTTGTTGCGAGATTGATCAGACGTAGTTATCAAAGTGTCAAGATGTCAAATGTTGAAATTTGTGACGTAATATACACTCCCGCAATCTCAATCCGATGCAGATTGATGCTTGCATCATTACAGATGTTGACCCTTTTCCAAATTTATCAAGCATTTAACAGGTACGCTCACGTCTATTCCGACGCAGCGTACCTAGTTTTCAATCCACCACCCTTGAGGCCGCGGACGCCATAGAAATCAATGGGAGTCTGAAAACACAGAAAGCTTATGTTCGATGCTGCAAGAGAATGAAGCATATTACATAATATAAATAAATTTGAAACTCTATTAAAATTGTATACCCTTTCTAAATCAAACAATATTATTGCTCCACATTTGGTGCACTAGTAGATATAGGGATAAAAATGAAAAATACATTACTACTTATGGATTATGTTACAAATTTGTCTCTCATTACAAAGCAAGGGGACAATATTATGTCTCCGAAAAGTTTTGCCCCAAACTTGTTGCACTAATAGATATAGAGATAAAAATTAAATAAATGCAAAACATAATATAGCTCACTTCCTTTTTATTTTTTTGTGAAAAATTTATGTGCACCATGTTTTAACCATGTAATACAAGTCACACTCTCGAGTTCGCACCAATTTTAACGCAACACTTTTCGCACCAATTATGACGCAAACTCCTAAACAACCCACACACTAGTGAATTTTTCAACCACTTTTGATTGGAATATGCATAATCACATGATTTATGACATCAGCCAATCTGATTCAATTATACATTTTAAACTATCACTAACAAATCAAATTGCTTGATACTTGTGTCATTGATCACTCTTCATAACTTGTAAGTGCCATTTGTTACATTGTGTATTATACTTTGAAAGTATGTATATGTGAAATTAGAATTAAAGATAAACATTGATGCTGACATTAGGACACACCATGTAATATTTTAGACAATGATTTTAAAATTCGAATTGATGTTTGATTCAATATAATCTTAAGCGGATAGCTCAAAGGGATAGCCCACATAACATTAAACTGTCATGATTCAGATACAGCAGAAATTAAAATCACCTCTCTGTCATACTATTTTCAATGTATTTCTTCCTTCTCTTGAATTTCTTTTCTTTCATGTAATTAGCAAGCGTCCATGAGCTAGTGACGAATGGGATATACATTCCTACCAGGAGGGGCAAAGTTTCCCAAACCTCAAAATGCCTACAAATACACCCCTCACCACACCCACAAATCAGTTTTACAAACTTTGCCTCCTATGGAGGTGGTGAAGTAAGTTTGTGCTAGATTCTACGTTGATATGCGCTCCGCAGCAGGTTGGAGCCCGGTTTTCCTCTCAGCGTGCAGTGAATGTCAGAGGGATGTGAGGAGAGTATTGCCTATTTGAATTCAATGATCTCCTTCTACGGGGTCTATTTCATAGGTTCTCTGTTATCGGTCGTAGAGATTCATCTCTTACCTCCCTTTTCAGATCGACGATATACTCTTATATATATACCATTACCTCTGCTGATTTTCGTTTCAGTACTGGTTTGGCTTTCTACAACATGTAGATGAGTGTCCTGGGGTAAGTAAGTCTTATTTTCTGTGACACTCTAAGCTATGGTTGGGCACTTTTTTTATAAAGTTCTAAATATATGTATTCAAACATTTATTTGCCTTGACTCAGGATGTTCAACATTCCTTATTTCAGACAGTCAGTTTCATATTTGGGATAATGCATTTGAATAAATCAATTTTTTTCTTATCTTAAAATTTGACTTTTTCCTGTGGGCTGTTAGGCTCGCGGGGGCTGAAAATGCTTCATTTTATTGCGTCATTCTTGGCGCGGACTTTTTTGGCGCAAATTTTTTTTTTCTGTTTCCGGCGTCATACGTGTCGCCGGAAGTTGCGTCATTTTTGACGTTCTTTTGCGCCAAAAGTGTCGGCGTTCCGGATGTGGCGTCATTTTTGGCGCCAAAAGCATTTAGGCGCCAAATAATGTGGGCGTCTTATTTGGCGCTAAAAAAAATATGGGCGTCACTTTTGTCTCCACATTATTTAAGTCTCATTACTTATTGCTTCTTGTTGCTAGAAGCTTGTTCACTGGCATTTTTTCCCATTCCTGAAACTGTCATTTAAGGAATTGTTCAATTTTGCTTTATATGTTGTTTTTTCTATTACATATTGCAAGATGTCCCACGTTGAAACTGAGTCAGAAGATACTTCTGGAAAATCGCTGCCTGGTGCTGGAGCTACCAAAGCTAAGTGTATCTGCTGTAAACTTTTGGTAGCTGTTCCTCCAGCTGTTGTTTGTATTGAATGTCATGACAAACTTGTTAATGCAGATAATATTTCCTTTAGTAAAGTTACATTACCTGTTGCTGTTCCGTCAACATCTAATACTCAGAGTGTTCCTGATAACATAAGAGATTTTGTTTCTAAATCCATTAAGAAGGCTATGTCTGTTATTCCTCCTTCTAGTAAACGTAAAAAGTCTTTTAAAACTTCTCATTGTTCAGATGAATTTTTAAATGAACATCATCATTCTGATTCTGATAATGGTTCTTCTGGTTCAGAGGATTCTGTCTCAGAGGTTGATGCTGATAAATCTTCATATTTGTTTAAAATTGAATTTATTCGTTCTTTACTTAAAGAAGTCCTAATTGCATTAGAAATTGAGGATTCTGGTCCTCTTGATACTAAATCTAAACGTTTAGATAAGATTTTTAAATCTCCTGTAGTTATTCCAGAAGTTTTTCCTGTTCCTGGTGCTATTTCTGAAGTAATTTCCAGGGAATGGAATAATTTGGGTAATTCATTTACTCCTTCTAAACGTTTTAAGCAATTATATCCTGTGCCATCTGACAGATTAGAGTTTTGGGACAAAATCCCTAAGGTTGATGGGGCTGTCTCTACTCTTGCTAAGCGTACTACTATTCCTACGGCAGATGGTACTTCCTTTAAGGATCCTTTAGATAGGAAAATTGAATCCTTTCTAAGAAAAGCTTACTTGTGTTCAGGTAATCTTCTTAGACCTGCTATATCTTTGGCGGATGTTGCTGCAGCTTCAACTTTTTGGTTGGAAGCTTTAGCGCAACAAGTAACAGATCATAATTCTCATAGCATTATTATTCTTCTTCAACATGCTAATAATTTTATTTGTGATGCCATCTTTGATATCATTAGAGTTGATGTCAGGTATATTTCTCTAGCTATTTTAGCTAGAAGAGCTTTATGGCTTAAAACTTGGAATGCTGATATGTCTTCCAAGTCTACTCTGCTTTCCCTTTCTTTCCAGGGTAATAAATTATTTGGTTCTATTATCTCAACTTTTACTGGAGGGAAAGGAACTTTTTTACCACAGGATAAAAAATCTAAAGGTAAATTTAGGTCTAATAATCGTTTTCGTTCCTTTCGTCACAACAAGGAACAAAAGCCTGATCCTTCATCCTCAGGAGCGGTATCAGTTTGGAAACCATCTCCAGTCTGGAATAAATCCAAGCCTTTTAGAAAATCAAAGCCAGCTCCTAAGTCCACATGAAGGTGCGGCCCTCATTCCAGCTCAGCTGGTAGGGGGCAGATTATGTTTTTTCAAAGAAATTTGGATCAATTCCGTTCACAATCTTTGGATTCAGAACATTGTTTCAGAAGGGTACAGAATTGGCTTCAAGATAAGGCCTCCTGCAAAGAGATTTTTTCTTTCCCGTGTCCCAGTAAATCCAGCGAAGGCTCAAGCATTTCTGAAATGTGTTTCAGATCTAGAGTTGGCTGGAGTAATTATGCCAGTTCCAGTTCTGGAACAGGGGTTGGGGTTTTATTCAAATCTCTTCATTGTACCAAAGAAGGAGAATTCCTTCAGACCAGTTCTGGATCTAAAAATATTGAATCGTTATGTAAGGATACCAACATTCAAAATGATAACTGTAAGGACTATCCTGCCTTTTGTTCAGCAAGGGCATTATATGTCTACAATAGATTTACAGGATGCATATCTGCATATTCCGATTCATCCAGATCACTATCAGTTTATTAGATTCTCTTTCCTAGACAAGCATTACCAGTTTGTGGCTCTGCCGTTTGGCCTAGCAACAGCTCCAAGAATTTTTACAAAGGTTCTCGGTGCCCTTCTGTCTGTAATCAGAGAACAGGGTATTGTGGTATTTCCTTATTTGGACGATATCTTGGTACTTGCTCAGTCTTCACATTTAGCAGAATCTCATACAAATCGACTTGTGTTGTTTCTTCAAGATCATGGTTGGAGGATCAATTTACTAAAAAGTTAATTGATTCCTCAGACAAGGGTAACCTTTTTGGGTTTCCAGATAGATTCAGTGTCCATGACTCTATCTTTGACAGACAAGAGACGTCTAAAATTGATATCAGCTTGTCGAAACCTTCAGTCACAATCATTCCCTTCGGTAGCCTTATGCATGGAAATTCTAGGTCTTATGACTGCTGCATCGAACGCGATCCCCTTTGCTCGTTTTCACATGCGACCTCTTCAGCTTTGTATGCTGAACCAGTGGTGCAGGGATTACACAAAGATATCTCAATTAATATCTTTAAAACCGATTGTACGACACTCTCTGACGTGGTGGACAGATCACCATCGTTTAGTTCAGGGGGCTTCTTTTGTTCTTCCGACCTGGACTGTAATTTCATCAGATGCAAGTCTTACAGGTTGGGGAGCTGTGTGGGGGTCTCTGATGGCACAAGGGGTTTGGGAATCTCAGGAGGTGAGATTACCGATCAATATTTTGGAACTCCGTGCAATTTTCAGAGCTCTTCAGTCTTGGCCTCTTCTAAAGAGAGAATCGTTCATTTGTTTTCAGACTGACAATGTCACAACTGTGGCATACATCAATCATCAAGGAGGGACTCACAGTCCTCTGGCTATGAAAGAAGTATCTCGAATTCTGGTTTGGGCGGAATCCAGCTCCTGTCTAGTTTCTGCGGTTCATATCCCAGGTATAGACAATTGGGAAGCGGATTATCTCAACGTTGCATCCGGGCGAATGGTCTCTTCACCCAGAGGTTTTTCTTCAGATTGTTCAAATGTGGGGACTTCCAGAAATAGATCTGATGGCCTCTCATCTAAACAAGAAACTTCCCAGGTATCTGTCCAGATCCAGGGATCCTCAAGCGGAAGCAGTGGATGCATTGTCACTTCCTTGGAAGTATCATCCTGCCTATATCTTTCCGCCTCTAGTTCTTCTTCCAAGAGTGATCTCCAAGATTCTGAAGGAATGCTCGTTTGTTCTGCTGGTAGCTCCAGCATGGCCTCACAGGTTTTGGTATGCGGATCTTGTCCGGATGGCCTCTTGCCAACCGTGGACTCTTCCGTTAAGACCAGACCTTCTGTCGCAAGGTCCTTTTTTCCATCAGGATCTCAAATCCTTAAATTTAAAGGTATGGAGATTGAACGCTTGATTCTTAGTGAAAGAGGTTTCTCTGACTCTGTGATTAATACTATGTTACAGGCTCGTAAATCTGTATCTAGGGAGATATATTATAGAGTCTGGAAGACTTATTTTTCTTGGTGTCTTTCTCATCATTTTTCCTGGCATTCTTTTAGAATTCCGAGAATTTTACAGTTTCTTCAGGATGGTTTGGATAAAGGTTTGTCTGCAAGTTCCTTGAAAGGACAAATCTCTGCTCTTTCTGTTCTTTTTCACAGAAAGATTGCTAATCTTCCTGATATTCATTGTTTTGTACAAGCTTTGGTTCGTATAAGTCAATTTCTCCTCCTTGGAGTTTGAATTTGGTTCTGGGGGCTCTTCAAGCTCCTCCATTTGAACCTATGCATTCATTGGACATTAAATTACTTTCTTGGAAAGTTTTGTTCCTTTTGGCCATCTCTTCTGTCAGAAGAGTTTCTGAATTATCTGCTCTTTCTTGTGAGTCTCCTTTTCTGATTTTTCACCAGGATAAGGCGGTGTTGCGAACTTCTTTTACATTTTTACCTAAGGTTGTGAATTCCAACAACATTAGTAGAGAAATTGTGGTTCCTTCATTATGTCCTAATCCTAAGAATTCTAAGGAGAAATCATTGCATTCTTTGGATGTAGTTAGAGCTTTGAAATATTATGTTGAAGCTACTAAGAATTTCCGAAAGACTTCTAGTCTATTTGTTATCTTTTCCGGTTCTAGGAAAGGTCAGAAGGCCTCTGACATTTCTTTGGCATCTTGGTTGAAATCTTTAATTCATCATGCTTATGTTGAGTCGGGTAAAACTCCGCCTCAAAGGATTACAGCTCATTCTACTAGGTCAGTTTCTACTTCCTGGGTGTTTAGGAATGAAGCTTCGGTTGATCAGATTTGCAAAGCAGCAACTTGGTCTTCTGTGCATACTTTTACTAAATTCTACCATTTTGATGTGTTTTCTTCTTCTGAAGCTGTTTTTGGTAGAAAAGTACTTCAGGCAGCTGTTTCAGTTTGAATCTTCTGCTTATAATTTCAGTTTTTTTCATTATAAAATTTAAACTTTATTTTGGGTGTGGATTATTTTTCAGCAGAATTGGCTGTCTTTATTTTATCCCTCCCTCTCTAGTGACTCTTGCGTGGAAAGATCCACATCTTGGGTAGTCATTATCCCATACGTCACTAGCTCATGGACTCTTGCTAATTACATGAAAGAAAACATAATTTATGTAAGAACTTACCTGATAAATTCATTTCTTTCATATTAGCAAGAGTCCATGAGGCCCACCCTTTTTGTGGTGGTTATGATTTTTTTGTATAAAGCACAATTATTCCAATTCCTTATTTTTTATGCTTTCGCACTTTTTTCTTATCACCCCACTTCTTGGCTATTCGTTAAACTGATTTGTGGGTGTGGTGAGGGGTGTATTTGTAGGCATTTTGAGGTTTGGGAAACTTTGCCCCTCCTGGTAGGAATGTATATCCCATACGTCACTAGCTCATGGACTCTTGCTAATATGAAAGAAATGAATTTATCAGGTAAGTTCTTACATAAATTATGTTTTTCAGTAAGAAATGTCATCTTATATGCCAGCCCATTTTATAAAGCCTGTGTAGGGGTGGTTTTTAAAACTAGATTGCAATCAGGAGGGGTTACACAGGTACAGAGAGAAAACTGGTCCAGCTCTTAAAAAATCCATTGATTGCGAATAAATACATATGATTCCCTGATTACATTCTATATTCGAAATTATTCCTGCTCAGAATAATAATACATATCTCTGTGTTTATTTATAGTGGTATAAATAAACACAGAGATTTGACAGACAACATTGTTTAGAACAAAAAAGGAACTAAGGGACATGTAAATATGTTTGCAAAAGATTTCTGACATAATACACACATTTATATATACAGTATTAGTGATGTTGCAAACCTAAAAATTTGGGTTCGCGAACGGCGGATGCGAACTTCCGCAAAAGTTTGCGAACAGGCGAACCGGGTGAACCGCCATAGACTTCAATAGGCAGGCGAATTTTAAAACCCACAGGGACTCTTTCTGGCCACAATAGTGATGGAAAAGTTGTTTCAAGGGCACTAACACCTGGACTGTGGCATGCCGGAGGGGGATCCATGGCAAAACTCCCATGGAAAATTACATAGTTGATGCAGAGTCTGGTTTTAATCCATAAAGGGCATAAATCACCTAACATTCCTAAATTGTTTGGAATAACGTGCTTTAAAACATCAGGTATGATGTTGTATCGATCAGGTAGTGTAAGGGTTACGCCCGCTTCACAGTGCGCAGTGTAGGTGATATACCTGCCCTGACCATGCTTTGCAGACCAGGTATCAGTGGTCAGATGGACCCTTGCCCCAACACTGTGTGCCAGACATGCCATTATAGCAGACTTATATGGCTTTGGCGTTGCTTTTTGGTAATTAGAAGGATGCTAAATGCCACTGCGCACCACACGTGTTTTATGCCTAGCAGTGAAGGGGTTAATTAGGGAGCATGTAGGCAGCTTGTAGAGTTAATTTTAGCTTAAGTGTAGTGGAGTAGACAACCCAAAGTATTGATCTAGGCCCATTTTGGTATATTTCATGCCACCATTTCACCGCCAAATGCGATCAAATAAAAAAAAATTGTCCACTTTTTCACAAACTTTAGGTTTCTCACAGAAATTATTTACAAGCAACTTATGCAATTATGGCATAAATGGTTGTAAATGCTTCTCTGGGATCCCCTTTGTTCAGAAATAGCAGACTTATATGGCTTTGGCGTTGCTTTTTGGTAATTAGAAGGCTGCTAAATGCCACTGCGCACCACACGTGTTTTATGCCCAGCAGTGAAGGGGTTAATTAGGGAGCATGTAGGCAGCTTGTACAGTTAATTTTAGCTTAAGTGTAGTGGAGTAGACAACCCAAAATATTGATCTAGGCCCATTTTGGTATATTTCATGCCACCATTTCAACGCCAAATGCGATCAAATAAAAAAAATTGTTCACTTTTTCACAAACTTTAGGTTTCTCACAGAAATTATTTACAAACAACTTATGCAAATATGGCATAAATGGTTGTAAATGCTACTCTGGGATCCCCTTTGTTCAGAAATAGCAGACTTATATGGCTTTGGCGTCCTTTGTTCAGAAATAGCAGACATATGGCTTTGGCGTTGCTTTTTGGTAATTAGAAGGCTGCTAAATGCCACTGCGCACCACACATATTTTATGCCCAGCAGTGAAGGGGTTCATTAGGGAGCATGTAGGCAGCTTGTAGAATTAATTTTAGCTTAAGTGTAGTGTAGTAGACAACCCAAAGTATTGATCTAGGCCCATTTTGGTATATTTAATGCCACTATTTCACCGCCAAATGCGATCAAATTTAAAAAAAACTTAATTTTTTTTGCAATTTTAGGTTTCTCACTGAAATTATTTACAAACAGCTTGTGCAATTATGGCACAAATGGTTGTAAATGCCTCTCTGGGATCCCCTTTGTTCAGAAATAGCAGACATATATGACTTTGGCGTTGCTTTCTGGTAATTAGAAGGCCGCTAAATGCTGCTGCGCATCACACGTGTATTATGGCTAGCAGTGAAGGGGTTAATTAGGTAGTTTGTAGGGAACTTGCAGGGTTAATTTTAGCTTTAGTGTAGAGATCAGCCTCCCACCTGACACATCAGATCCCCTGATCCCTCCCAAACAGCTCCCTTCCCTCCCCCACCCCACAATTGTCCCTGCCATCTTAAGTACTGGCAGAAAGTCTGCCAGTACTAAAATAAAAGGTTTTTAAATTGCTTTTATTTTTTTTAGCATATTTACATATGCTGTGGTGTAGCATCCCCCCTTAGCCCCCAACCTCCCTGATCCCCCCCAAAACAGCTCTCTAACCCTCCCCATCTGCCTTATTGGCGGCCATCTTGGGTACTGGCAGCTGTCTGCTATTATTTCACAGTCAAAAAAGTGTTGTTTTTTTTTAAATGTACACTACTGTTACACCAGATATGAGTGGTGGCACTGGGCAAGTGGGCACAGTATACGCTGTGAGCCTGACACACACGCTGGCTGGCAGGCAACTGCAATTAGATTACACAGGAAAAAAAAAAAAAAACAGACTGATGTTCTAGTCCTAAAAAGGGCTTTTTGGGGTGCAGAGATCAGATGAGTCCTTCAGGACTGTAGTGGACACTGAATACACTAGCCTAGCTATCAATTTCCCTATTAAATCAGCAGCAGCTACACCCTCCTCTCACTAAGAATGCAGCTTCCAAATGAATCTAAAATGGATGCTGTCCAGGAGGTGGGAGGGTCTGGGAGGGAGGGTCTGCTGCTGATTGGCTGTAATGTGTCTTCTGACTGTGAGGTACAGGGTCAAAGTTTACTCAATGATGACGAATAGGGGGCGGATCAAACATCACATATGTTCACCCGCCGAGGCGAACGCGAACATGCTATGTTCGCCGGAAACTATTCGCCGGCGAACTATTCACGACATCACTATACAGTATATATATATATAATATAGATAAAAGCATAACTTCTAGAAATACAAATACACATTAATTTATGTGAAAGTATTATATAACAAATAAATATAAAAATAACTTTCTATGTTGAGGTATAAATCAATCTATTTCTTGGACATTAACATATGAAAAATAAAAGATTAGCTTTAGAGAAATTGTTTGAGCTTGTTAATGGACAGTAATGAAATGGTATACATAAATATGGGAAAGACCCAAATAACTGAGTCATCGATGACTGTTAGTTCACAACAGTCTGATGCGCATTGCGCCATACTTGGCACGCGTGTTTTTGATGTTTTTTTTATAAATAAGGGGATCGTATGTGGATCCGCGTCAGTGATGTCTGGCGGTGTCTGGTGAGCGTATTGACGCCGGTGAATGCACTAAGATTGATGCTTTGATAAATATGCCCCTTAGTGTGACCTCCCTAGGCACTAAGCACACCTTGAACTCTTTTGGGGAGACTGTCCTGAAGTTTTCTGAAGTAATATTGTGGTATATTATACCAGGCTTCTTTCAGAACTTCCCAGAGTTCTTCTTTAGAATTAGATTGTCTTATTTCATTCTCTGTCCTCTATAATATTCTGGATTCTGTGGAGGCTATTCCTTGACTGTCAGTGTTTTATCAGCTGTTTTTCTCTCCAAATATGATTTTGCTTGGGATTGTTATCATGCTGAAAAATAAAACCAATACCAATCAGGAGCTTTCCAGAAGGAATAGTATGATGAATTGAAACCTTTACTTTTCAGCATGCATGATTCCATCAATTCGGACAATATCGCCAACACGACTGGCACTGGCAGAAATGCAGGCTGCAAGCACTCATTCTTCCATCTCTCTCCAACTCTTCTTCTGCTCACATGTTGTCGATGATTGGACACAAAAATTTCAAACTTGGGTTCATCACTCCATTATACTCTTTTCCACTGATCTTCATTCCAATATTTGTGAGCTTTAGCATAGCTTAGCCTTTTCACCCTGTTCCCCTTCCTAAAAAGTGGTTTCTTGGCTGCTACCCTTCCACAAAGACCATTCCTGATCAAGCTTCTTCGGACTGTAGAAGGGGAAACTTGACATCCCGATGAAGCTGCCAGATGCTGAGCCAGTTCCATGCTGAACTTCCGTTCTCTCAAAGAAGAAACTCTAAAAAACTTCTCCTCAGATTTTAAATGTTTTCTTGGCCTTCCAGTCCTTTTTTTGTCCTTGACTTCTCCTGATTCTTCAAATGTCTTTATAACAGCTTGAATACCACATATTGAGTATCCAGTTTGTTTGCTGATTTCCCTATGAGAATTGCCTTGTTGATGCAAAAGTATGATTTTATGTCTGTCAAATTCTGTGATCTTTGGCTTTTTTAATGGAATGATGTGTTTGAAAGTTGGTAATATATATAAGCAAGCTTTTAATGAATTAAACGTATACCACATGTGTATTTAATGCTCAAGCATGTCTTTCACAAACCTGGTGTAATAGACCTTTTTCACAGCAGTCATTTTGCCATGAAATAGTAGGACAAATACAGGTGTTAGCAATGACATTAATTAAGGTTCCATTTTTACGAGAGCCAGGTTCCTACTATTGCTCAAGTGTCAGGGGAGGTCGCACTAAATACTAATAAAGAAACTGAGAAATAATTATATATAGTCATTGTACCATTGCTAAAACAACAAACCTAAGTATCACAAAAGGTAACTTGTCAGGGAAGAGAAGTTACTAGTCAAATAACCTCACAAGGCAAGTGAAGGGAGTCATGATCTGAATCTGACCTAGACCCAGCACACTTCTTGTGAACCATTGTCTGAGAAATCTTCTACAGAAGCTATTCTAGATTCAACTATTTACCTGCATATTGCTGGCTTATTAATTCAGTAATATTAACTAAACTGAAATTAGACAAAAACTTGAGTGAGATATACATTTTATAAGTAAAAACAAAAAGCTATATAACATCCAAGATGTCCTGCCACATTCAGAGGATTAATATG
Source organism: Bombina bombina (assembly GCF_027579735.1). Taxonomy (NCBI): domain Eukaryota; kingdom Metazoa; phylum Chordata; class Amphibia; order Anura; family Bombinatoridae; genus Bombina; species Bombina bombina. The sequence continues at coordinate 686,095,505 of NC_069504.1, forward strand.
CCCATGTGAGCCTGTATTAGCTCAGTAATGTGACTACTGAGAGTAATGATCATATATAAAGCAAACAGCTGTGTGTCTTGTTTAAAATATCTGCATGGTTGTTATAACACAGAGCAAGCAGTTTGTAGTTTTAAATAATTGTATAATACCCCAGATTTAAAGCAAGACACTTAAAGGGACAGTGTAGTCAAAAATCAAAATACAATATTTTAATAAAGAATGATGCATATATAAAAAGTTTTATGGATACATTATATTTATTTTTACCTACTTTACCTGCAAAATGTTTAACAGTTCCTGTTCTGGCAGTGCTGATATAATCTTTTCTATATGGATGTAATTTACACCACCCACACAGCTTGTTCTTTGGGTATGACCCTAGTCAGAAACTGATAACATATAATGAGTGGTAAACCATAATAATAATAAGTATGTGCTGGTCCCCCTGACCTTATAGCTCTATCGAAGTTATTTAAACTTGCTGCATGGTTTATCTCAATAACAAATTAACGTGCAGCAGGGCTGGGATCACAAATAGGCCCGGGCATTTCAAGGAAGAGTATCTCACTTCCCCCTTTCCATGTGTTATTTAACCACACCCCTCCCCAAACTGATATTAAAAATAGTTTGTAACATCCTTCTCAACACCCTTCTGTCACTGTATTTTGTAACTTTGTTGTCATTTAAAAAAAATAATAATAAAACAAAAAGAACAGAAGCAATTGAAGTTCACATTTACATAAAGAATAACCCCTTATTTCTCATCCACCTGTGTAATCTCATTGTCTCCAAATAACAGGCCCGGAGCACTTGTCATCACACTTAAACTGCTCAGAAAGAGAGAAAAAACACACGTAGAGACCCACATGCATACTTCCGACATCCGTAATCACACAAAAACAGGAACCAACAGGCACTATCAAGAGGAGCTGATTCCATGTAAATGTTATTTTTTCCTTTGGTTAGTCCGCATCATAGAATATGCACTTGTGCAGCCTTCCTGTAAAAATACGGTGGCACAGAAATGGGGCATAAGATGGGACCTGGCTCCCAGACACAAGGCAATGAGGGGCAAGGCTGGGCCGGCCCTTGATCATGCACAAATATTAATGCAGGCAATTGGGCAAGGCTAAGACAAGCAGCCCAACCCACAACTGGCCCCAGCCCACTTGGGCAATTGCCCTGTATACCCTATGCTCAGTCTGGGCCTGCTGCAGTGACATCTGCAACTGCTATTTGCACTCTGTTCTGTGAACTTAACCCTTCACATAGCAGAGCTTGTAGGGTTAAATTCACAGAGTGAGTGCAAATTGCAGCTGCTGATGTCTCGTCAGCACCTGATTTATTATTTACATAACCTGTGCATCAAGTTTAAATAATGTTTGCCGAGCTTGGAGAATTGTTCCTAAGCCTACATATGGATGATCTCCTAAAGGATTCCAAGACTAATAAGAGAAAGAAGAAAATGTTACCATAGAAATCAAATGGGAAAAAAGTTATATGCACTTTCTGAATTATGGAACTTTCATTTTTACATTTCAGGTTCCTTTAAAGTTTGTAACTAAAATTCCCTTAATTCTATCATCACAGTAAGATGGAGATCATACAAAATAGACACAGGAGACCCAGACAAACTACATAACGTTTTGTCATATATATGACACTGACAACAAAACAAACAAAAAATGGTTTAGAGCATTCAAAGTCTCCTTGGTGTATTCACATCGCTAATTAAAAAAAACATAGCAGAAGTCGGCTGTCTTATTCCAGCTGTTTGTTTTCATTCCTGATAACAGCTTCTGGGGCAATTTAATGGAACATTAAACAAAAAAAAAAAATCTATAACACGTATGAAACAGCAGCTACAGAATATTTGACAAAATATTTGACATACATTTGCATGAACAAACCTAAAAAATTTTAAAACAAACTTACAGCTTCTGCCCTTTTATTGGTGGAAAAGGACACATCTGCACAAGAATAACAATTAAAAATAGTTTTAAGCATCACAAGAAAATCTTTCTTTTTTTTAAATGAAAACACTGTAATACATTTTAGAAAGTTTTCCTTTATAAGAAAAAAGTAAAGAAAAAAGTGATTAAAAAAAATGTAAAGCTGAAGTCTAAATAGGATCTTATAAGAATAAATCATTGACTTTAAAAACAACATTTTCATCTAATATAATGACAGTAAAGCAACATTAAAGGGACATTGTACACTAGATTTTTCTTTGCATAGATATTTTGTAGATGATCCATTTGTATAGCCCATCTGTGAGTGTTTTGTAACAATGTATAGTTTTGCTTATTTTTTTAATAACATTGTGCTGATTTTCAGTCTTCTAACCAAGCCCCAAAGTGTCAGATGAATGCTGGCTCTTGTTTGTCTAATCTGTCTTTTCATATGAAGGGAAGAGGGAGGGGGAAGTTTCTGCTCATTCTGGTTTCCCAGCTCCTTTCACTGGGTGTCCCAGCCTAACCTCATCAACAGTGCTAAACTTGGCGCTTCTTCATAAGTTTTTAAAAGGTTTTATACTGGATTTTTAGATCAGTATCTGTGCATATTCTTCTTTATAGTAGTGTCTATTACATGCAGTTATATGAATTGGTGTATATTCACCCCAAAGTATTGTGCATCATTTTGTACAATTGTAGAGTCGTAAACAGTTTTGATTTTATTTAACAGTAAAACAGCATGGCACTATGTACTTACATCTTATTTATCAGACATATATTAAAAACTATCATTAATAATGAGCTTAAAGTATGTTGTTTAACAAACTATGACACAATATAATTACACTTAGATAATATTCACTTGTATGAGACAAAGAGCACAGAATAGTTCTCAAACCACATAAATCCCACACATATCATAAAAGCAATATGAGAGTTAAATAGATACAATCTAACAAAACCATTCAAGTTCCTCTTATCAAAAACGATAGTTTTAACAAGAAAAATCACATGACGAGCTCTATAACTGCTTTAGATAATATATCCTATCCTACTCTTGTGTAGCTACTTTTTTGGAGAAAAGAAGATGCTAATAAATTAAAGGGATATGCAACACACATTTATTTATTTCATGATTCAGATAGAGCATGCAATTTTAAGCAACTTTCTAATTTACTCCTATTATCAATTTTTTCTTCGTTCTCTTAGTATCTTTATTGGAAAATGCAGGAATCTAAGCTTAGGAGCCGGCCCATATTTGGTTTAGCAGCCTGGGTAGCGCTTGCTGATTGGTGGCTAAATGTATAAATTGCATGCTATTATTCTTGCCTTCTACAACATAAACATAGTGAACTACCCCAAGTGAGCACCTGAAATTTCAGTGGGATTTTTTTTCTTTCTGTATTTTACAAGCCTGAAGATTGTCAGATGAGACTTATTGAACATGGCCCAATAAAACTGCATGCTGTATAAATCAGTGTGTACATCTGACTCTTGCTCTGTTAGATATTTTTCTTTTTCCCTATTGGAAAACCTTAGACCACCTCGACAAAAATGCTAAAACACATCCAAGAATGTGCTCATCCCATCCAGATCATTACAACCCTGTCCTAAAACAGAAACTTAGATTCTCCAGAGATAGTACCACAAGCTGAACTAGTCTGAGCATATTTCCTATAAATTGAAAGCTCAGCTACTTTTTATAGGCTAGCTTGCTTTTAGCAGGCATTCTCATAGTTCCCATAGTATTTGTTATAACTCAATGAATTAACCACCCTTTCTGCAAATTACTCCTGAACCTGCTACACTTCAACGTGATATCATGAACCCTTGTTCTGGTGTTGCTCTTGTGATAGATGTTCAGCTTTATCTTAAGGCAACTAAAGTCAAAATTAAAGATCCATGATTCAAATAAACCATGCAATTTAAAATAATTCCTAATATACTTATCAAAGCGTGCACATTCTTTTTATATATATACATTTTCTGGGGCAACAGGTCCTACTGACCATGTATAAACATTCACTGTATATACTTATATTCATTTTGTAATTGGCTGATGGCTGTTACATGATACACGGGGGGGGGGGGGGGGGAATTGGATTAACTTTTAAATTGGTCAGAAAATATCTACTGCTCATATCAAATTCAAAGTAAGTGCTAGTGCATTGTCTTTTAAATGTGTATTTGTTAATGGGACGGACACCAGATACCCGACTGTCAATTATTCAATTCTACGTATTTAGTGGTCATTTAAGGCCCCTAATATACTTTAAGGTTTTTATCCTATAACATTTCTCCCTTCTCTTCTCTTTACTTACTTTACAAATGCAAGTCATTGAGTCTTTTGTAAGTTTTTTTTTTCTTTAGACCATAGCTTCCACAATCTACTGTGCTTATTTGCTGTCTTACTGCATTATTTACCAAATTTCAAATCATTCAAAATAATAATTCCAGTTTCTCTATTGTAACAGTCATTTGAATGTAATTAACCTTTGGATATTTCTTTACTACATGCATTTGCACTTTGTTATGTTGAAAATTAGACCCCAGTCATTTGTCCACTCATCTATTTTTTTATATAATTTCTCATTTGATATACTCCCCATGCCCCGAACATCAACTCTTTTACAAATATTTGTATCGTCTGCAGACATATCTTCTCCTGGAGCCCTCTACCAATATCACAAACAGGTCCCAGGAATATCTTCTGAGGAACACCACTTTTAGAGTTAGATTAGTGTGAAATGGTCTTCCTCAAGTAAAATTGTGCTGTTTTGAGTTTTTAAAAGTTATTGTTTTTAAGTAAGGCATAATTATTTCCTTTAAAATATTCCATTAATGTCATTACTATGAGGAAATTCTTCATTAGCTATTCGTCAATGATTTGGAACAGCTCCTGTCAAAAGTAATTCATTCATTAGATGAGCAAACAGGGCACTTAGCATATTAACTGATTTATTTCATCAATCACTATTGACAGGGATTGTCCTAGACTGCTCAGATTGTGTCTCTGTGGCCACAAAGCTCCACCCCTATCTTCCTGCTCTTAGAATTGCATTTAGAATGGTGCATGGTATAAAAAAGCAGGTACTTGAAGCCAAACATTTGTCTAACAATTTATTGCAGCCCTCTATTCAGGGGTTAACCCTAACCTTCTCCCTAACACATAGGGGCCGATTTATCAATGTCTGTCCGACATGATACGCTGTAACTGCTTTATAACTGCTGTTTCTGGCGAGCCTGAAGGCTTGTTCGGAAACAGGGCCATCAGGGGCCATCCGCCTTTTGATATATCAGCCCCATAGCCTTAACAATAGCCCTGTGTAAACACTCAGATTTCATTAAAATACATTTCCATACATACATAGAATGCAACATTGACAGACTGGATAGAGAGAAGAACATGAGGGTCTGGGTTGGAACTTTCAGTGTTTGTTTTTTATTTAAATCTAAGGAAATTGGGCAATAAATATATGGGTGTCAGAGCGATTAAACTAAAACGTTTGCATCAAGAAGCAGTTATTCATGTTGAGATGGTTTAATGCAAACAATGCACTTGCTATAAACATTATGCACTTTTTTTTTATTATTATACTTTATTTATGAAGCGCCATCATATTCTGCAGCGCTGTCCATGGATATAGTTCATTTAAATAAAACAATAATATAAAACTTCTAAGAGACAGGACAAACACATACAGGAGGAACTGAGGGCCCTATTCCCGTGGGAATTTACAATCTAGAAGGGTAGGAGGTTGAGAAACAGGAGGTTAAGACTGCAAGATTGAGAAAGATGTTATTGCAGCATTAGAGAGATAGATATAGATATATATATTACATACATATATATTATATACATATATACATACACACAGCAGGCAGGTCAGCACTCACAGTTAGCATTTCATCCACCCAGGGTGCTTCCAAAGTATTGATAGTAGTGAAGAAAAGGGACGCACTAACTACCTAGCTAAAATAAATACAAATTTACCTGTAAAATTAAACCTAACCTGGGTTACACTAACACCTAACCTTACACTACAATTAAATAAATTACATTAATTAAATACAATTAACTAAATTACAAAAAAATAAACACTAAATTACACAAAAAAATTAAATGATCAAATATTTAAACTAATTAACCTAATCTAATAGCCCTATCAAAATAAAAAAGCCCCCCCAAAATAAAAAAACCCTAGCCTAAACTAAACTGCCAATGGCCCTTAAAAGGGCCTTTTGCGGGGCCCTGCCCCAAAGAAATCAGCTCTTTTACCTGTAAAAAAAAATACAAACAACCCCCCCAACAGTAAAACCCACCACCCACACAACCAAACCCCCCAAATAAAATCCTAACTAAAAAACCTAAGCTCCCCATTGCCCTGAAAACGGCACTTGGATGGGCATTGCCCTTAAAAGGGCATTTAATTCTTTTTCCGCCCAAACCCAAAGCTAAAAATAAAACCCACCCAATAAACCCTTAAAAAAACCTAACACTAACCCCCGAAGATCCACTTACAGTTTTTGAAGACCGGACATCCATCCTCATTAAACCGGGAGAAGTCTTCATCCAAGCGGCAAGAAGTCCTCAACGAAGCCAGGAGAAGTCTTCATCCAAGCGGCAAGAAGTGGTCCTCCAGACGGGCAGAAGACTTCATCCAGACGGTATCTTCTATCTTTATCCATCCGGCGCGGAGCGGCTCCATCTTCAAGACATCCGGCACGGAGCATCCTCTTCTGTCGATGGATCTTCAAGAATGAATTCTCCTTTAAATGACGTCATTCAAGATGGCGTCCCTTGAATTCCGATTGGCTGATAGAATTCTATCAACCAATCGGAATTAAAGGTGTAAAAATCCTATTGGCTGCATTATTTTGGCTGATTGGAACAGATCTATCAGCCAATCGAAATTCAAGGGACGCAATCTTGGATGATGTCATTTAAAGGATAATTGATTCTTGAAAATCCATCGACAGAAGAGGATGCTCCGCGGCGGATGTGTTGAAGATGGAGCTGCTCCGCACTGGATGGATGAAGATAGAAGATGCCGGTCTGGAGGACCACTTCTTACCGCTTGGATGAAGACTTCTCACGGCTTCGTTGAGGACTTCTTGACGCTTGGATGAAGACTTCTCCCGGCTTGATGAGGATGGATGTCCGGTCTTCAAAAACTGTAAGTGGATCTTCGGGGGTTAGTGTTAGGTTTTTTTAAAGGTTTATTGGGTGGGTTTTATTTTTATCTTAGGGTTTTGGCGGAAAAAGAGCTAAATGCCCTTTTAAGGGCAATGCCCATCCAAATGCCCTTTTCAGGGCAATGGGGAGCTTAGGTTTTTTAGTTAGGATTTTATTTGGGGGGTTTGGTTGTGTGGGTGGTGGGTTTTACTGTTTGGGGGCTGTTTGTATTTTTTTTACAGGTAAAAGAGCTGATTTCTTTGGGGCAATGCCCCGCTAAAGGCCCTTTTAAGGGCCATTGGCAGTTTAGTTTAGGCTAGGGTTTTTTTTATTTTGGAGGGGCTTTTTTATTTTGATAGGGCTATTGGATTATGTGTAATTAGTTTAAATATTTGATAATTTTTTTTTATTTTGTGTAATTTAGTGTTTGTTTTTGTAATTTAGTTAATTGTATTTAATTAATGTAATTTATTTAATTGTAGTGTAAGGTTAGGTGTTTACAGGTAAATGTGTATTTATTTTAGCTAGGTAGTTAGTCAATAGTTAATAACTATTTACTAACTATTCTACCTAGTTAAAATAAATACAAACTTGCCTGTGAAATAAAAATAAAACATAAGATAGCTACAATGTAACTATTAGTTATATTGTAGCTAGCTTAGGGTTTATTTTACAGGTAAGAATTTAGTTTTAAATAGGAATTATTTAGTTAAGGGACACTGAACCCAAATTTTTCTTTTGTGATTCAGATAGAGCATGCAATTTTAAGCAACTTTCTAATTTACTCCTATTATCAATTTTTCTTCGTTCTCTTGCTAACTTTATTTGAAAAAGAAGGCATATAAGCTTTTTTTTTGGTTCAGCACGCTTTTTATTGGTGGATGAATTTATCCACCAATCAGCAAGGACAACCCAGGTTGTTCACCAAAATGGGCCGGCATCTAAACTTACATTCTTACATTTCAAATAAAGATACCAAGAGAATGAAGAAAATTTGATAATAGGAGTAAATTAGAAAGTTGCTTAAAATGTCATGCTCTATCTGAATCATGAAAGAAAAAATGTGGGTTCAGTGTCCCTTTATTAATAGTAGGTTTTATTTAGATTTATTTTAATTACATTAAAGTTAGTGGGTGTTAGGGTAAGGTTTAGGGGTTAATACCGTTAGTATAATAGCAGCAACGTTGGCAGATTAGGGGTTAATAAGTGTAGGTAGGTGGCGGCGACATTGGGGGCGGCAGATTAGGGGTTAATAACTGTAATGTAGGTGGCGGCGACATTGGGGGTGGCAGATTAGAGGTTAATAAGTGTAGATAGGTGGCGGAGACATTGGGGGTGGCAGATTAATGGTTAATAACTGTAATGTAGGTTGAGGCGATGTTAGGGACAGCAGATTAGGGATTAATAATATTTAACTAGTGTTTGCAATGCGGGCGTGCGGCGATTTAGGGGTTAATATGTTTATTATAGTGGCGGCGATGTCCGGAGCGGCAGATTAGGGGTTAATAATTTTATTTTAGTGTTTGCGATGTGGGAGGGCCTCGGTTTAGGGGTTAATAGATAGTTTATGGGTGTTAGTGTACTTTTTAGCACTTTAGTTATGGGTTTTATGGTACAGCTTTGTATCATAAAACTCATAACTACTGACTTTCAGTTTACGGTATGGATCTTGACGGTATAGGGTGTACCACTCACTTTTTGGCCTCCCAGGCAGACTCGTAATACCGGCACAAAGGAAGCCCCATTGATAAAGGACTTTTTGAAAGCTGCGGTAGTTACGCTACGGCCAAAAAAGTGTGCGGTGCAGCTAAACCTGCAAGACTCGTAATACCAGCGGTAGTGAAAAAGTGCCATAACAATGCTTTTTCACTCATACCGCAAAACTCGTAATCTAGCCGATTGTTTTTCTGCAGCTGCTTGTTTCTAGCAGTAGCCCTATCTACTACTTTAACTTTATTTAAAGGGACACTGAACCCAAAAATTTTGTTTTGTAATTCAGAAAGAGCATGCAATTTTAAGCAACTTTCTAATTTACTCCTATTATCAATTTTTCTTTGTTCTCTTGCTATCTTTATTTGAAAAAGAAGGAATCTATGTTTTTTTGGGTTCAGTACTCTGGACAGCAATTTTTTATTGGTGGATGAATTTATCCACCAATCAGCAAGGATAACCCAGGTTGTTCACCAAAAATGGGCCGGCATCTAAACTTACATTCTTGCATTTTAAATAAAGATACCAAGAGAATGAAGAAAATTTGATAATAGGAGTAAATTAGAAAGTTGCTTAAAATTTCATGCTCAATCTGAATCATGAAAGAAAAAATTTGGGTACAGTGTCCCTTTAAGCTGACCCTGCTTTGCTGCTACTTCTCTCCTGCCCTGAAGATGTTCCCCATAGGAGATATGAAGAAAAATTCACAGACTATACATATATGCATTTGTGATTGGCTGATTGCTATCACATGGTACAGGGGGAGTGGAAATATACATAACTTTGACATTTGTTATCTACTGTGTTTACTGGTCCTTTAAACCCAAAATCAAATCTTATAAATGTTTCAATTAAAGGCAAATGAAACCCAAAATGTTTCCATCATGATTCAGATAGAGCATTAAACAAATTTCATATTTATTTCTATTATCTCATTTGCTTAGTTTTCTTGGTATGCTTTGTTGAAAAGCATATGTAGGCTTAGGAGCTGGGAGCTAGCTACTGATGTGTTCAGCTAGCTCCCAGTAGTGCACTTGCTTCTATTCAACAAAGGATATCCAAAGAATGAAGCAAATTTGATGAAATAAGTATATTGGAAAGTTGTTTAAAAATGTTTGGTTTATCTGAATCGTGAAAGAAAAAAATCTAATGTCCCTTTAAGCGGTAACAATAAATAAATAATTGAAATATACATTTATCACATTCCTGCAAAAGTTTTCCATCTTTTTCACTCCCATTCTGGCCGGTGAACAAATAGCAAAAAAAGAGACTCGTAATTCCACTTTTAATTCCACATAACATGCCTCATTATGAGTAGTAAAAAACATTGATTATTTTGCCTACTTTTCCTATGATTTAAGTCTAGATATTGGGGCCGATTTATCAAGCCCTGTATGCATCTGTTTCTGCGCGAGCCTTCAGGAGTTAAGAACCAGCGGTCATATGACCGCTGCTCCTTAACTCGTCCGCCATCTCTGAGGCAGCGGACAGCAATCACCCCGATTGGATACGATAGGATTGATTGACAACCCCTGCTAGTGGCCGATTGGCCGTGAATGTGCAGGGGGCAGCATTGCACAAGCATTTCACGAGAAATGCTTGTGCAATGATAAATGCCGACAGTGTGTGCTGTCAGCATTTATCAATGTGCAGCGGACATGATCCGCTACAGCGGATCATGTCCGCTTGCACTATGATAAATTGGCCCCATTGTGTTTTTTCCCTAGTGCCCCTAGAGAGGCTAAATTGCAAACAGCAGACTTCAGATTCTGACCCTGCTAAATTCTACACAGTGATTGCTTAATCAGTGCCGGTGCTTAGTTATGTCTGTCCCTAATTGTAACCACAAGAGAGATAATAATATCATATTCTTGTGCAGAGGTGGCAAGAGTGCCGGAGGTGGCATAAATATTTGCTGGCACTCTGCATCTGGTTTCATTGGCTGAAATTATAGTAATTATTACATTATTTTTCTTATGAACCCATGCAGCAATTTGTCTTTTATTGTTATTATGGGTTTAGAATAAACATAACTTTATTGTTTCTTTAACCCCTTAATGGCCAGCACCTTAGAGGGTACGGTGCTGGTCGTTTAGCCCTTAGGGACTAGCTTCATACCTTGTACGGCGGCTGTGTTCTGGGCTGTTAGCATGCCTCCATTGCTCCTGTCAGCGTGCCTGCACTATTTCTGCATGTTTCAGGAGTATGGCAGTGCAGAAATAGTGTAATTGAGGACACCCCAGGCTAGTGATTACAGGGAAAGGGTGTCCTTGAGATCCCATGCCTGCCAGTGGGGTGCCTCCATTCATGATATCCATGCTATGATCAGAAGTGCCCATAGGATGGGTATCAGCATGCTCTTGTGTGGAACTTCAGTCTGATCAACTTTTATCTATGAGACTGATGACTATGGTTTTGTTTAGTTTGTAGTAGAAGGAAATTTGGGGGTATCATTTCATTTTTAGGCCATGTTAGCAAATGTATTGAGCTGTTCCTTAGTCTGGGGATGGTTCAAGGTTTGACTTGGTGAGTCTAAGATTGTCTTTAGTTTCACAACATTTATGAGAAGAGCAGTAGAAGGTAAAGCAGTTTAGAGATACTAAACTGTCAGGCTATAGATATACAGGTAGCCCTCAGTGTAAACCGGGCTTAGGTTCCAGAAGGAATGGTTGTAAATCGAAACCGTTGTAAATTGAAACCCAGTTTATAATGTAAGTCAATGGGAAGTAATGGAGTTAGGTTCCAGGCCCCTCTCAAAATTGTCATAAGTAACACCTAATACATTATTTTTAAAGCTTTGAAATGGAGACTTTAAATGCTAAACAGCATTACAAACCTAATAAAATAATCACACAACACAGAATATATAATTAAACTAAGTTAAATGAACAAAGACATTTGCTAAACAGCATTATAAACCTAATAAAATAATCACACAACACAGACTTTACTTGCATTTTTCTGCAAACAGTTCTTTCTATGCATTCCAATCTGGACTGATTTATAGACAGGAAGATCTTGTTCCTTTGCAAGCTGCTCAATAGCTCAGGTCTGGTTAAACTGATTAATTTCAGCTTGCTTGGCTAGCATATCTTTGCTGCAACACAAGCAGACAGCTCCATCTACTGGCTATTTTAATCAATGCACTGCTTCTCAATGCTTTTCAATAGCAGTCACATGACTGAAAAAAAGGTTGTTATTCTGAAACGGTGCAAATTGAACCGTTGTAAACCGAGGGCCACCTGTTAAAATAAAATTTTAAGATCCCTTTATACAAAGTGAATACATGGCATAGTCTGAAAGCCAATTCTATGAAACCAGAATTAAAAAAAATTAAAATGTGACCTAAAAATCAGTATCTTATCTTAGTACAATGCCATGATTTCAAAGTAGCTAAAATAGAAAAAATATATATTTTATAGGTGTCTGTGGTCTTTCCTAGGTATATGGCTATCATTCATCCACTGAAGCCACGGCTGTCTGCAACCGCCACTAAAATAGTTATTGGTGTTATCTGGTTTCTTGCCTTCTCCTTGGCATTTCCTCTTGGCTACTACGCAATGGCAGAGAAAGTGGAGGATCGGGAACTGTGCTACGTGGATTGGCCAGGCTATGATTTAAACCAGAAATATGAAAAAATGTGAGTATATTATTTCTTTTACCTCTACTCAATATATATATATATATTACTGTTGCCATTACTTAGTTATCATTGTTGACAGTCTTAAGCAATTTACATATTGAATTTTGCAAGCTCAATATGTCCCATGCAATCTTATTTTACTTAGGATATTGTGATTTAATTCAACATAAGTTCAAGTTGTTTACATTTATTTGTGTTTTGTTACCTTCATTTAAAAGCCTAATTTACTTAAAAAAATGAAGAAGAAAAAAAAAAAAAAATATTCCTAACACATGAAGTGAAAAAGCATTTAATTTCACGGATGCCTTAAATTTAATTTTCAGTTCTACTAAAATAAAGTTTTTGCTGTGTATTAGACGTTTTACAGTACTATTTACCTTTCAGGGTATTTAACTCCTGACAGCTATTGTTTCCTGACACTTCTCCACCCAGTTTTGCAGTAAAAAAAAAATCAGACCACAATGAAGAATTCTGAACATTCCATTTATCATTTTCTTATAAATAAAAAAAAAAGTATTTTCAAGTTGGGTTTTATTTATGAATGATTTATGTTGCTGTAAGTGAATAATCAATCCTGTTTTTCACATCTTCATTTATTTTTCTTTTGACTGACCCAAAATGCACATAGATCATTCCATTCTGCTGCCTTTTATTAAACCTCTGCTGTATTCTTTTCTATGAAGCTATTATAGGTTGGCCTCTGTGACTGTGCGTATACAGAAAGCAATTTAGCCTCAACATGCATCTTCACTAATGGTTCATTGAAAAGCAGATTGGTTATTGTTCTGGGATATTAAAACAGTAAATTTTGTTTTCCATAATACCTTTTCCTCATAAACAGTTTGCTTTCTAGAAAAGCCAAGGATGCATTCAAGTCTAATGATTTTGTTCTGATACATTTAGGAATATGGCATCCTCTGTGACTTTACAGGAAAAAGGCTTAAAGTGATAGTATATCCTAGTGTTTTAAAATCACTAAGATTTACCATCACTAAAAATAAATGTCACCTTCATTCATCAGTTTAAAAAAATCCAGATTAAAAGGTTGCTTTATTTTGCAGTGACTTCATTCCTTAGCTAAGCCGTTCTGATGGCCCACGACGCTGTTCATTTTTTTCAATAAGTCGTTTCCACTTCTTAGCCAATAGCCTTGAGGGCCGATCAGCATTATGTTGTAGGCAGGTATGGCTATTGGCTAAGAGATGGAAATATCACCTCATTGAAAAAATGAGCCGTGCCGCAGGCCGCCAGAGCCACTTAGCTAAGCAGTGAAGTTGCAGCGAAGTAAAGGCACCTTTTCATCCATTTTTTTTTAAACTCATGAATTAAGGTAGCCTTTATTTTTATTGATGGTAAATCCTAGCATTTTTGAAATGCTAGGATTTACCATTACTTAAAGGGACACTAAACATCTTGTAACTACAATACAAGATATTAACAGCCAAATTTAAACATTTAAATGCAAATTAACACTGGGGTAAATTTATCATAGTGCGAGCAGACATGATACAATGTAGCGTATCATGTCTTCTGCACATAGGCATTTATCATTTATCATTGCACCAGCAGTTCTCGTGAACTTCTGGTGCAATGCCGAACCCTGCAGATTCGTGGCCAATCGGCCACTAGCAGGGGGTGTCAATCAACCCGATCATATTCGATCGGGTTGATTTTTGAGAGCAGGCGGGCAAGTTATGGAGCAGCGGTCTTTAGACAAATCGGCCCCCTTGTTTGCTGCAGTTGTTTCTCAATAGCCAATCTCCATACATCACTTGCGTTACCTGTAAGAACCAATCCAGATTTGTTACTGGAATAGTAAAAAATGTCTTCAATTTTGCCATTTGTAGTTATTTGATAAGCTTTGGTGAGGCCAGTTAGCAACAGACATTTCATGAGTGTAGCCTTGAAAAATCTGAAGGGTGCATTTCCTGATGTGAGACTTTGAAAACTCACAATTTTTAAGATGCACAAACAGGGGCAAAATAATAATAATAATAATAATTATAATGAAAGTATATTGCAAAGTTGTTTTACTACACATAATTCAACATTTTATATAATAATTTCAAGATGTCTACAGTCCTTTTAAACTTAATTTATTGGTTGCAAACTTAAGCATAGATAAAATATTTGTAATATTTTTATTTTATTTTTTGCATCTGAATCTGTTATTCAACCCAGGAATATATAAGCTGGTCCATGGGTGTTTGAGTGCACAAAAAAGACCTTGGTTTGACCTTCCTGCAGTGGCAGATGTATGCCATATTGTGTGGATATTTGTGATGGAGACCAAAAAAGATATAAGGAAAAAAAAAATAGCAAAGCTAATTTGAACATTTTCTAAAAATACTTGAAACTCTGTAGGATTATCTGCATTTGAGAAAAAAAAAATCAGTTTTAGCTTGCTATACTGCTTATCTCCTAATTAACCCCTTAATAGCTTAGGACGTTCCATGCCATCATAAAAGCACTGGGATTAACCGCTCTTACAATGGCATGGGATGTCATAACTATGCTGGCATTCTGCTCCCGTACTCAAGTAAACAGTGCATTGCTAGGCATGTCCCCCAAGAGCCAATCAGCACCATGTTAAGTCACATGATCGCAGTGGCAGTGGCTGGGATGGATGTAAAATAAAAAAATGTCCCCTCTACCTGTAATTTAACTCTGTTCCCATGTGAAATTGAAGTGCAGACTCCCGATTTCACAAACCTAACACTGCTACATTCAGACAGCCATAGTTTTCTCACTTTAGAAACTCATTTGTATCTGTTCCTAATTGGCCTCAGCAGAGGAGATAAAGGAAATCTAGGTTACAACCTGGAGACATCCATTTCTTTATGGAGACTCAAATGTCACACAAATATTTAAGGCATAGGGGCCGATTTATCATATGTCGGGCACACATGATCCGCTGAGCGGATCATGTCCGCCCGACATCACTGAATGCCGACAGCATAGGCTGTCGGCATTTAGCATTGCACAAGCTGTTTAGTGAACTGCTTGCGCAATGCCGTCACCTGCAGATTAGCTAGCAGGGGGTGTCAATTAACCCGATCGTATTCGATCTAGCTGATTGCTGTTCACCGCCTCAGAAGCGTGGACCAGTTAGGGAGCAGCGGTCTAAAGACCGCTGCTTCTTAACTGCTGTTTCATCCCTTTACGGGCGAGCAATAAATAACCAGCCATTAGTGGCTGGTTATTGCAACCGTGAGCTTGCAGTAGCCAATAGAGCTAAAACAATTAACCAGAGGTCAGACCTCTGGTTCATTTTTATTAATGTGCCCCAAGTGTCCCCAAAATACAGTGTCTAGTACTTTTTTTAAAATAAAAAATAGAAGCATTTTTTATTTAAAAAAAGAAAATAACTGCTCTAGGCAATTTTTGGGGGCTAAAGTTGGCGACTGTGTGGTGTTTTAAAAAAAAAAATGTACATTGTTCTCTTGGCATACTTTGTTAAAAAGCATACATACATATCCTCAGCTGCAATGCACTACTGGGAGATAGATGGTGATTGGTGGTTACATACATTTCTCTCTTGTCATTCGCCTGCAGATGTGCTGAGCTAGATCCCCTTAGTGTACTGCTATGCTGGTGCTGGCATAACTATGCAATGGTTAAGCACATAGTTATGTACAAGCAACAGAATACAAATAAAATGTTTTATCCTATTAGAGCATTTTCTTTTTTGCATTTTTACGTTCCATTAACGTTAGCTTTTATTTTTGATTGGGGGATATTTTAACTTATAAATAATGCACTTTCAGTTGTATACTAGAAATTGTAGCATGTGGTGACATCTCTTTAAAGGGCCATAATACCCAAATGTTTAAACACTTGAAAGTGATGCACCATAGCTGTAAAAAGCTGATTAGAAAATATCACTTGAACATCTCTATGTAAAAAAGAAAGATATTTTACCTCAAAAGTTCCTCAGTAGCCACCTCCCATTGTAAAGGATTTCTAAGCAGCATTTTAGTGTGTTTGTCCTGGGACATCTGAAGGGACTAGCATCGTGCACTCTCATATTATTTCACCAATCAGGTAAAGGAAGCTTACTATGAAATCTCATGAGAGTTAAGTCAAATCTCATGAGATCACAGTAAGAGTTCATGACCTCAGCACTGCTGATGCTGATTGGCTGCTGTTCATTTCTTCATTTTTTTTAATTTTTTTACCTGCAGCTGGGAGCAGCTGAGTATAACTTTTTACACAGAACTTACTCTGCTGAGCTGAGGAGATTGTGAGGTAAAATATCTTCCTTTTTTACATAGAGATGCTCAGGTGATATTTTCCTGTCAGCTTTTTACAGTTATACTGCATCAGTTTCAAGTGATTTAGCATATGAGTATTATGTCCCTTTAATTACAAAGAATGAGAATAATGATTTTGTATATGAGCTATACCCCCCCCCCCAAGAATGAATGACTGTAAGCTTTTTCTAAACTTTTTTTAGTTAATGTTGCACAGTGTATTTTTTCACTCAACTGATAAAATGGGCTGTATGTTGCTAATTAAACAAAACTGAACTATAGTTCAGGTAACCAGAGGGCATTTTGCAGTCCGGGGAAATCTGTCAACACTTTCTGTATAAAAGGAAGCTGTGCAATTTAAAACAATAGGAATATTTTCTTTGGCTTCTGTAGAAAATTGTGTACCCACATCTGCTATACTTTGTCGTAATATTTTTCTTTCATCCGTGAAATAAATATGAAATTTGATTGAATCCTAATATTGTCAAGTCTAATAATGTTCTTATTTCATTGGCCCATTGCTTACAACATGATAGTCATCAGGGATTCTGGGTAATGACTTGCACATATTAAAATTTGTGTGTTTGTCGTTAAGTAACTAACAAAATTGTATTCAAGTCTGTCTTGCTTCTGCATAATTATGCTACTAGTACAGCAAGTACAAGCAACCCTAAGCATCTCAGCACTGGGCTTAAACACCCTTAGGATGGCATTGAATGTCCTAACTATGCTGGCATTCTGCTCCCCTACTCAAGTAAACACTGCATTGCTAGGCATGTCCCCCAAGAGCCAATCAGCACCTTTTTAAAGGGACAGTCTACCATAGAATTGTTATTGTTTTAAAAGATAGATAATCCCTTTATTACCCATTCCCCAGTTTTGCATAACCAACACTGTTATATTAATATACCTTTTTACCTCTGTGATTACCTTGTATCTAGGAACCCTATTCCAGCCCCCTGATCACATGACTGTGACTGTTTATTATCTATTGTCTTAAATTTAGCATTGTTTTGTGCTAGATCTTAAATAACTCCCTGTGCCTGAACACAGTGTTATCTATATGGCCCACGTGTACTTTCTGTCTCTTTGTGTTGAAAAGAGATTTAAAAAGCATGTGATAAGAGGCAGCCCTCAAAGGCTTAGAAATTAGCATATGAGCCTACCTATGTTTAGTTTAAACTAAGAATACCAAGAGAAAAAAGCAAATTTGATTATTAAAGTAAATTGGAAAGTTGATTAAAATTCTATCTGAATAATGAAAGTTTAATTTATACTAGACTGTCCCTTTAAGTCACATGATCGCAGTGGCAGTGGCTGGGATAGATGTAAAATAAAAAAAATGTCCCCTCTACCTGTAATTTAACTCTCATGTGAAATTGAAGTGCAGACTCCCGATTTCACAAACCTAACACTGCTACATTTCAGACAGCCATAGTTTCTCACTCTAGAAACTCATTTGTATCTGTTCCTAATTGGCCTCAGCAGAAGAGATAAAGGAAATCTAGGTTACAACATGGAGACATCCATTTCTTTATGGAGACTCAAATATTACACAAATATTTAAGGCTGTCGGCATTTAGCATTGCACAAGCAGTTCTAGTGCCGCCAACTGCAAATTTGTGGCCAATCAGCTGCTAGCAGGGGTTGTCAATCAACCCGATCGTAAGACCGCTGCTTCTTAACTGCTATTTCCAAAGAGCCTGAAGGCTCGCAGGGAAACAGCTGCATTGAGGCTGATTGACCGCTTGGTAAATGGCCCCCTTAATATAAAATTTTAAAATACATTAGCATATTACGCATTAGAGATGTGCATTTGGTTCGTCACAAATACATATCTGTGACAAATATTTGATAATTGTTTACTTTGAACGACACAAATATCCAGATGAATGCACTAACAAATTTAGGGCTAGATTACAAGTAGAGTTCTAATTTAGCATGCACCCGCAAAAGAGTAAATTTGTCTGTTTGCTGGCGCGCAATAAATAACCAGCCATTACAAGTGGCTGGTTATTGCAACCGTGAGCTTGCAGTAGCAATCAGAGCTAACCAAGTGCCCTTAAAATACAGTGCGTAGTATTTTTTTTTTAAATAAAAAATATAAGCATTTTTTTTTTTTTTTTTTAAAATAGCTGCACTAGTCAGTTTTTGTGGGCTAAAGTTGGCGACTGTGGGGTGTTTGGGAAAAAAAGGCACTAAAAAGTGCCTTTACATAGCGGTCTATGGGAACTGTGTGTTCCCAGTAAATATATATGTATTTGTTTTAAACATATTTATGTGTTATTATGTATATTAGCTAAAGTTATTTCAAATTGAATATTTTTTCTGGTCACTTTGAAATGGCTGCCAAGCTCAGCCCACTGATGACATCATGATCTAGGCTAAATCTAGGCCCTCTGCTGAATAACATTGGTAGTCTGTTGAATCCAACTAGTGAGCCTTTTCTGATTGGACATCATATGCAGTCCAGATCATGATGTCATCAGTGGGCTGAGCTTGGCAGCCATTTCAAAGTGGCCAGAAACAATATTCATTTTAAAATAACTTTTTTTACCATTCCTGCTGCATGATATACAAAGGGGCGCAGAAGGTTATTTGCAGCTTAAAGGATTCCAAAACTTTGAATTTTTCATTATTAATAAATTATCACAAACGTATCTACATACCTCAACTATCAAAACGTACCCACTTTGACATTAAAACGAGTGTTAGAAGCAGAATAAAATGTTATATTACATTTTGGAAAAGACGTCATCAAAGCCAAACCCCTGTGTATAGTGCATTCAATGCAAAAATCAGTCTCCAATCACACTGTGATTTCCTGCATATCATTATCGCATCTTACCGTCACCCGGCGCATGCGCAATACAATACGGGCATTCGCGCATGCGCAGATTGCCGCTTCGATTCCTCACTTACCCAAATCATTATCGCATCTTACCGTCACCTGGCGCATGCGCAATACAATACGGGCATTCGCGCATGCGCAGATTGCCGCTTCGATTCCTCACTTACCCAAATCAAGCTACTTGACGTATAGGATGACGTGTAAGAAAGATTGCGCATGCGCAGTACAGACGAAGTCGGACATCTTGATAACTCAGGTTATCAAGAATGATTTATTCTTCAAAATTGATCTTATAACGGTGGGTTTGGAAATCAATAATTTTTTTAAGCAGAATATCTAGAAAACAGTAATAATATGACACGCAAAGCCAATTACAAATATAAAAAACAAATATGGATATAGAGATTTATGCTAACTTTTTTCCATCGTTTAGTGTCCCTTTAATCTAAGGAAAGACTTTAAGAAGGCCAAGGTGCAGACTGTCCTTTTAACGAAATTTATTTTATTGTTAACAAATGTTCAGTAATTTATTTATTTATTTTAAAGAAAAGAATACTGAATAGTGCAGCACTCTAATTTTTCAGAATATTTGTTCCTAATAATTTGTCAGAATTTTTTTTTTTCTGTGCTGCACATGTGGTTTATACATCTTTATGCATTTATTTAGTGTTTTGTCCCTTTGAGGTTTTAATAATAGTCATAGCGTTTAAATACTAGATTGTGATTCACTATATTTAAAAATGTTGAGATAGGTTTAAAACTGCTTTGAATATAACAGAAGTTCAAGGACATTAGTTCGTTCAGTGAGTTTATTTTCTTTGGTATTAATACCAGGAGTCTTAGCTAGGCCAGACATCAGGTGCAATAAATGATTAGGGTTAGAGAGTTGATTCACATGTAGAATAAGGTGCAGCCAGTCACACAATGAAGCGGCCTCTAACAATAACACATAAATCACCCAAGAAGTGAACACTATGTGCTATTGACCTGGGTCACTGATAATGTACAGTTTTATTTAACTTTAGCTGGGAGAATTACCTACATGGGACTGTGGAAAAAAAATTAAAGGGACATTAAAGTAATTTTTTCTTAGATGCATTTGAAGGAGGGCTTTTAAAATGTGAATCTTTAACCAATGTTTCCATAAGGAGTTTTGCTTACTAGCCAGTTAGCAATCAGTTATTAGGGTCCAGTTGTACACAGGTATGCACTTTCTGTCAGCTAACAAAACTCAAAATAAATAGCATTAAATGAATATGAAGCTCAGAATTAAACTTTCATGATTTAGAAAGAGCAAGTAATTTTAAGACACTTTTAAATTCATTTCTGTTATTAAATGTACATTGTTCTCTTGGCATACTTTGTTAAAAAGCATGCATACATATCCTCAGCTGCAATGCACTACTGGGAGATAGATGGTGATTGGTGGTTACATACATTTGTCTCTTGTCATTCGCCTGCAGATGTGCTGAGCTAGATCCCCTTAGTGTACTGCTATGCTGGTGCTGGCATAACTATGCAGTGGTTAAGCACATAGTTATGCACAAGCAACAGAATACAAATAAAATGTTTTATCCTATTAGAGCATTTTCTTTTTTGCATTTTAATGTTCCATTAACGATAGCTTTTTTTTGGGAGGGGGATATTTTAATTTATAAATAATGCACTATACTAGAAATTGTAGCGTGTGGTGACATCTCTTTAATTATATGTATGTTGCTAATTAAACAGAACTGAACTATAGTCCAGGTAACCAGAGGGCATTTTGCAGTCCGGTGAAATCTGTCAACACTTTAAAACAATAGGAATATTTTCTTTGGCTTCTGTGGAAAATTGTGTACCCACATCTGCTATACTTTGCCTTAATATTTTTCTTTTCATCCGTGAAATAAATATGAAATTTGATTGAATCCTAATATTGTCAAGTCTAATAATGCTCTTATTTCATTGGCCCACTGCTTACAACATGATAGTCATCAGGGATTCTGGGTAATGACTTGCACATATTAAAATGAGTGTGTTTGCCTTTAAGTAAAATCTGTCTTGCCTCTGCATAATTATGCTACTAGTACAGCAAGTACAAGCAACCCTAAGCATCTCAGCAGCACGTCTTTGATCTGCTGCTCTGCAAAACAGGTGGCAGTTAGTCCATTCATGGGGTTTCATTGTAACACAGGTATTAATAATGTACAGGGTCATGAAATTGCAATAAGAATATGCTCAGATGGGTTAGAGCATGGATGGTCAACTCAGTGGTCTTTTTACCACATGTGCCCCACTTCACTAGTATTTGTGGCAGTGGGGAAATAAAGCAGAATTAAGAATGTGGACATAGTTGTTTGTGGCCCCAGAAAAAAGTGGAACTAATAAAGTAGAAATTGGGTACCTCTGGTGGGAGGGCATACAAGGTAGCCACCAAAATGAAAAAACCCTCTTGAGGGGAGAACAGCAAATGACAGAGTGTATCCTGCAACATACATCACAGATGTCTTGCATCCTGCTGGATTTTCACAGGTTGGGAAGTCTGGCCCACAGTTATTGATTGTTTTAAGAAACTCTAGATGCCACACCCATGAACCAACCAGATACACCATGGACCACCCAGATACACCCATATGCCATCCAGACAAGCCCATAGTCCACCTACCACCCCACCCACTATATTCCTGTGACTCCATACCCCAAAACTTTCCGTCCATATAATGCTGATGGGCCTTTTTTAACTTCTTGTATCCTGGGAAAGCTTCTGGGAAATGTGAACCACTGCAAGACTCTCTGCCAGACTAGAGTTGGTGGATGAAAATCACCTGGATTCATTCGACCATGGTGATTGACAAGCACTACTCTTCATGCAATTGGTTGCGTGAGGGTAGGGAGGCAGTATTGCACAAGTGTTCCCTCATGCAATGAAAAATATGGGGAACAAATTTGCCCCAAAATTTACGTTAAGATGCCGACAGGTTTGCAACATGTGAATCCTGTCCGCTGACAAATAGATGAATCTTGCCCTAAGTCTGTATTGCTCATGCCCAGTAGAGGCAGAATGCAACTTAAGTTCAAAACATGCCCTCTTTTCTCTCTAAGGGTAGGGCTACATAGAGAAATTCTAAGTGCTCAATTTGCAAGAAAACAAGTAAGTTGTTTGCTCCTTTTTTACATAATCTGTTTCTTTTTATGTTTACTTTGATTTAACATATTTGTTTGTAATATACAAGAACTGTTAATATCCCTATTTATATGAGGGATCACTATAAGCTCGCTCATTGCTTGAGCACAATCCAGAATACCGCTGTAAAATGTAGCTCTTTTTAAGGCATGAAGTAATCCGTTATTATTAACAGACCTATATGATGAACTCTAATACTTGTGCACTATTTCCACCAGAAATGCAAAGAAAAGCACTAAATAAAATAAAACCCAGATCCATTTTAGTTCAGTTACCATATAGGCAGTACTACCAAAGGCAAATTTGAATACATGTTACTTTCCTTGAGGCTGCTGTTAGACATGTTGAGATCTTCTGAGCATTGCTTGCTATCTCAGTATCTATCTTTTTAATTTATTTTCACCATTATTCCTCTGAAAGATAATTATCCAATTATCTTGCAAGATAATATGATTTCCTTAGGACATCTGCATAATATAACTCAGTTATACAAATGTAGTTTATTGTTTTATCTGTTTTGTTTAAAAACCTATTCTGTATACACAAATAGTGCATAAGGATATTGTTTGTGACTTTTTCTACTTCCATTAAAAAACTTGTTTTAAACATAACTCTGAAGAGTTTCTATGAGGGCTATTTATGAAATGTCTGTCGGACCTGATCCGACAGTGCAGATCAGGTCCGACAGACATCGCTGAATGCGGAGAGCAATACGCTCTCCATATTCAGCATTGCACCAGCAGCTCACAAGAACTGCTGGTGCAACGCCGCCCCCTGCAGACTCGCGGCCAATGGGCCGCCAGCAGGGGGGTGTCAATCAACCCGATCGGGTTGAATTCCGGTGATTCCTGTCCTAATTCCTGTTGAAATAACTGCTGTTTCTGGCGAGCTCCGTACGGAGCTTGATAGATAGGCCCCTATATGTTAGTTCATATACAAATATTGTTTTTTTTTCCGAGATAAAATATAGGTAATCCAGTTAAGAGTTTCAGCATTTGTTAGATATGTTTTAAGCACAGAGACATATCAAGTCTCCATTAGGTCCATTAGTTCTTTAGGTTATTTTTATCTCTTCCAAGAAAGTGACTTTCATCATGATAAATCTGAATATCAAAAACAGAAGTGTAAGGTCCCATATTCTTTATAACTTTAGATACATAACAATGTCTGTCAAATCACATGCAGTTTCTTTATATATATATATATATATATATATAGGTATAGATATAGACTGTATATGTATTTATATATATATTTGCATACAGAAGAGAGAAGCGCTCTAACAGGAACGAACAACAGCTCATCAGCTAGTTCTCTGGCGATTTACCACCTGGAGCAGCCTCTTTTTGACCAGTGTGCCTTTCACATTGGAAAACTATCCTGAAGCATATCAGTCTGATCCCGCCAGTTAAGGTCAGTCCAGCCACGAAATACCAGGCAATTCTCCTTTGAACAAGGTACATGACAACCCCAGACGATCGTTTCGGCCTATTGGGCCTCATCGTTGAGGTGCAGCCACATTCCTCTAAGCAAGCACTGGCCAAGGAGTCCATATCTGGTTGCCCCCATCACCCATAGGGAGAGTTCCCCAGGGTCATAATTAATTTGCATACAGAAGAGAGAAGCGCTCTAACAGGAACGAACAACAGCTCATCAGCTAGTTCTCTGGCGATTTACCACCTGGAGCAGCCTCTTTTTGACCAGTGTGCCTTTCACATTGGAAAACTATCCTGAAGCATATCAGTCTGATCCCGCCAGTTAAGGTCAGTCTAGCCCCGAAATACCAGGCAATTCTCCTTTGAACAAGGTACATGACAACCCCAGACGATCGTTTCGGCCTATTGGGCCTCATCGGTGAGGTGCAGCCACATTCCTCTAAGCAAGCACTGGCCAAGGAGTCCATATCTGGTTGCCCCCATCACCCATAGGGAGAGTTCCCCAGGGTCATAATTAATTTGCATACAGAAGAGAGAAGCGCTCTAACAGGAACGAACAACAGCTCATCAGCTAGTTCTCTGGCGATTTACCACCTGGAGCAGCCTCTTTTTGACCAGTGTGCCTTTCACATTGGAAAACTATCCTGAAGCATATCAGTCTGATCCCGCCAGTTAAGGTCAGTCCAGCCCCGAAATACCAGGCAATTCTCCTTTGAACAAGGTACATGACAACCCCAGACGATCGTTTCGGCCTATTGGGCCTCATCGTTGAGGTGCAGCCACATTCCTCTAAGCAAGCACTGGCCAAGGAGTCCATATCTGGTTGCCCCCATCACCCATAGGGAGAGTTCCCCAGGGTCATAATTAATTTGCATACAGAAGAGAGAAGCGCTCTAACAGGAACGAACAACAGCTCATCAGCTAGTTCTCTGGCGATTTACCACCTGGAGCAGCCTCTTTTTGACCAGTGTGCCTTTCACATTGGAAAACTATCCTGAAGCATATCAGTCTGATCCCGCCAGTTAAGGTCAGTCTAGCCCCGAAATACCAGGCAATTCTCCTTTGAACAAGGTACATGACAACCCCAGACGATCGTTTCGGCCTATTGGGCCTCATCGGTGAGGTGCAGCCACATTCCTCTAAGCAAGCACTGGCCAAGGAGTCCATATCTGGTTGCCCCCATCACCCATAGGGAGAGTTCCCCAGGGTCATAATTAATTTGCATACAGAAGAGAGAAGCGCTCTAACAGGAACGAACAACAGCTCATCAGCTAGTTCTCTGGCGATTTACCACCTGGAGCAGCCTCTTTTTGACCAGTGTGCCTTTCACATTGGAAAACTATCCTGAAGCATATCAGTCTGATCCTGCCAGTTAAGGTCAGTCCAGCCCCGAAATACCAGGCAATTCTCCTTTGAACAAGGTACATGACAACCCCAGACGATCGTTTCGGCCTATTGGGCCTCATCGGTGAGGTGCAGCCACATTCCTCTAAGCAAGCACTGGCCAAGGAGTCCATATCTGGTTGCCCCCATCACCCATAGGGAGAGTTCCCCAGGGTCATAATTAATTTGCATACAGAAGAGAGAAGCGCTCTAACAGGAACGAACAACAGCTCATCAGCTAGTTCTCTGGCGATTTACCACCTGGAGCAGCCTCTTTTTGACCAGTGTGCCTTTCACATTGGAAAACTATCCTGAAGCATATCAGTCTGATCCCGCCAGTTAAGGTCAGTCCAGCACCGAAATACCAGGCAATTCTCCTTTGAACAAGGTACATGACAACCCCAGACGATCGTTTCGGCCTATTGGGCCTCATCGGTGAGGTGCAGCCACATGCCTCTAAGCAAGCACTGGCCAAGGAGTCCATATCTGGTTGCCCCCATCACCCATAGGGAGAGTTCCCCAGGGTCATAATTAATTTGCATACAGAAGAGAGAAGCGCTCTAACAGGAACGAACAACAGCTCATCAGCTAGTTCTCTGGTGATTTACCACCTGGAGCAGCCTCTTTTTGACCAGTGTGCCTTTCACATTGGAAAACTATCCTGAAGCATATCAGTCTGATCCCGCCAGTTAAGGTCAGTCCAGCCCCGAAATACCAGGCAATTCTCCTTTGAACAAGGTACATGACAACCCCAGACGATCGTTTCGGCCTATTGGGCCTCATCGGTGAGGTGCAGCCACATTCCTCTAAGCAAGCACTGGCCAAGGAGTCCATATCTGATTGCCCCCATCACCCATAGGGAGAGTTCCCCAGGGTCATAATTAATTTGCATACAGAAGAGAGAAGCGCTCTAACAGGAACGAACAACAGCTCATCAGCTAGTTCTCTGGCGATTTACCACCTGGAGCAGCCTCTTTTTTACCAGTGTGCCTTTCACATTGGAAAACTATCCTGAAGCATATCAGTCTGATCCCGCCAGTTAAGGTCAGTCCAGCCCCGAAATACCAGGCAATTCTCCTTTGAACAAGGTACATGACAACCCCAGACGATCGTTTCGGCCTATTGGGCCTCATCGGTGAGGTGCAGCCACATTCCTCTAAGCAAGCACTGGCCAAGGAGTCCATATCTGGTTGCCCCCATCACCCATAGGGAGAGTTCCCCAGGGTCATAATTAATTTGCATACAGAAGAGAGAAGCGCTCTAACAGGAACGAACAACAGCTCATCAGCTAGTTCTCTGGCGATTTACCACCTGGAGCAGCCTCTTTTTGACCAGTGTGCCTTTCACATTGGAAAACTATCCTGAAGCATATCAGTCTGATCCCGCCAGTTAAGGTCAGTCCAGCCCCGAAATACCAGGCAATTCTCCTTTGAACAAGGTACATGACAACCCCAGACGATTGATTCGGCCTATTGGGCCTCATCGGTGAGGTGCAGCCACATTCCTCTAAGCAAGCACTGGCCAAGGAGTCCATATCTGGTTGCCCCCATCACCCATAGGGAGAGTTCCCCAGGGTCATAATTAATTTGCATACAGAAGAGAGAAGCGCTCTAACAGGAACGAACAACAGCTCATCAGCTAGTTCTCTGGCGATTTACCACCTGGAACAGCCTCTCCCTATGGGTGATGGGGGCAACCAGATATGGACTCCTTGGCCAGTGCTTGCTTAGAGGAATGTGGCTGCACCTCACCGATGAGGCCCAATAGGCCGAAACGATCGTCTGGGGTTGTCATGTTCCTTGTTCAAAGGAGAATTGCCTGGTATTTCGGGGCTGGACTGACCTTAACTGGCAGGATCAGACTGATATGCTTCAGGATAGTTTTCCAATGTGAAAGGCACACTGGTCAAAAAGAGGCTGCTCCAGGTGGTAAATCGCCAGAGAACTAGCTGATGAGCTGTTGTTCGTTCCTGTTAGAGCGCTTCTCTCTTCTGTATGCAAATTAATTATGACCCTGGGGAACTCTCCCTATGGGTGATGGGGGCAACCAGATATGGACTCCTTGGCCAGTGCTTGCTTAGAGGAATGTCGCTGCATCTCACCGATGAGGCCCAATAGGCCGAAACGATCGTCTGGGGTTGTCATGTTCCTTGTTCAAAGGAGAATTGCCTGGTATTTCGGGGCTGGACTGACCTTAACTGGCGGGATCAGACTTATATGCTTCAGGATAGTTTTCCAATGTGAAAGGCACACTGGTCAAAAAGAGGCTGCTCCAGGTGGTAAATCGCCAGAGAGCTGTTGTTCGTTCCTGTTAGAGTGCTTCTCTCTTCAGTATGCAAATTTATATATATTTATTTATTTATTATTAAAAAAAAACAGCTTTATTGAAATTCTTTAAGTATACACTTCATAAATAAAAAGTACATAACATATAATGAGAGTTATCTATAAAGTGTTTCCTATATTCATTTTAGACAGGGTGGCTTTTAGAGAATCCCAGTCCACCCTGTCGAAGGCCTTTTCGGCGTCAGTGGAAATAAGGGCCATGGGTTGTTGAGTGTTACGTGCTAATGTCATTAGTTGCAGAATTTTGAGAGTGTTGTTTCTAGCCTCCCTGCCTGATATAAATCCTACATGGTCAGGTGCTATCAGATGTGCGGGTGGGAATAGAATGTGAAGTCCCTGTAGGTAGGATGAAATGTGCACCATGTATCATGTAATGCTAATGATCTAAATTGGCCTTTATGTTTTTAAAATCTCTTTTGGGGATATTAGTGGTGCCCCCCAATGTGTCTATATCGGGATCAAGTGGGAGGTTAAAATCGCTTCCAACTATTAGTGTGCCTTTGGCACAATCTAGTATTCTGTTGGACAGTTTGTGCATGAATGATAATTGTTGTTTTTTGCGGAAATATACATTTACTATGGTGATGGGCCATCCATGGAGTGGTCCTATCAAAATAAGGATTCTTCCTTCTGTGTCTTTTTCTTAGTTGAAAAGGTATGTGTGTCTGATCAAGATGCCTACACCGCTCTTTTTGGATGGGCCAGATGAGAAGTGGGCAGTGGTGTATGTGTGGTGAGCCCATTTGGGGTTTATTCCTTTTTAAAATGTGTTTCCTGGAGTAGGATAATTGCCCCTTTTTGTCTATTATGGATCTTTTTTGTGGGACGTTAAAACCTTTAACATTAACTGTTTATTGGGTGTGCCATTGGTGACCTATGCATGTTAGAATGCTCTGCTGTTACCCCTAAGTGAGGTTGGGGGTTTGTAGTTTATAGCTAGGGTTGAGATGCGATTTAGATTTGAGTGAGGTGTACGGAAGGAGGGGAGGGTTCTGGGTGTTGGATATGTGTGTGAAATGTACGTTCCGGATCATTGGAAGTATCAAATGTATCGCAATCAACTCTAGAAAACAAATACAAATATCTTTCAGTACTTAATATATACTTCAACATATACATTTTCAATGAAAAAATATTAACAACAACAAAAAAAGAAAAGAAAATAATTAATATTAAAGAAAAAGGGAAGGGGAAAAACAGGAAAAAACAAGCAA
Organism: Bombina bombina; assembly: GCF_027579735.1. Lineage (NCBI taxonomy): Eukaryota > Metazoa > Chordata > Amphibia > Anura > Bombinatoridae > Bombina > Bombina bombina. The sequence goes on from NC_069504.1 coordinate 686,124,637, forward strand.
TGAAAAACCTACTGGTTTCAATCTGTAACAGTATAAGATATAGCTAAAATATAACAATGAGAAAAAAAATTAAGTGCAACAATTGAGTGTACTGTCCTTTTCCCCCAGGATGACATCTAGCTAGAAGGTTAATAAAGTGTCCGTGGGCATGTGTTGGCTATCAGGTGAGGTGTACGTATATTTGAGAGGGAGTCACACTGTAGGCATCCCATGCCATTAAGTTTTGTGTATCCTATGTATGGTGCATAATATTGTGTGGTTGTCTTAATGTCTTACTCTGTGGGTTAGTAGTGGTGCATGGAGCTATAAGGTGGGTATTTGTGGGGTTATAGGGTAATAACTAGTTCTACTGTATGTTGATTTCAGTTCTGTGTGGAAACATGTTAAGATAATATTAGAGTTGTTTTGTGATTGTCTCCATTGTGCAAGTTATGGTATTTTATATAATTAACTGAAGTCCTATAGGGGAGAAAGAAACATTAAGAATAAAAAAAAGTTAGTGTGTTGTTCCATTGGTGTATGGGCTCTTGACGAGTCTTGAGGTTCTGTGGGTGGTGAAATTTGTATCTGCAGGGTTTCACAGAATGTTGACAGATCATCCAAGTTGCGGAAATTGGCTGATTTATCTGCTTTCGTGGCTGTTAGGCTTACTGGAAATCCCCATCTGTATGGGATCTTGTGAGATCTCAGGACTGAAGTTACGAACTGTAGTTCCCTACGTTTTTGCAATGTGGTAGGGCTCAGGTCTGCAAAAATTTGAATTGAGAAGCCCACATGAGTTATTTAGTGTTTTTGTCTTGCGTGTCTCAGGATTTCTTCCTTGTCCTGGTAGTTAAGGAGTTTCACCACTACATCCCATGGCAGAGCTTTTGCTGGCTGTTTGGCTCTGAGGGCTCTGTGAGCTTGTTCCATAACAATGTTAGTTGAGTTGCTGGTACCTTTTATGGTTCTGAAGAGGTCCTGTAGATAACCTTATAATGCTGTAGGTTGAACAGATTCAGGTACACCTCTTATTCACAGATTGTTCCTACGTCCTTTTCCAAAAGGTGGTGGATGGTTTCCTCCTGGTTGTATATCAATTGTGAGAGGTGTTGAATATCCTGAGTAGCAGTGTTATGGCTTTCTTCTAGGTTAGTTACTCTGTGGTCAACTTTTTTTTTTTTTTGATGCAAATCTTTATTGAAATATAAAAATAGAAGATACAAATGCCATAGTTCAAATGAATCTGAGGACAAATACAGTATGCGTCAACAAGCAAATAACCTCCCAGAAATTCTAATTTTAGTCATAGTCTTCAATGTCCATATTGCTGTTGAGGCACTCTGGAGTGCATTATTGTCCTCTTGCATAGAGTAACAGGGGTGTTTCTCCCCCCTCTGGGTCGGGCAGATGCATTTTATGCCTGTTTTGTAATAGTTTTAAACATTTTCTTTCTTTCTGAGGTAAAGAAAGAACAATTCTGAACTGATATCTTTATAACCATATCTTATAAAAAAGGAAACATAACTTGTATGTCTCACAGTCCAGATTTACATAGTAAGGGAGAGAAGAGGGGAGATTAGAAGAGGGAGGGGGAAGAAGGGAAGGGTTCCATTACTGATGGGGGGGTAAAGGAAGGGAGTGAGGGTGGAAGAATAGGAAAGGGGGGATTGGGGAGGGGAGGTAGAAACCAAATTATGTAGGATGGGGGGGGGGGAGAATCTTGGTCTCAGGCCCACGGTTCAGAGGGAGAGCAAACAGTGGAGAACGCAAAGTGTGCCAGGTGTTATGTTCTAAGGTTAAAGGGGGTTGCCCTTCCATGTCATGGACATGAGCTCATGGGTCTCTAGTTTCCCTATCTTGAAGTAATGGTATCTTTCAAGTTGAAGTTGTGTGGAGACACATTTTTCCCATTCAAGGAGGGTAGGAACTCTTTCCGACTTCCATCCCCTTGGTATCAGTGACTTTGCTCCATTCAACATTATGATGAAAAGAGATCTGTCTTGTCGGCTTTTGAATTTTGGGAGATCGAAATATAACAAGAGTGAGGGGGTTGGGCAAATAGTAAGGTTCAACTTTTTATTAATCTCTTTAAAAACCCCTCGCCAGTAGTCTTTAAGTTTGGGGCAGTTCCACCACACATGTAGCATGGTCCCCTCCTCCCCGAAGCCCCTCCAGCACCTCCCTGATGTAGTAGGGTATATCCTTTTAATTAGTTGAGGGGTCAGGTACCATCTGCTCAGGAATTTATATTGTGACTCCTGGGTTCTGGCTAAAATTGAGCAATTTTTTGTTGTGTTAAAGACTTTGTTCCATTGCTTAGATCATATTCCTGTCCCCAATTCCCTGTGCCAACCCTGTACATAAGGGGGGAGATTATGTAGGCCGCTATTCTGAAGCATGTCGTACAAGCGTGAGATTAAGGGGCCTAGTTATCAAGCCGTCAACCTCAAATACGCTGCGTATTCCGCAGCGTATTTGTGGCGAGGCTGATACGCCTTAGTTATCAAAGGCTCGAGACAGGCAAAAGTAGAATTTTGTGACGTAAGCTTCGATCCGCCGGACTCAGTCCGACACAGATCGATTCTTACGTCACTCCAGATGTTCCGCACACAAGTGCGGCACATTCTCACTACTTTTGCTAGCTATCAAAAAACTAGCAGGTACGCTCGGCACTTTTACGGCCCAGCGTACCTGGTTTTCAAAGCGCCAGCCTGGAGGCGGCGGATCCCATAGGAATCAATGGGAGTCTGACCATAGCGAAAGTACAAGTTCGCTGCTGACAGACATCCCATTGATTTCTATGGGAGCTGTCTACACCTAACACCCTAACATGTACCCCGAGTCTAAACACCCCTAATCTGACCCCCCCTACACCGCCGCAACTAAATAAAGTTATTACCCCCTAAACCGCCGCTCCCGGAGCCCACCGCAAGCTACTCTATACATATTAACCCCTAAACCGCCGCTCCCGGAGCCCACCGCAACTATAATAAATGTATTAACCCCTAACCCGCCGCTCCCTGAACCCGCCGCAACCTATATTAAATGTATTAACCCCTATCCTGCCCCCCCTACACCGTCGCCACCTATAATACATTTATTAACCCCTAATCTGCCCCCCCTACACCGTCGCCACCTATAATAAATTTATTAACCCCTATCCTGCCCCCCACTACGCCGCCGCCACTGTAATAAAATGATTAACCCCTAAACCTAACCCTAACCCTAACGCCCCCTAACTTAAATATTAATTAAATAAATCTAAATAAATTAACTCTTATTAACTAAATGAATCCTATTTAAAACTAAATACTTACCTTTAAAATAAACCCTAATATAGCTATAATATAAATAATAATTATATTCTAGCTATCTTAGGATTTATATTTATTTTACAGGTAACTTTCAATTTATTTTAACCATGTACAATAACTATTAAATAGTTATTAACTATTTAATAGCTTACCTAGCTAAAATAAAGAGAAATGTACCTGTGAAATAAATCCTAACCTAAGTTACAATTACACCTAACACTACACTATACTTTAATAAATTATTCCTATTTAAAAATAAATACTTACCTGTAAAATAAACCCTAAGATAGCTACAATGTAATTAATACTTATATTATAGCTATCTTAGGATTTATATTTATTTTACAGGTAACTTTGTATTTATTTTAGCTAGTTAGAATAGTTATTAAATAGTTATTAACTATTTAATAACTACCTAGCTAAAAGAAATACAAAATTACCTGTAAAATAATTCCTAACTTAAGTTACAATTAAACCTAATACTACACTATCATTAAATTAACTAAATAAACTACCTACAAAGAACTACAATGAAATACAATTACATAAACTAACTAAAGTACAAAAAATAAAAAAAGCTAAGTTACAAAAAATAAAAAATTAAGTTACAAACATGTTAAAAATATTACAACAATTTTAAGCTACTTACACCTAATCTAAGCCCCCTAATAAAATAACAAACCCCCCCAAAATAAAAAAAATCCCTACCCTATTCTAAATTACATAAATTTCAATGCTCTTTTACCTTACCAGCCCTTAAAAGGGCCATTTGTGGGGGCATGCCCCAAAAAGTTCAGCTCTTTTGCCTGTAAAATAAAAATACAACCCCCCCCCCAACATTAAAACCCACCACCCACATACCCCTAATCTAACCCAAACCCCCCTTACAAAAACCTAACACTAATCCCCTGAAGATCATCCTACCTTGAGTCGTCTTCACTCAGCCGAGCCACCGATGGAACTGAAGAGGGCATCCGGAACGGAAGAAGTTAATCCTCCAAGCGGCGCTGAAGAAATCTTCCATCCGATGAAGTCATCATCCAGGCGGCGCTGAAGAAGTCTTCGATCCGGCCGATGTCATCTTCAAAGAGGCGCTGAAGAGGTCTTCTATCCGGGCGAAGTCATCTTCCAAGCCGGGTCTTGAATCTTCCTTCCGCCGACGCGGAACCACCTTCTTCACCGACGGACTACGACGAATGACGGCTCCTTTAAGGGACGTCATCCAAGATGGCGTCCCCTCAATTCCGATTGGCTGATAGGATTCTATCAGCCAATCGGAATTAAGGTAGGAAAATCTGATTGGCTGATGGAATCAGCCAATCAGATTCAAGTTCAATCCGATTGGCTGATCCAATCAGCCAATCAGATTGAGCTCGCATTCTATTGGCTGTTCCGATCAGCCAATAGAATGCAAGCTCAATCTGATTGGCTGATTGGATCAGCCAATCGGATTGAACTTGAATCTGATTGGCTGATTCCATCAGCCAATCAGATTTTCCTACCTTAATTCCGATTGGCTGATAGAATCCTATCAGCCAATCGGAATTGAGGGGACGCCATCTTGGATGACGTCCCTTAAAGGAGCCGTCATTCGTCGTAGTCCGTCGGTGAAGAAGGTGGTTCCGCGTCGGCGGAAGGAAGATTCAAGACCCGGCTTGGAAGATGACTTCGCCCGGATAGAAGACCTCTTCAGCGCCTCTTTGAAGATGACATCGGCCGGATCGAAGACTTCTTCAGCGCCGCCTGGATGATGACTTCATCGGATGGAAGATTTCTTCAGCGCCGCTTGGAGGATTAACTTCTTCCGTTCCGGATGCCCTCTTCAGTTCCATCGGTGGCTCGGCTGAGTGAAGACGACTCAAGGTAGGATGATCTTCAGGGGATTAGTGTTAGGTTTTTGTAAGGGGGGTTTGGGTTAGATTAGGGGATGTGGGTGGTGGGTTTTAATGTTGGGGGGGGGGTTGTATTTTTAGTTTACAGGCAAAAGAGCTGAACTTTTTGGGGCATGCCCCCACAAATGGCCCTTTTAAGGGCTGGTAAGGTAAAAGAGCATTGAAATTTATGTAATTTAGAATAGGGTAGGGATTTTTTTTATTTTGGGGGGGTTTGTTATTTTATTAGGGGGCTTAGATTAGGTGTAAGTAGCTTAAAATTGTTGTAATATTTTTAACATGTTTGTAACTTAATTTTTTATTTTTTGTAACTTAGCTTTTTTTATTTTTTGTACTTTAGTTAGTTTATGTAATTGTATTTCATTGTAGTTCTTTGTAGGTAGTTTATTTAGTTAATTTAATGATAGTGTAGTATTAGGTTTAATTGTAACTTAAGTTAGGAATTATTTTACAGGTAATTTTGTATTTCTTTTAGCTAGGTAGTTATTAAATAGTTAATAACTATTTAATAACTATTCTAACTAGCTAAAATAAATACAAAGTTACCTGTAAAATAAATATAAATCCAAAAATAGCTATAATATAAGTATTAATTACATTGTAGCTATCTTAGGGTTTATTTTACAGGTAAGTATTTATTTTTAAATAGGAATAATTTATTAAAGTATAGTGTAGTGTTAGGTGTAATTGTAACTTAGGTTAGGATTTATTTCACAGGTACATTTCTCTTTATTTTAGCTAGGTAAGCTATTAAATAGTTAATAACTATTTAATAGTTATTGTACATGGTTAAAATAAATTGAAAGTTACCTGTAAAATAAATATAAATCCTAAGATAGCTAGAATATAATTATTATTTATATTATAGCTATATTAGGGTTTATTTTAAAGGTAAGTATTTAGTTTTAAATAGGATTCATTTAGTTAATAAGAGTTAATTTTTTTAGATTTATTTAATTAATATTTAAGTTAGGGGGGCGTTATGGTTAGGGTTAGACTTAGGTTTAGGGGTTAATCATTTTATTACAGTGGCGGCGGCGTAGTGGGGGGCAGGATAGGGGTTAATAAATTTATTATAGGTTGCGGCGGGTTCATGGAGCGGCGGTTTAGGGGTTAAACTATTTATTTAGTTGCGGAGAGGTGCGGGATCAGCAGGATAGGGGTTAATAATTTTATAATAGAGGGCGACGGTATAGGGGGGGCAGGATAGGGGTTACTAGGTATAATGTAGGTGGCAGCGGTGTCCGGGAGCGGCGGTTTAGGGGTTAATACATTTATAAGAGTTGCGGCAGGGTCTAGGAGCGGCGGTTTAGGGGTTAGTAACTTTATTGAGTTGCGGGGGGCTCCGGGGGCGCCGGTATAGGGGGTAGAACAGTGCAGTTTAGTGTGAGTGCTTAGTGACAGGCTAGCAATAAAGCTGGGAAAAAGCCGAAGGGCAGCGAGATCGGATGAGTGATAACTGTCACAGTCCGCTGCTCATCGCCCCGCGGCTTTTTGACAGCTTTATTTGATAACTTAGGCGAACGTATTCAAGGTCCGCGGCGGCGAAGGTAGGCGAGCTTAGGCGGACGTATTGGGCCGGCGAAGCCAGAAAAGTAGACGGCTTGATAACTACCCCCCATTATGTTTTGTCAGGGAGGGCAACGTGCACAGGGTCTCAAAAGGTGTAAGCTGTCTGAGGATTGATGCTTTGTGTCTGTGCGTCATTATGTAATGAGAGATTTGGGAACAGTGGGACCAAGATGTGAAGAGGTCAGCATCCCAATTTTTGAGTTCCTGTTGTGTTTTTAATTTATTATTTGTAGTGACGCCGTAAAGGGAGAGTTTATTTAGTGGTAGTGTACTTTTGGCCCTAACCGTAGAGGGAGGGATATTTATGGCTGGGTTATCGCTGATTGGGGTTAGGGGCGAGATGGGAGAGGAGATATGAGTCTGTGTGGCAGAAATCTTATCCCACGTTAGCAACGTTTCGCTCATCAGAGGGTAAGATAGTATATTTAAGGGGTGGTGTTTCTGGGGTAGCCAGGCTAGGGAACCCACATTATGGCACTGTAGTATACCCGCGTCGATCCCCACCCACGCCTTATGTGTCAGGTTCTGGCTCCACTCCACAATACACTGAAGTGAGATGGCCTGACTATATGAATGTAAGTTAGGAAGGCCTGTGCCTCCTGTTGTTCGGGATCTGTACAGGGTATTTTTATTTATTCTAGGCCTGGTCCTTTGCCAAACAAACTCCTCCATCACTTTCTTATGTGGTGTATGTATGGGGAGGATGGGGTTAGGGGGACTGTTTGTTGGATGTATAGGATTCTTGGCAAGATGTTCATTTTAACTAAATTAATCCGGCCTAGCCATGAGATGGATTTTTTCTTCCACCCTGAAAGGTCTGCAATTATGTCCTCTTTAATTTTTTCATAGTTAGATTCGACTATGTCAGTCAGGGACGGTTTAATGATAACTCCCAGGTATATAAGTTCCTTGTGGACTATTCTAAGTGGGCATGTGTTTGCTATTTTATTGAGGTTCATTGATATTTAAGAGTTCTGATTTAGCAAGGTTTAAGTGGAAATTTGAGACACTACCATACGACTCCATTTCTTTCAGGACCTCTGGCAAGGAGTGTAGGGTGTTGGTAAGGGTGAGGAGTATGTCGTCTGCATACATAGCTAGCTTGTGCTCTGTGTTTTGGATTTTAAGTCCTGAAGTAGAGGGGTTTGTCCTAATCCTAGTAGCCAGAGGCTCTATAGAGATAGCGAAAAGGACCGGGGAAAGAGGACATCCTTGTCTTGTTCCGTTTGCTATGTGGAATGGATCTGATAAGACACTGTTCACATAAACCCTAGCATTAGGTGAGGAATATAGTGACATGACTCTTTTTACAAGAATGGTGCCAAAATTCATTTTTTTAAGGGTAGAAAGCATGAAGGACCAGTTGACTCGGTCAAACGCTTTTACTGCGTCTGTCGAGAGTAGAGTGAGAGGGGTGGAGGTTATATTTGCATAGGAGACCAGTTGTAAGACTTATCTCTTGCCTCTCTATTTGGAATGAAGACCACCTGGTCCGTGGAGATAAGTTGTGGTAGAACTCTATTGATTCTGTTCGCAATTAGTTTTGCTAAGATTTTGATATCAGAGTTTAGCAGGGATATTGGGCGAAAGTTCTTGTTTTGTAGGGGGTTTACCAGGTTTGGGAAGTACAACGATGTGCGCTTCCAGCATAATGCTCGGAAGGGAGGTTTTATCGTGTATTGTGTTAAAAATCTTAAGTAAGTGGGGGGCAAGAATATTGGAAACATTTTTGTAATACTTGGGGCCTAGGCCATCTGGGCCCGAAGGCAATTCTTTGATGGTCTGGAGAATTTCAGTGAGTGTAAAAGGGTCATCTAGAGAGTTTCTATCCTCCTTTGTGAGCTGTGGTAGTGTGGTTTCTGAAAGATATTTGTGTATCTGAGGGGAGTCTTCCCCGAGATGCCAGGTACCTGTTGAACCCAAAGGGTTCAGAGCCAGATTATATAGTGTCTTGTAGTAGCCCATAAAAGTATTTGCTATGTTTTTCTCGTCTTGGTGAATACTGCCATTCAGGTCACAGACCTCATGGACGTAGGATTAAATTTTCCTGCGTGCCAGGGTTCTAGCGAGCATTCTGCCTGCCTTATCACCTTGCTCAAAGAATTTTTGTTTAGCTAAAAGTGCTTTTTTTTTGGTGTTCTTCCTGCAAGTGAGTTAATAGGTTTGTTCTAGTCTGCTCTAGTTCAGTCAGGGTGGGCAGATTAGCGGGGTCGTCTTTGTGCTGCTGTTCGAGTTGGGAGATCAAAGTCAGTAGGTTTTGTAGTCTTTCTCTCTTAAGTCTATTATGTCTCGCTTTCAATTTGATGAGTTCCCCGCGTATTACGCATTTGTGTGCCTCCCAAGTGGTTGTTAGAGGGAGGTTGTCTGTCAAATTTAGATGGAAATATTCCTGGAGAGAGTTAGCAAGGTCAGTGGAATTGATAGGGTTATCCAGTAGGGTATCATCTAATCTTCACATGTAAGCGGAGATGGGGGCCTCTGGCCAGAGGAGCGTGCAGGCGACAGGTGCATGGTCCGACCATGTGATATGAATGGTGCTGTCTGCAACTGTGGTTAGGCCTGTGGTGTCTGTAAAGACGTAGTCTATTCTGGTGTATACATTGTGGGGGTGGGAATAGAAAGTATAGTCCCTAGTATTCGGGTGTGTTATTCGCCAAATGTCATGGACCACCATGTCTCTCAGAAGGCGGTTTATCTGTTTAAGTGTTTTAGGGGAGGCGCTGGAGGAACCACTAGAAGTATCCAGGACGGGGTTAATGGGGGTAATGAGATCTTTGTGTGGAATAGTATGCCCACCCCTGCCCTCTTGGACGGGCCCGACGCAAAGTAGGCCTGTGTGTAGTGTTTTTGAAACCATTTAGGCTCATATCCTTTTTTTAAGTGCGTCTCTTGGAGGAAGACTATGTCTCCCCCCATCCTTTACAGGTCATTGAATATTATAGACCTTTTGCCTGGACTATTTAGTCCCTTGGTGTTGATCGTGATCAGTTCAATCCCATGAGACTGGGAACGCGTTTTATGCTTTGGCATTGTGTTGGGTATGCTAGGGGGAGGATGAGAAGGACCATGTGGATGGGGTGCGGGGAGAAAAGAGGGGGAGGTGTGGAAGGGTAGGTCTAGGTGAGGGAGGTAAGGAGGGTAAGCTTTCTCTGGACTGTGAAACAAGAACAACGGTTTTAACAATCAATGCAGAATATAACAATTCAACAATATAGAACAAAATCACTAGGGGAAGTGTCCCTAGTCTGATGCCTTAGATATGTAAATTTTGGTTAGGGATATGAGTTTGACGGGTACCTATGTGTTTGTATGCGTGATGTCAGCTGTAGCAGTGTGTGTAGTGCAGGAGAGGAAGATCGTGAGTGTGGGATATGGTGAGGGTCTGAAGGTTTAAGTGTCTCTTTAAGTATATAGTGGGGAAGTAGAGTGGGGGGATAGGCACTATGCAGCTATCACCTTCCTTTAGGTTTTTGTAAGTTGTAGTGTGATCTATGTTCTATGTGTAAATGTAACGTGCTTTACAAAGGATATGTTTTGAGATAGTAATGACCTTTGCGCACATTAAATAGAATAAACAGTCTAACATTATAACCTAAGATAACAGCAAATCATTAATCACTTATCTGTAGGGTAGGTAAGAGCGGTCTGTAGTCCCAAGTATAGTGAAGGATCTTACATTACTTCCCCCTCAATCAGTCCAGACCCTCCCAGATGCAACACCTCTAGCTGATCAGAGCGAGCTGACCAAGTTATTTTGCAGCGATGGTGCAGAAAATCACTGTTTGTAGATCGTAAATCATGTTGGGTACTGTGGTGTCGGTTCTCTTGCCGCAGTGGGGTCTTCTTGTAGATGGGCCAGAGATGCCGGGAGTTTAATCATTAGGTTTAGATTTTAGTTGAATGTTGGAAGATCAGATAGTGACCGGAATACTGTGGAGGTGTTGTCCTTTGTAGCTATAATGCTTGTTGGGAATCCCCATCTGTAGGGAATGTTGTTATCCCTAAGGGCTGCCGTGATGAATTTTAGGTCCCTTCTTTTTTGCAGAGTGGCGGGGCAAATATCTGGATATATCTATACCTCAATCCCAGCGTGTGTGAGGGGTATCTTATTTCTTGATCCCTTAAGAATATCTTCCTTGTCTCGGAAGGAGAGCAGTTTCACAATCACATCCCTTGGTGGTGCCTTTGTTGGTGGCCTCGGGCGTAGAGCATGATGTGCTCTTTCTATAGGGATGTCTGGTGCTGATGGTGTATCTTTTGCTGTTCGGAAAAGGCTCTGTAGGTAACCTGTCAGGGCCGTTGGGGATACGGATTCTGGGATTCCGCAGATCCTTAGATTGTTCCTACAGCTCCTGTTTTCTAAATCTTCCATTCTGTCCATTAAGTTATGTAACATGTCAGCATGAATCTGTATATTATCTGCTTGAGTTTGTATTTCAGTCTGCTGGGTCTCCTGTTTATCTTCTAGGTGTGAGACTCTTTGTTCAAGAGCTGTTATGTCTTTTTTAAATTCACCAAACAAGTCCTTTACTTCCTGCATGGCTTCCCTTATGTCATCTCTAGATGCAAAGTATTTGAGATCACCTTTGGTAACCTGTTGCATAGAGTCTGGGCTTTCTCTGCGTGTCAGAGGTTCCTCTAACTGAGTATGCTTGGGGTGAGGGTCAGTGGGGGGTGACATGACAGGCTCCGTTGGCCTTTGGTAGTTGTTCATGGTAGATAATTTGTAGTCCTTGGTTGGTTTTGGTGTTCTTTTATTTGGCATCCCTCCCAGCATGAACCTTGAGATTTCTTTGGTGAGTGAGCTAGAGCAAGGCAAAAGCAATTTCATGCAGACAGCTCAGCGTGACCGCGTGGGGATATATGGAATGGTATTTTGCAAGCCTAGCAGGGCCTCAGTTTAAAGTATGCACCTGGGTGATTTGCTACTATCTTCAGGGGCTATATCGGAATATGCTTGGGTCTTTGTGACACTTGGGGGTTGTCCTGCTTGTGTATAAGAAGGGATCTGTGGCGTTGGATTTGGTTGGTGACAGCTCTGCAATAACCCTTATGCCAGCTCAGCCCCAATTGTCACTCCCCAATCAGTTAAAGCCCCCTCAGCGCTGATTGTGTGATTCTCTTAAGTGCTTGAGTGTGTTCAAGTGCTGCGGTAATCCCTTTCTCACCTTTTCCTGATTGCTTGGGCCTGCGGCGCTCCGGTTCCACTTATGCGGCTCGTTTGTGCAGGGAGGAAATTAGGAGGCCGTCGTCAAGCCCGCTCTCAGTCAGATATTTTTTTTCCCCTCCCGGTTAGCAATCTCTCCCTTTCATGAGACTCGGTAAGATGCGACTCCGTTGCGGATCTGGTCACACTCTGTGTGTAGGCCTTGTGGCACAGCAGTGTATCTGCGCTGATACCTCCCGGTCTGCATCTCTCCGCACTATGGCTGATGCATTAAAGAGGGCAGAAACTTCTGCTTAACTGCCACAGCTGCTTGTAGGGTGTAGTTAGTGAGTTAGGTACCCGTTATGACCGGCAATTAGACTTAGGGCTCTGGAGCTATCTTCTTATGCAGCCATATTCCTGTGCGACCAAGCTCTGCCCCCCTGTGGTCAACTTTTTTATTATCTTTTTTCATCTCATTGAACATGTCGCGCATATCTGACATAGCTGTTTTTATGTAATTATTTGACGCTGAGTTTCAGATCATCCTTTGTTATTTCATGGGAATTGCAGTGCTCTCTTGTATTGTGTATCTGCACCTCTATTGTCATGTAGGTGCAGAGGTAGTGGTTAAAGGGTAAAGGGTTATAGGTGAGGGTCCCTCTGCTTGTTTAAGGTAGTGGTTGATCATTTTTGTTTTAGCTGGTGTCTCAAGTTTTTGTTGTTTTTTTGCTGGCATACCCGCGTGGGTCACTGGAAGTTTACTTCTGGTTGCCTTGAGTAAGTGAGCCGTGGGCATTATTTGTTTGACAAGAGTCTGCTTATATTAGAAGAGCTCCACTACCACCGGTGTTGTAGTACCTGTGTTTTAAGTATTAAGTATCTTGTATCTGCCCGACATGTTTTGTTAGCACGTGGGATTTGTTCAAGTTGACACTAAATCTTTTAGTTATGTGAGTTTCTTGCTGATTTTAAGATAGTAACCACTATTATATGCTTTTACTGCCTGCCGACTAATTTACTGGTTATGTGTATTTTACACCTTGTTTTTTAGGTCTTTTTAGGCCCAGTAGAGAAAATTATCTGATTAAATGACAGTATAGGGGTTTCTGTTTTTATTCAGGCTTGCGTGTAATCGTGGGCTTTTCCAGGCTTAGTTCCTGCTGAGCCGTATGGTAATTTTTCCCTATGCTGCAGTTTATAAATACCATAAGAAGCCCCTTGCTATTTACCCCTAAGCCACTTGATTACTTACCCAATGCTGGTGTTTAGTGCTGTTTGGTGTGTCTAAAGACAGCCTTGCTGTGGGAGCTCAGGGTAATGGGTTATGTTTGACTCACTTGTTCAGTGCTGAACTTGCTGCTTACTTGCGTGTCGGGTCTTTCTGTGAGCCTTTGTCAGGCTGTGCAGCCCCTTAACCTTCTATGTGCTCTGACGGCTTTTACTTTTCTTGGTTAGCGGCTCAATGTGTCTTTGCCCGCGATTGTGGGTAGTAGCTGATCATTACGTAGGCCTACTCCAGGCACTGAGCTCTGTGATCGTGATTTGCGGCTGCTTTAGGCTGTCAATGCCGGTAGTTGCTTTTCTTAGTTTGCAACTTGGTATATTTTTTCCGGCTAGCACGGGTAATGGCAGACCGCCACTTAGGCCTAACCCAGGCATTGAGTTCCGCGATCGTATTTTGCTGCTGCTTCAAGCAGTCGATCGAGTGGTCCACAGCTTCTCCCTATTTATGCAATTCCCTCTGCAATTGTTGCTGATTATTTTCATCTGATAGCTTGGTGATGGATGCCGAACTGGGGGATACGGGGTTAGGAGCTAGTTTAGCATGCGGCCATTACCCTGTACGGCCAAGCTCCGCCCCGATATATATATATATATATATATATACACAGTCCAGCAATTGCACTCACTGGATTTAAAAAGAACTGATACTCTAAAGCTTCAAGGTCAATCCTGCCATCATTCTAATCAATTAGAGTTTGACATGTAAATCCTTTATATTCTTGAGTTGTTGTAGGCAAGTATTCAAATGGTGGCACTGGCTTCTGCAGGTAGGTAGCCTCCGCACTCTCCTCTGTGAACCTTCCAAGAAGAAGTACAAATTATAGTGCAATACATTTTTTTTTACCAAGCCTGGATCTAAATGAATGTACTCACTAGGTAGCTGTGATAAATTCCAAAAAACCTTTATTGAAGACACTCAGCAGATTTATCGTCAAGCAACTTTAATCAACAGTTAAAATCATGCTACCCATTTGGTGGTTTTGTAAGGTAGGTTTATATCAATTTCAGAACCTACATTTGATGGTAGAGTTTTGATCAAGTATCTTTAATGGGAGAAACTATATAATACAACAAATCAAAAGAACAGTATAAATCTCTATATTTATGTATTACTTTTTAAATATTCAGTATTTGTTGTATATGTTCTTAATGTCATCAGTTTAGCCCTCTATAATACTGGAAGAAGTGACAAATTATATAACCATGGCCACGTGCAACACGTTGCATATTTCAGATCAATACATTATGTCTGAACACAAGTGGATGGATTACGGAAATACTTATGGGTAATGTTAAACAAAGTTTCAGGGAAACAATTACTATCAATAATGGTGGCATTTGTTCCATAACAATTCTTTAGAACATAAAGCAGTACACATTACTTCTTTAGTGATTCCGGCAAAAATATTCTCTGTTTATATTTGGATGAGATCCCGCACAGAAAGTATCTGATTGATTATCCTGTACAGAAATTGGGTGCGGAACAAAGAAGCACTTACATATTCAGCAAAAACACTTCAGAAATTTTAGACTGAAGTGCCCTAAATGTCCAGCAAATCCAACTTCCTTTTGAACAGATCAAATTTCATGGAATAAAATTTAAACATATTTATGTATTTTAGGAAGATTTACATATGTTTTATATTAATCCTCACTTATATAGTCCAAACTCTGTTCTGGTGACATAATCATAATATTAAAAGGAATGATCCATCCAGAACAAGGGCACATGAATCCTTTGCTGATCCTGACAAATTTATGTATCATATATACATATCTTCGGAAATCCATGTCTTTTCCCTACATACTGTATATATACACAGTATATACAATGTGTGAGTGTGTGTGTGTGTGTATATGCAAAAGTCTGGCGCTAGCAGTTTCAGATTAAGGAAGACATCAGTTTGGATACAATAGGGCAATAATTCACAATAATAATTGACATAATAAAAAGAATTCCGGAAAACACAGATATTGTGATTATAAATGCAGCTGACCTCCTGATATTGAACCAGTATATTTTACTGTATACAGTATAATTTAAGGGAAAGCAGAATGGTTAAGGATTAAATTCAGTTACTGTGAATTCAGTGATAGGATTCAAAAGCCTCAAAGAAGGAGCCCAAGTGAATGAAAAATCTTAGGTAGTTACTGTACAACCCACAAGTTGTCATCTATGTCTACGAAGACCCCTTGTGGCTCCTACTTACTTCATATAACTTCAATCGAATGAGGTGAATGCCGCACTATAATACACAAAATTCCCCACTGCTGTATATGTCTGTGAATTAATCTGTAAGGATGATAATGTGAAGGTAATAGTCTAATAAAATTAATAGTCCAATACATAGTCTCAGTGCCCTCTAAAGTGATAAAAACTCCTTTTGCGGGTCGAAGGTGAAATCCTTTTTCATTACAGGTATACACAGCAGTGGATAATTTTGTGTATTATACAGCAATTGACTACTGGTGTTATGTATGATTAAAATACCTCATATACCCTTGAGGATGTAGCATGTGAGTGTAATAGAAAGGTGTATACTATCTATAGATAGATAAATAGATAGATAGACAGAGAGAATTACAGCTCACTCTACTAGATCGGTTGCCACATCTTGGGTTCTCAAGAATGAGGCTTCAGTTGATCAAATTAGCAAAGCGGCCACTTGGGGCGCCATGTACTAAGTTTCGAAGTGACCGTCCGTCTGTATTTCCGCGTCAAAATTCGCTCACGATCTGCTTCTCATATGTATCAATCTGCGATCTGCTCGAAAAACCACTATTTTCATCAGCGATCGTAATTTTACTCAACTCATCGTTCCAAAGCCTTTTTCCACTTACTACATGTTCGATCGCACGTAAATTCGCTGTAATCAGAAATTATGAATGTTACAACTAATCCGCCCGCTCCAACTTTCACTGTAACTTTGTGTGATTTGCTTCGCGACCATTTAGATAGCGAATACAATAGAAAACTATAGGGGGTATCAACCTGACGCCAGGTAGAAGTACTTAAGTGAAAGGACTAGACTACTATTGTAGCATTATTGGTTTTTGGATCAGTGAATGAAGATGGAGACACTTTTACACATGTTTCTTTTCCGATAAATTCAATTACGAGGAAGAAGGGCTATACAGGCACCGGTTAACAACTTGCAAAGAAGGAGAGGTAGAAGAATTAGAGTCCCTAGAGTTTTCCTTCCACGTATGGGTTTGGAAAGCATTTCTGATCGAGAGATTATCCAGAGATTCCGTTTGGACAGAGAAGCTATTATGGAACTTTACAATGAAATAGCAGAATACCTTGAACCAATGACAGCGAGTTCACAAGCCATACCCGGACTATTAAAACTGTTGGCAGCCTTACACTTTTTTGCCACCGGTTCATTCCAAGCTGTGTCTAGCGTTATAATTGGCATCAGCCAGTCTGCTTTTTCGAGGCACCTAACCAAAGTTATTGATGCTTTGATGGTCGTCTTTCCAAGGTACGTGTGCCTTCCATCGGTTTGCTTGACTCGACTACCATAAATATTGTCATAATATTCGAGTACTAGATCAACAAGTACAACATTCTGTTGATGCGAGAAGTTAGGGTTGCGAGTCTTCTTAGAAGTAGCAGAATCTCCGGAGCAAGCCATCTTGTCAAAGTGAATACCGAAAAGTAAATAAACAATATTCTAAGATTTCTGGGAAAATGCACATTCTTATACATGTCAGCAGCCAGACGTTGCCGCTTGTCTGGCGATTATGACACCTAGATCGTCACGTGGGTAAAGAACTAAACCAATCAGGTCTCAGACTGCTTCTTAACTTTGCTCTTTCGCGCCGAACGAAGCTTCAAAGTTATCAATAATCCGATTGTCTTCGACACACAATAGACGCGAAATTTTACGGCTTGGTTTTTAGTACATTCATGCAACGAAGTGCCATCCGCATGGTGCGAATGCCGGCGGGTTATTTCGATACGGTCTGTGCGAAAAAAATTGACGCCTTAGTACATGGCGCCCATGGTCTTCTCTGCATACCTTTACAAAATTTTGCTTTGTGACGGTTGCTTCCACTTTTTGCCACTCTTTGCTGCTTTTTGCTCTATACCTCCTATATGGATGCATTGCCAATAAGATTGTAGATTTATTTTCTCTATCACATGTTTAACAGTTTCCTTATATGCTGATAATTCTGACTGCATGCATGCCAGCATAACCGTATAATTTCAGCTATCAGACACTCAACTTCAACTATTAGCATAAGAGACATTTTTGTATAAGGATTGGATTATTCCTATGAGTAATATTTAATTAAGTATTTTTTCCAGTGACCACTTGTACTAACTTTGTCCCATTATTGTTTTTAGGTGGTATTGCAAATAAACTTATGTTTTTAATTTTTTTATATACTTTTGATAATAAACTGATTAATAATCTATACACTTTTTTTTCTGACATATTTTGGCTTGGATACTGCCCTATCCCCTAGACCAATAATTATTATATCAGTAGCTTTTATGGGTAGTGCTGATTAGGACATACTGTACCACTTTTTTCTAACCTTTGAAAATTTCTTTTTGATGAGTTTAATTTATTTTATGCCCCCAGGCACCATAGGATATAATTTAATAGATTGGGTATTGAGCTGGTAAGAATATTTCTAATGTTATATATATATGTTTGTGCGTGTATTCTATGCATCATTTAGCGTTGTTTACAGTATTTATAATTATAAATCATTATTAATATGTTTTAAATATTTTATATTTAATATTTCAAGAATTTGCTTTAAAATTAGTAATTCTTCATGTGCGCTAACCGACATCACGTTGTGCCTAAAGCACAAAACACAAATTGTGTTATGCATATTTTCCAATCCTACGTTCTTTACATAGAAAACAAATTCATTTTTATTATTAAATATATATTTCTATAAATATATAATAATGTTAATGTAAAAATAAATATCTATACCTATATATCAATTGAAATAGATATATAGGTATATACAGATATATATAGTAATATACAATAAAATAACATTTTCTTACTTACGAAAATGGCACACTAAAGAAAGGGCCTGAAGACTCCCCCCCAATTCTCAATGACCCTAACCTAAACAATAAACATATTGATGCACAGATATTCTGGGACACTGATTTTCCTATACATCCTATTGCCTGCTGACAAAACTGCCTAGCCTGCATGCAAAAATATTATACTCCCTTTAATAAACAGACAGACAGAATGTCTGAAAAACAGAAAGAAACAGACAAACACAACAAACACCAAGCAGAAATACACTATGTGTACAAAATTCACATATTGAAACAGCAGAGGTCACAGCACAAGACACCCAATTGTCTGCACTATTCCTACCCAAAATTGAACAGCTCCAGATGGGCCTGGATACACTATGGGGCCGAATTATCATTGTGCGAGTGGTCATGATCCGATATTGCGGATTATGTCCGCTGCACATTGATAAATGCCGACAGCATACGCTCTCCGCATTTATCATTTCACCAAAAGTTATTGTGAACTGCTGGTGCAATTCCGCCCCTGCAAATGGCCGCTAGCAGGGGTGTCAATCAACCCGATCTGGTTGATTTCTGGTGATGTCTTTCTGCCTCCTCAGAGCAGGCGGACAGGTTATGGAGCAGCGGTCTTTATACTGATGCTCGCCAGAAACACAGGGCATCAAGCTCCATACGGAGCTTGATAAATATGCCCCTATCTATAGACTTCAAATCTTTTTTAGCGCGACTGGGGTCAGTAGAGCAGAAGGTAGCCGAAGGAGAAGATAGAGAGAGGGAAACAACTAGTTCCAGCACTTACCTTCAAAAACAAAACAAGCTACTACAACTAAAGCTAGATGATCTAGAGAACAGATAATGGAGGAACAATATTCATTTAGTTGGACTGCCAGAATCCCTCTCCTCTGCGGCCTTACTGGACTTTGCGGAAAACACACTACCAAAACTTTTGAAAGTCGCTCAGACAAACATTCCATGCACCGCTGATAGAGCCCATAGAATAGGCAGGCAACCCAACAAAATGCACAAAATGCAGCTCCAAGACAAGTAATGATTTGCTACTTAAACTTTAATGATAAGATGCTTTTACTGAGAGCATACAGACAAACTCCAGCAATAACCTACAAGGAAAAGAGAATCTACATGTTCCAGGACTACTCAGCAGAGGTGGCCAAGAAAAGAAGGGAGTGCTCCCCTTATTGCAAAGCATTACTGGATCAAGGAGAGTCGGTAGCCCTATTATACGCAGCCCCCCTAAGGCTTCAGACGACAACAGGACCAAAGTTGGACTATTGCAGACCCAGAAAGTAGATTTGAAATGGGATAAACAAGCTGTCATCATCGGAGGAGTCTATGGCCTCCATACACATAAACAGGAATTTTGGGCAGCACTTAGCATAAAAAAAAGACAACTGAGGAAACTCTATTGAGACGGGTGTTGAATGCCAAAAACAAATATCTGAGAAACCCAAATAACTCGACTAGACAGAAATACCAAGAGACAAAACTGCAAAGGGACAAAACATTATAGCTAGAATCTGGTGATGTCTTTCTGCCTCCTCAGAGCAGGCGGACAGGTTATGGAGCAGCGGTCTTTATACTGATGCTCGCCAGAAACACAGGGCATCAAGATCCATACGGAGCTTGATAAATATGCCCCTATCTATAGACTTCAAATCTTTTTTAGCGCGACTGGGGTCAGTAGAGCAGAAGGTAGCCGAAGGAGAAGATAGAGAGAGGGAAACAACTAGTTCCAGCACTTACCTTCAAAAACAAAACAAGCTACTACAACTAAAGCTAGATGATCTAGAAAACAGATAATGGAGGAACAACATTCATTTAGTTGGACTGCCAGAATCCCTCTCCTCTGCGGCCTTACTGGACTTTGCGGAAAACACACTACCAAAACTTTTGAAAATCGCTCAGACAAACATTCCGTGCACCGCTGATAGAGCCCATAGAATAGGCAGGCAACCCAACAAAATGCACAAAATGCAGCTCCAAGACAAGTAATGATTTGCTACTTAAACTTTAATGATAAGATGCTTTTACTGAGAGCATACAGACAAACTCCAGCAATAACCTACAAGGAAAAGAGAATCTACATGTTCCAGGAGTACTCAGCAGAGGTGGCCAAGAAAAGAAGGGAGTGCTCCCCTTATTGCAAAGCATTACTGGATCAAGGAGAGTCGGTAGCCCTATTATACGCAGCCCCCCTAAGGCTTCAGACGACAACAGGACCAAAGTTGGACTATTGCAGACCCAGAAAGTAGATTTGAAATGGGATAAACAAGCTGTCATCATCGGAGGAGTCTATGGCCTCCATACACATAAACAGGAATTTTGGGCAGCACGTAGCATAAAAAAAAGACAACTGAGGAAACTCTATTGAGACGGGTGTTGAATGCCAAAAACAAATATCTGAGAAACCCAAATAACTCGACTAGACAGAAATACCAAGAGACAAAACTGCAAAGGGACAAAACATTATAGCTAGAATCCATAAGGAAAATGACAACCTTTCAAGCCTACTACTACAGGCATGGCAGCAAAACAGGCAAACTTCTAGCTAGAATCACAAAACTTACAAAACCAAAGTTATTGCTGCCATCAAAAGTAATAACATAATACATACCTCCACTATGGTGATTCAGAACACATTCAAATAATATTACACAGCACTATACCAGGGTCAGTCAGTGGACAACTCCCAGCGAAACCCTTTTTGGCAAACATTAAATCACCCAGAGATCACTGAGGATAGCCTGCAGGCCTTGAATGCACCCATTTCAATACAGGAAACAACAAAAGCACTAAAAGAACTACCACTAGAAAAAGCCCTGGGGCCTGACGGCCTCCCAGGAGAATTTTATAAGATATTATAAAAAGAAATTGCACCCACCCTTACAAACTTATACAATAAGATAATGACAGGCACAACTAATATATCCCAATATTTCACAGAAGCGCAAATCTGTGTTATACCCAAAACAAACAGAGATCAGCTCCTTCTGGAGTCCGATCGCCCAATTTCACTAATGAACACTGACTATAAACTACTAACAAAAATTCTAACAAACAGACTGGCCAAAGAACTGCCTACTTTAATACATAGCGATCATACGGGGTTCATTAAGGGAAGATCATCGGTTACCAACATTAGAAAACTTCAATTTATACTGACTCACTTTTGGAATAGCCAAGAAAACGGAACTGAAAATAAAACACTAGACAGATGTGTATTGTTGGTCGATGTTGAGAAGGCTTTTGACAGGATCCTTTTGGATCACCTCTTTCATACTCTAGACAAGTTTGGCATAAAGAGGCTCTTAACACAGACCATTAAAGCTCTCTATTCCAACCCACAAGCATAAATTTTAATTAATGGAGAATCCTCCCTACCATTCCCACTCATAAGAGGCACAAGGCAAGGGTGTCCTCTGTCCCCCCTACTATGCGACCTGTCCATAGAGCCCCTAGCTATCAAGATCCGCACAGAAACAGAAGCCCTCAAAATGGATAAGGCAAAATTCTACTTATCTCTGGCCTAGATTTGGAGTTCGGCGGTAGCCGTCAAAACCAGCGTTAGAGGCTCCTAACGCTGGTTTTGGCCGCCCGCTGGTATTTGGAGTCAGTGATTAAAGGGTCTAACGCTCACTTTTCAGCCGCAACTTTTACATACCGCAGATCCCCCTACGCCATTTGCGTATCCTATCTTTTCAATGGGATCTTTCTAACGCCGGTATTTAGAGTCGTTTCTGAAGTGAGCGTTAGAGCTCTAACGACAAAACTCCAGCCGCCTGAAAATAGCAGGAGTTAAGAGCTTTCTGGCTAACGCCGGTTCATAAAGCTCTTAACTACTGTACCCTAAAGTACACTAACACCCATAAACTACCTATGTACCCCTAAACCGAGCTCCCCCCACATCGCCGCCACTCGATTAAAATTTTTAACCCCTAATCTGCCGACCGCCACCTACGTTATACTTATGTACTGCTAATCTGCTGCCCCTAACCCCGCCGACCCCTGTATTACATTTATTAACCGCTAACCTGCCCCCCACAACGTCGCCGCCAGCTACTTAAAATAATTAACCCCTAATCTTCCGACCGCAAAGCGCCGCCACCTACGTTATCCCTATGTACCCCTAATCTGCTGCCCCTAACAACGCCGACCCCTATATTATATTTATTAACCCCTAATCTGCCCCCCTCAACGTCGCCGACACCTGCCTACACTTATTAACCCCTAATCTGCCGAGCGGACCTGAGCGCTACTATAATAAAGTTATTAACCCCTAACCCGCCTCACTAACCCTATAATAAATAGTATTAACCCCCTAATCTGCCCTCCCTAACATCGCTGACACCTAACTTCAATTATTAACCCCTAATCTGACGACCGGAGCTCACCGCTATTCTAATAAATGGATTAACCCCTAAAGCTAAGTCTAACCCTAACACTAACACCCCCCTAACTTAAATATAATTTACATCTAACGAAATAAATTAACTCTTATTAAATAAATTATTCCTATTTAAAGCTAAATACCTGTAAAATAAATCCTAATATAGCTACAATATAAATTATAATTATATTATAGCTATTTTAGGATTAATATTTATTTTACAGGCAACTTTGTAATTATTTTAACCAGGTACAATAGCTATTAAATAGTTAAGAACTATTTAATAGTTACCTAGTTAAAATAATAACAAATTTACCTGTAAAATAAATCCTAACCTAAGATATAATTAAACCTAACACTACCCTATCAATAAAATAATTAAATAAACTACCTACAATTACCTACAATTAACCTAACACTACACTATCAATAAATTAATTAAACACAATTCCTACAAATAAATACAATTAAATAAACTAGCTAAAGTACAAAAAATAAAAAAGAACTAAGTTACAAAAAATAAAAAAATATTTACAAACATAAGAAAAATATTACAACAATTTTAAACTAATTACACCTACTCTAAGCCCCCTAATAAATTAACAAAGCCCCCCAAAATAAAAAATTCCCTACCCTATTCTAAATTAAAAAAGTTACAAGCTCTTTTACCTTACCAGCCCTGAACAGGGCCCTTTGCGAGGCATGCCCCAAGAATTTCAGCTCTTTTGCCTGTAAAAGAATAAATACAATACCCCCCCCCCCAACATTACAACCCACCACCCACATACCCCTAATCTAACCCAAACCCCCCTTAAATAAACCTAACACTAAGCCCCTGAAGATCTTCCTACCTTGTCTTCACCATCCAGGTTCACCGATCCGTCCTGAAGAGCTCCTCCGATGTCCTGATCCAAGCCCAAGCGGGGGGCTGAAGAGGTCCATGATCCGGTCAAAGTCTTCATCCAAGCGGGGCAGAAGAGGATCTTCCATCCGATTGAAGTCATCATCCAGGCGGCATCTTCTATGGTCTTCCATCCGGAGCGAAGCGGCAGGATCCTGAAGACCTCCAGCGCGGAACATCCATCCGGACCGGCGACTGAACGACGAATGACTGTTCCTTTAAGGGACGTCATCCAAGATGGCGTCCCTCGAATTCCGATTGGCTGATAGGATTCTATCAGCCAATCGGAATTAAGGTAGGAATTTTCTGATTGGCTGATGGAATCAGCCAATCAGAATCAAGTTCAATCCGATTGGCTGATCCAATCAGCCAATCAGATTGAGCTCGCATTCTATTGGCTGTTCCGATCAGCCAATAGAATGCGAGCTCAATCTGATTGGCTGATTGGATCAGCCAATCGGATTGAACTAGATTCTGATTGGCTGATTCCATCAGCCAATCAGAAAATTCCTACCTTAATTCCGATTGGCTGATAGAATCCTATCAGCCAATCGGAATTCGAGGGACGCCATCTTGGATGACGTCCCTTAAAGGAACAGTCATTCGTCGTTCAGTCGTCGGTCCGGATGGATGTTCCGCGCTGGAGGTCTTCAGGATCCTGCCGCTTCGCTCCGGATGGAAGACCATAGAAGATGCCGCCTGGATGATGACTTCAATCGGATGGAAAATCCTCTTCTGCCCCGCTTGGATGAAGACTTTGACCGGATCATGGACCTCTTCAGCCCCCCGCTTGGGCTTGGATCAGGACATCGGAGGAGCTCTTCAGGACGGATCGGTGAACCTGGATGGTGAAGACAAGGTAGGAAGATCTTCAGGGGCTTAGTGTTAGGTTTATTTAAGGGGGGTTTGGGTTAGATTAGGGGTATGTGGGTGGTGGGTTGTAATGTTGGGGGGGGTATTGTATTTATTCTTTTACAGGCAAAAGAGCTGAAATTCTTGGGGCATGCCCCGCAAAGGGCCCTGTTCAGGGCTGGTAAGGTAAAAGAGCTTGTAACTTTTTTAATTTAGAATAGGGTAGGGAATTTTTTATTTTGGGGGTCTTTGTTATTTTATTAGGGGGCTTAGTGTAGGTGTAATTAGTTTAAAATTGTTGTAATATTTTTCTTATGTTTGTAAATATTTTTTATTTTTTGTAACTTAGTTCTTTTTTATTTTTTGTACTTTAGCTAGTTTATTTAATTGTATTTATTTGTAGGAATTGTGTTTAATTAATTTATTGATAGTGTAGTGTTAGGTTAATTGTAGGTAATTGTAGGTAGTTTATTTAATTATTTTATTGATAGGGTAGTGTTAGGTTTAATTATATCTTAGGTTAGGATTTATTTTACAGGTAAATTTGTTATTATTTTAACTAGGTAACTATTAAATAGTTCTTAACTATTTAATAGCTATTGTACCTGGTTAAAATAATTACAAAGTTGCCTGTAAAATAAATATTAATCCTAAAATAGCTATAATATAATTATAATTTATATTGTAGCTATATTAGGATTTATTTTACAGGTAAGTATTTATCTTTAAATAGGAATAAGTTATTTAATAAGAGTTAATTTATTTCGTTAGATGTAAATTATATTTAAGTTAGGGGGGTGTTAGTGTTAGGGTTAGACTTAGCTTTAGGGGTTAATACATTTATTAGAATAGCGGTGAGCTCCGGTCGTCAGATTAGGGGTTAATAATTGAAGTTAGGTGTCGGCGATGTTAGGGAGGGCAGATTAGGGGTTAATACTATTTATGATAGGGTTAGTGAGGCGGATTAGGGGTTAATAACTTTATTATAGTAGCGCTCAGGTCCGCTCGGCAGATTAGGGGTTAATAAGTGTAGGCAGGTGTCGGCGACGTTGTGGGGGGCAGATTAGGGGTTAATAAATATAATATAGGGGTCGGCGGTGTTAGGGGCAGCAGATTAGGGGTACATAGGGATAACGTAGGTTGCGGCGGTTTACGGAGCGGCAGATTAGGGGTTAAAAAAAAATGCAGGGGTCAGCGATAGCGGGGGCGGCAGATTAGGGGTTAATAAGTGTAAGGTTAGGGGTGTTTAGACTCAGGGTACATGTTAGAGTGTTAGGTGCAGACGTAGGAAGTGTTTCCCCATAGGAAACAATGGGGCTGCGTTAGGAGCTGAACGCTGCTTTTTTGCAGGTGTTAGGTTTTTTTTCAGCTCAAACAGTCCCATTGTTTCCTATGGGAGAATCGTGCACGAGCACGTTTTTGAGGCTGGCCGCGTCCGTAAGCAACTCTGGTATCGAGAGTTGCATTTGCGGTAAAAATGCTCTACGCTCCTTTTTTGGAGCCTAACGCAGCCTTTGATTGAACTCTCGATACCAGAGTTAAATTTATGGTGCGGCCAGAAAAAAGCCCGCGGAGCGTTAACAGCCCTTTTACCGCCAAACTCCAAATCTAGGCCTCTGTTTGCAGATGACATGGTTCTATATAGCCAAAACCCAAATTCAAATCTCCCCAAAATTACGTGAATTATTAGACAGTTTGGAAATATATCGGGCTATTAAATCAACACTGATAAATCAGAATTAATATGGCTCTATTCACAAACACCATTTTCCTACATTGCCATAACATTTAAAGATAATAAAACACTCTTTCACATACCTAGGAATTAAACTTTCGGCTAACCGTAAAGACTGGTACCACCTAAATTACAAACCTATAATTAAAGACATGCAGGATCTAATGAACAGATGGACAACCCTTCCCTTATTTATCTCTAGAAGAGTAGGACTCATTAAAATGATACTCTTTCCCAAAATAGTATACTTATTTCAGATGATAACAGAAATAATACACAAAGCAGACCATAAATTCTTAAATAAATTAATGTTCTCCTTCATCTGGAAAAACATTAAACACAAAATTCACTCACAATAAATGAATGAATGATGGCCTCAATCGATTCCAGGGATTTGGCAGTCCCAAACCTTGAATATTACAGCTGGGCAGCCAAGGTGAAATATGTCCTGGACTGGATAACGGGTCAAAACCACTTTACCATACCCAACTTAGAAGAACAAATAATCAAACCATGGTTACTCAAATCAATACCACACATGACACAACATCAATTAAAGAAACTGATTAATAACTACCCCCTAATGCAACAACCATTGCTGGCCTGGAGGAAAACTTGCAAGAAACTAAAATGTAATCATCAGATCACAAAATTTCTTCCCCTACAAGGGAAACCTGAGTTCCCAGCAGGTATCGACACTAAAGTTTTCCAACTATGGAAAGGGAAGGGACTAAAATCGGTGTCACTGGTGATAGAAAAGCTGGAACCCAGAGTAAAGAAATTCCCTGACATACAAATGCAGTTCCAACTCCCACACAACCAACACTTTGCTTATTTGCAAAGGAAACACTACGTTAATAACCTCCCACAAAATGAAGAACTCACAATACCAAGTCATAGAGTTAACAGACTGCTGACCTTAACTGCTCAGGGATCTTTGACCATCTCACTAACTTATAAGGCACTCATTGAGGACACCAACAAAGACACAATAACACACATTAGTAGAGGATGGACCGAATTGCTAGGAAAGGAAATCTCTATAGAGGTAATTCAACAGAGCATTCAAAAGACGAGAGCAGCCACCCTTGCAGCTAACACAAGAGAATCACACACTAGAT
Organism: Bombina bombina; assembly: GCF_027579735.1. Lineage (NCBI taxonomy): Eukaryota > Metazoa > Chordata > Amphibia > Anura > Bombinatoridae > Bombina > Bombina bombina. The sequence continues at coordinate 686,151,870 of NC_069504.1, forward strand.
TGTTGGAAAGAGCTTACACCTCACCAAAAATATACAAAAAATTGGTTCCCCAAACAACAGGGTGCTGTCCGAGATGCTTTTAAAAAGAAGCTGACCTGCCACACATGATTTGGGAATGCCCAAAACTATAAATATTTTGGGGCATGTTGACACACTGGCTAAACTCCAGATTTCACCTGGAAATAGAGTATTCTCCTCAATGTTTCTGTCCCCCTTTAAAAAGATACAAGCACAGGTAAAACCACTAGTCCATAATGCGATCCTTCAAGCTAGGAATCTTATTTTTCAGAACTAGCTAAAGAATGTAAAGGTACCCACTTTAACACAATTGAGACTCAGCATTCAGAAACAAATGACACAGGAACAAGCAAACACACTAAGAGACATGCAAGGAAGAACACCACATTTCATGAGAAAGTGGGGACCATACTTGCATCAGTTAGTCGACAGTATAAAAAAGCGAATTCTCTACCCACAGAGAAACTCAGATTATCTATTGAAGGCACAATTAAGGAGGGGTGGCAATTAGAATGGACAGGTAGATAGAATACATCAACTGCAAATTCTGTCCACTAAAATAGGAGGGAAGGAGGACCCGGAAAGTAGAATGAGGTGGAAACCCAAAATACTAGCTTTAGCATAGGCCTAGAAACCTCAAACTACAGGATTTTGACACTAAAAAATACTTAGAACTTAAGGCATAAAGATTCCCTCGAGGCATAGGAGGACTACAGAACTGTGAGCTGGGCAGACTGGCACCCCAGGAGGTTAGAAAATATTGGCAATAACTGAAGGTTAGAAGTATTCAATGTAAGAATTAAACTTACTTGGTATATTAAGCCACTATGTTTATTGTGTGTAGGTTTTCTCTGGCCATAACGTTATCTCCAACTCACTCAAGAGTTTTATGTATGTAAAAAAAGAAGAGATGGCAAAAGTACAAAAGAAAAAAAAGACTACCTAGCTATAACCAACTTACATGCAAACAAAAGAAAGACTCAAAGAAAGGAGTAAAGAGACACAAAAAAGCTTTATTATATGATTAACACAATTGTATACTGGAAGTGCTGTGTTTGTAGCATTTTCCTGTATGTGAAGAACATTGGAATGTAAAATATTCATAACTTCTGTCAGGTTAGCACACGATAGATAAATCTTAGGTTTTTTTTCTTGTGCGTTCTCCATTGAAGTCTATGGGGCATATTTATCAAATGTCTGTCCGACATGATCCGATCAGCGGATCATGTCCGACAGACATCGCTGAATGCGGACAGCAATACGATATCCGCATTCAGCATTGCACCAGCAATTCTTGTGAACTGCTGGTGCTATGCTGCCCCCTGCAGATTCACAGCCAATCGTCCGCCAGCAGGGGGTGTCAATCTACCCGATCATATTCGATCGGGTTGATTTCTGGCGATCTCTGTCCACCTCCTCAGAGCAGGTGGACAAGTTATGGAACAGCGGTCTTTAGAAGGATCACCAGAAACACGGGGCTTTAAGCTCCATACGGAGCTTGATAAATATGCCCTTATGGGGGAGTTAACAAAGTTGCCATATTGCAAAGTGCTTTTTACTTTCAACTTGTGCGCAAAAAGCTTATTTCTAGGAAAGTTTACTCTTGAACAAAAGTGCTAATAGCACGCTACTTGTAATCTAGCACTTTATAGAGAGACATGTTCATGTATGTGGGAAAACACACACATTAGTTAGGTAAATCATTATAAGATGCCTAATTTTACTTCTGATTAACTCCAGACTGTGAGGACCATGAATAATACTTCATAAACATTCTCCTTTAGCACAAATAACATGTAAAGTGACTGGGTCTGTCTGATGCAAGAGATTCTTATACCAAATACATTTATTTACAAGATAGAAAAAGAGACACCTGGTTCTTTCTAAAGCACCCTCCTTTCTTGTTTGGAAGAGCTGTCTGTCTTCAGAGTAAAGTGTCATTTGTTAAACTGTATCATTTGTGTAGTGAATGAAGTCGAAAAGCTGTGCTCTTTTTATCAGAAATAGTCATATGGTGCTACATAAAAGATGGAAATGAGCAACTATGCAAAGCAAGCTACTGAATAGAGATGAAAATGCCAGAGCTGAGCTGCAATGGAAGAACAAATTAGATTAGTGACAGCTTAGAATACTGTATGTGATTTTGCAAAACACTTTTATTAGTGATATATTTTAAAAAATAGAAATCTTAATGCATTGTATAGTAGAAATGTACATGTACAAATATGTATTTTGAGAATTGCAGGTTTTATTAGTTCAGCATAGGTTAAGTACAGGAACTTAAAGCAGATTCTGAAGCTCTATACAGACAGGATTACCACGTGTCCAGTATTTAAATGGACAGTCCGGCAGAAGTGGACCTACTTAACAAAGGGCCCTGATGCAAAAACATTTTTGGGCGCCCCAAAGATAACTCTGTAGTAAGTAATAGTAATGATATACATGCTGCTGAGTATAATTATTAAGAGGAGAAATAGATGAACTGGCAACCTGCCAGTGGAGACTGGCTGCTATGGGCCCCGTCTAGCACTTGGGCCCTGGTGCCACTGCACCTGCTGCACCAATGGTAGTTCTACCCCTGCAGTCCGATATTTCAACAGGCTGTCCAGTAAAAAAACTAAAAACTAAACATAACTGGTAAAAACTAAACAAAAATACTGGGCACTTAAATGTCCAGTTTTGATTAAAAGACTTCTGAGTGGCAGCTAAATTGTTAAAGGGACACTGTACCCAAAAAATGTATTTTGTGATTCAGATAGAGCATGCAATTTTAAGCAACTTTCATATTTTCTCCTATTATCAAATGTTCTTTATTCTCTTGGTATCTTTATTTGAAATGCAAGAATGTAAGTTTAGATGCCGGCCCATTTTTGGTGAACAACCTAGGTTGTCCTTGCTGATTGGTGGATAAATTCATCCACCAATCAAAAACTGCTGTCCAGAGTTCTGAACCAAGAAAAAAGCTTAGATGCATTCTTTTTCATATAAAGATAGCAAGAGAACGACGAAAAATTGATAATAGGAGTAAATTAGAAAGTTGCTTAAAATTGCATGCTCTATCTGAATCACAAAAGAAAATTTTTGGGTAAAGTGTACCTTTAAGGCTTTTTATTCATTTGTGCATGACAAATATGGCACAGAAAGAAGTGACACAACTCTGCATTTTACTGCAGCCAGTGAGTTTAAAAAAAAATCACTATCTTATGAATTACAGGCAGTCATGGAAGTGTGAAACCACTGCATTGAGGGTTACTTGTAGCCACTGGGAAATCTCTGTGTTATGTTTTTCACTGACAACCATGAGGATGTAAATACACTGCTCTGTATGTGCTACTGGCAGTAAAGGGGGTCAAATTACTGCTATGTGTGTTACTGACTGCAAACAAGATATTGTCACTGATTTGTGTGTTGCAGCCAAAGGGATGAAATCTTCTGTTGTGAATAGGCTGACCATACGTCCCGTTTTGAAAGGGACAGTACCGTTATTTTATGTTTTTTCCCCTGTACCATCGTTTCTTTATTAACAGTAATTTTGTCCCGTTTTGAGGGTCATCAGACCGTGCGGGCAGCGCAAGTGTAATTTTTTATTGCACACACACCACTTATTTTTTTTTAAACTCCCTGCTGGCGAGGAGGGCAGTTTTTTAAAAAAACTATTATTTTTTTTTAACTGCAGCCGGGTTGGGGTTGGGTGGCCATGCCCACATGATCCACAGCATGCAGTCTTCGCAGTCTATGCCGCCTTCGCTCTTCAAAATTAGGGGTGTGTCATTGATAGGTGCCTATAAAGAGTCAGTGACAGCAGGTCAGTACTCAGTCGTGAGCTGTCAGACTGAGCCTAGGAGGGAGACTGGTCACTGGTCAGCGTGAGGGAAGTTATATTACTAGCTAGCTCAGCTGCAGTAGTGCCAATACTTTACTAGTAACTTACACTCAGGACAGGCTCAGCACAGGGGTTGGCAGGAGTCAGACTAAAAATATCTGAGATTCAGTCATCTGGATCTGATGTGATGATCAATCATCTGGAAGTAGATCGATTCAACTGTCTACAGTCTATGTTCTGAACTTCAGCAAGAATTGTGCACAGCCAAGATAAGACCAGTGTCTGTGCCTGGCAATCAATTAAATTACATTAATTGTCATTTATTATCATATGCTTATTATTATTATTATGCTGCTGCAGTGCTGGTTGTAGTACAGACGTTATAAAATAACGGTTATTATCAAGTAACTATGTAGTTCCACATTTTTATCAGTTCTTCCACCATTTACATGTGTAACAATGATTTTGGCAACTCAGCTAAAAAAAATCTACAACTACTATCCAGATATTCAAACCAAACGCAAGTTCAGAGGCTTTTACCCTTTAAAATCAGTTAATATGGGGGAATTTGCCTTGACAACATAAGATAATCTCACTTTTTTAAAGCATGTTTGTTGTTTGTATGATAAATTAAATTGTAATACTTTTGTTCACAAGCTTCAGAATCAGCTCTTCTTATTATATAAGCATGTTCTCTTTGATTTTCTTTGTTTAAACAACAAATTTGGCTTGGGTATCCATCTGTTTAAAAGTGACAATGAGTCTGAGACAAGTTCCATAATATATATTAATATTAATGAATATTGTGTGTGTGTGGGGGGGGGCATGATGGATGTGATCTAATAGAGGGAACCTTCGTCTTTAGAATGGTTATTGGATAAGTAATTTTATTTCCCTTAACAACAGTTATAATAAAAAGCATTTTATAAGGTGTCTTTATAAGTCAGAACATTTGTGCTTTATTTTTATATAGATTTGCCAATTTTCTGTGTGCATCAAATTTAAAGTAAAAATAATTTCATATACATGATAAATCAGCCCATGGAGTGTGAGAAGTTTTATTATATGGTGTTAAACGACCGAAATTTGTTGTGTAAATTTGTTTCATCAGACAAATATTCATGGTACAATCATGATGAAATACAGTCCCCCTCCAGCTCTACGTCTAGTTCAGAATTCTTCTGTCACTGAAGGATAATTGTTGGCTCAATAGTTTAAATTCATGTCATAAAAGTTAACTTTTGTTAAAATCTTACTTTTTTTCATGTAAATAAAGAATATTAACCCCGTCCCGTTTTTGACCGCTCAATGTCCCGTTTTTGTCTCAAGGAAATATGGTCAGCCTAGTTGTGAAAAGTATATATAAAGGGTTCAAGAGTGGAGCCTAAAATACAGAATTTGAGGGAAGTCAGTGTGTGACCCCACCTAACCACATTCACATAAAGGTTGTACAGTATTTTGTGGAGGACATCTGTTAACCCTATATACATAAGGTGCAATAAGTAGACAGGGACAGCAGACTGGGGCAGGAGGATTACAGGGCTATACTCTCTTAAAACAGCTATTGTTTTGTGTAAAATTGTGCTTGTGCCACACTCCCTTGAGAGGCTAAATTGTGAGACATGCAAATGCTGTAAATCAAATATGCTGAACTATGTAATTTGCAGCATTAAAAAACCTATAAAAAGTACCAAGAAATATCTTAAAAGCTGCACACCAATGAAAGATGTAAAAAAAAGCTAATAATAAAAGCTAAAAAGGTATATACACATTTAAGGCTCTATAAATGGGAAAACAATAATGTTACCACCTAATTATAACAATAAAATAGATGTGTAAAGTGAAACCTTAGTCTCCGGTTCATTTTATAAGTAATGTATGAATTCTTTACTTAACTGAGGTTATTCTGTTTACAGTCTTTGAATGGGAGTTAAAGTCAGTTGGGAAAGTCTAATCCTTTTTGAAGCCTGTTTTGTCTGTGCTGTTGATTTTGGTGCAGCTCCTGAAAGGGAGACCATTGAATACTCTTCACTACACAATAGGAATGCTAAAAGAACTGCACATGGCATCACCACAATTCACAATATAATAAAATGTATTAATATAGACACATATCCATATTCACTTACTGCATATAATATGAAACAATCTCATCACAAAGTTTTATCAGTCTCTCACATGTTATGAGTCCAGAGGGGAACTTGTGTCACTTCAGCTGGCCATGATATAGCCTTGACAGGATATTCTTAATGCAAGACCGTTATTTGGACATACAGGAACAGTAAAATAAAAAACACTCCGGTCTACACATTTCATCCGTACTTATGCAAACTTTCTCAATCATCTATGTTATAGATGATCCTAAATGGGTATATAACTGCTAAATCCCACCTTCTTTGGGAACAATTGTCCAATCCTAGCAAAATGACGCCAATGTAGACTGGCATTACAAAGCCCTCCAATCAAACCTCTTGACATCTAAGCAGATCGCCATGTGAACCCTGGCAAAATAACATAGTTTGCTTGGGGCAAATCTGCTGTTATTATTGTGTTAATTAGGTGCTATATTAGCTAATAACTGAAAGGGAAAAACACAATGATCACAATGTTATTTCTACAAATTATTATAAACAAATGCAGTATTCGTTATAATCCTATACAAATTATATATCACATACCTCTCTTTCTTATTATGGATACACAAAGAATTAATTATAACATAAAAACTGGCAAGTCCAATACAATCCAAATAAGAGATCGATTTGTTTCCTTTTTACTCGTTCATGGGGTCTGACACCCAAGGGAACGCTTTCAAAAATGTGGATTTTTATACTTTTAGGGCCTTGATTATAGGCAATTCAGAAGTGCTTTGAAAAACTGTGGGTTTTTAATCCAATTTTGATGTTTTCTACGTTTGATTTTATGTTTAGTCCTTGCCACATAGATTCTTTCACATTTGCATGTTTATGCATAAACCACGAATTTGCTGTTGCATGTTCCTCTACTTCTATTAGCTAGCATCCTGGGATTATAGTAATGGTCAACAAATCACCTTTCCAGATATGTACATGCAGCGGTTTGCTCGTCCGCATTTATACGCCCCCAGTTTCACTGATAACCAATGTGTCTGTGTGCCAATATTGGATTTTATCCCCTAATTTATAGATTTTAATTTGGAAGGAACTATAATATTTTTTAAATTCATATTTTTACTATAGATGATATGGGGAGTATTACCTTCTATCCTTTAACACAGGATCTGCTTGTAATATGCTCCAGTGTTTTCTGAGTGCCCTATTAGTAAACCCTGCCCGTTCGTTATAAGTTGTAATAAAGTTAAAGCTGTTATTTTGGGCTTCTTTTGAAATGTTCTATTTTGGTTTTAACAATTTTTCCTTGGAAATTGCTTACATCTTAGCCTATCATGCTGTACCAACTCTGGATCATACTCTTTATCTAGAAACTTTTGTTATAATATATCTGCTTCCTAAGAGAAATCTTGAAATGGGGAGCAGTTACGGCATATTCAATGGAATTGGTCATAAGGGATGTTCGCTTTTGATCTAGAGAGGTAACCACTTTTGGCATTTACAAACCCATTTCTGTTTGTTGGTTTGCTATATTTTTTTACTAAAACTTTCTCTTCAATGAGATCTACAAAAAGCTCCAAATTTAAAAATTCAATAGTGTTTTTCATAACTTTCCCTGTCAAATTCAAATTATATTTGTTTTGGTTCATGTACTCAATTAATTGGATAGCACTAGACTCATTACCTTCCCACATCAAGATGATATAATCAATGTATCTAAAGTACTTTATTATATTACTGCTAGGGGGTTTTCTGCCCAAAATTGCCATTTATATATTGGCATATGGGGGCCATGGTGGTGCCCATGGCCGTCTCTTGAATTTGGCAATAATATTAACCCTCAAAACAGAAATAATTTTGTTCTTCGATATTTCGTATATACACTCAACCAAAAAAAAAAACCCTACTGGTGTTCCTTAGGCAGAGGATACTTAATAGTAATTGTGTTTATGATATATGATAGACTTATTAATCACAATAAAATAGAGCATGATATTTCTATGCAAAGTTCATCAGTATAAAGCAATATTCATTGGTATAAAGCAATGTCCTGACTATAATAACTCACAATATGTGATAAAACCTAATGAAATTTGGGAGGGGTGCCTGGACCAGCACCTAAGATGGCCACTTTGCTAGGAGCTCCATCCTGAAGATTTTCACTCCATCAACATATCTATAATTTTTTAAATCATCCAACGTAGATCTCCACTTTAATGCATAGAGAATCATCTCCTGCACTGGATGACACCTTTATTGCACACTGACAAGCTCCTACACTGGATTAGACAGCAAGGCCTTGTCGATGAATCACTAAGTTTCAACATTCCAACACCCCCCCCCCCCGGTAACTGGGTATGCAGATAATATATCATCTACTCTGGAAACTACAATAAATCATACAATGGAGAATTTAAATAGCAAAAGTGCAAGCCCTACTAATAGAATTTGAAGGAAAGATGGTATATAGTTAAATAGTTTTCAAAGTCTAACACAATTAGTAAAGTCTGGCACTGAGCATGGGAGTAGACCTATAGCAATGGAGAAGGCTGAGAGGAAAGATGAACGTCATGCACATACCGAGAACATGTCACCTCAATCAACTTCTAAAAACAGTGTCTGTACTCACATACCTCAACAGATGCAGAATATCTCCTATCCCTCGCTCTCTTACACCCTGGAGGATGCGGCAGGCCTCCGGGAAGGAGAAAGAAATGTGTTGACTCCAGACGGGAACTCTATTGGAGGCAGATGGGAACAGCAGATGCCAGATCCTAACTTTGATAATGGATATTGGGATACCTCAGCAACTCACAGCATCGGGTCTGTAATGTGGTATGACTTGAGTGGTGATCTAGCGGGCACGATGAAACATAGGCTAAACCTTTACAACATCATAGAACTCCCGGTACACCAGCTTGAAACAACTTATCGGTACATAAAACGTACATTTCCTTTTGGTCAGAGTCTAGATCGCAGATCCACCATGTTGATGGCAGCATTCCAACACCTCTCAGTGAACTTCACGTTTCACTGGCTATTGCCTTACAGGCAGCTGCTTTGAGATGGTATAAGACCACCATTAACTTCAAAATGGGAGTTGGATAAATAAGATTTATTGACGTGTGTGTTTTGATCAGCAAACTATATATCGGTTTGTCCCTCATGCTACTTATGTTTAAATTTTCTTCCGCTATCTAAATGTAACTTAATTTCAGATTGGTAAAGGCACAGAGTATTTGACAAACAACTTAAATTAGCAGTAGTGGTATATAGTTCTGGTCTCCATACGTATTTTTTTTTTTTTTTTTCATAAAGCAGTAACTCTTTTTATCTCGCTCATTACCCAACAGTAACTAAACTACAGGGGAAAAATTGTCCCCAAGCGTGTTAGTAGATTCCCAAACTAAGCCCTACAAACAGATATAGAAGATCACTGACGTGTAGTAGAGTAAAGTGAGCTATATCCTATCTGGGCACTAAACTTATGTGGAATAAAAGCACAATAATAGGAAGCAGCATGTGAACAAGTCTCTCAAATTTTCAAACAAACTAGCAACATAATAAAAGGCTCTATAAACAGTGCAAGACCCTAATATTGACGTGGGCAACAGCAAAATAGCAAAATAGTCTCAAGTCTCAGAGAGGCAGGGGAGAGGTATCTAAATCAAGTTCCAACCGTCCCTTGTGTCAAGCAATTCACCTCAACCCTGAACGTCTCAAGGCCTCTAGGTAGGAAAAAGTTCTTATCCAATTCCGGATCTTTCACATTTTATGGCGACGTCCCACCTCCATATTTCACACGGCCCAACTACAGACAGATCTGGAGCAACTGGGGGAACCGTCTGCAGACGACAAACTCCATCTGTAAGTGCATGCCTCACATGAAACACATAGCGAGACCTCGCAGATATCCACTCACCCCCTTTTAGCTGCCTGGGCAGCAATACAGTGGACGCTTGGGTCAATAACAAGGGAGACAGATCATCTTGATGCTCCGTCATATACTGGGCAAGTGTAGTTACTTTGCGCACGCTTACAAGCGGTTTCTTTCTCAATTCAGGGTAAGCAGTTAGGGACTGTGGTGCTGCTACGATGCAGGGAGTTGGGGATTGAGATGCAGCAGTTTCAGCCTCCGTTTGCGTTCCCGCAGTTGGCCGATCATGGGGCTGCTGTATAAGCCGCTCAGAGGCATTCTCATAGCCAAATGTAGTAAAAGTCAGTTGCAACTCCCTGATAAACTGTTGCGCAAAATTAATAATCAGGCTTGAAACAGATTGTTCCCAGTCCACCACGGCTTCCATTTTGCGCTGTAATGTCTTTCCTGTTCTTCTGATAAAAGTTCAGTAACTTTAGTAATGCTTTACCTCACGATGGAGTCCCTATTCCAGATTAGACATGAAATGGCCATCCGTATCAAATATAATAACGTTCCCTAATTTGTCATACTGCAGTACAAATGACTGGATGTTCTGAATGTTCAGGATACTGGGGGGGTAGATGTGGCTCCAAGCCGTGAGCAGGCCTCCACTGTGCACCACATCTATTTCAGGCTGCTGAGCTGAAAACCTATATAAAAATAATGTAGATTAGCTCCACAGGTATTCACTATCAATGAGTCCTCAAAAGAATACTAAATTAGTAGTGTAAGGTATAGTAAACAGTGGTTTCATCTTCTCCTTCAGGCAGCCAGAATCATAAAGCAGCCATCTTGGCCGATGGTCGGACACGCCCCCCCTCCATACGTATTTTAATAGTTGCACATTTATAAACTCTTCCACAAACATATACCTTTGACCTCTGCTTCTGTTTTAATTGTTTTTGTTTATTCTCATTTCTCTACACATAGATCTAAGTAATATGGGATATGTTGATATAGTGACCATATCTGATAATATTGAGCCCCCTCATACAGACTGACTGTATAGCTATTTGCAGATAATGCTAGTGTACTTTGTGGATTATAATTCTAGGTCACATACCCATATACTTCCCATGCCTGTTGAAATATTAAAGGGTTAAGCTAATTTATCATAGTTGTGCTTATATTACATTTAAATTTAGCTATTTGGTCAAAATGCCTAAGATATTGTTACGGGGGGGTTGTTGGTTAAAATCTGCTGCCCACAACATCGCCGACCCCTATATTATATTTATTAACCCCTAATCTGCCGCCCCAAAGTCACCGCTACTTTACCTACACTTATTAACCCCTAATCTGCCGACCGGACCTCGCCGCCACTATAATAAATGCATTAACCCCTAAACCACCGCACTCCCACCTCGCAAACCCTATAATAAATAGTATTAAACCTTATCTGCCCTCCCTAACATCTGCGACACCTAACTTCAAGTATTAACCCCTAATCTGCCGACCGGACCTCGCCGCTACTCTAATAAATGTATTAACCCCTAAAGCTAAGTCTAACCCTAACCCTAACACCCCCCTAAGTTAAATATAATTTTATTCTAACGAAATAAATTATTTCTTATTAAAGAAATGAATCCTATTTAAAGCTAAATACTTACCTGTAAAATAAACCCTAATATAGCTACAATATAACGAATAATTATATTGTAGCTATTTTAGGATTTATATTTATTTTACAGGCAACTTTGTATGTACAGGGAGTGCAGAATTATTAGGCAAGTTGTATTTTTGAGGATTAATTTTATTATTGAACAACAACCATGTTCTCAATGAACCCAAAAAACTAATTAATATCAAAGCTGAATAGTTTTGGAAGTAGTTTTTAGTTTGTTTTTAGTTTTAGCTATTTTAGGGGAATATCTGTGTGTGCAGGTGACTATTACTGTGCATAATTATTAGGCAACTTCACAAAAAACAAATATATACCCATTTCAATTATTTATTTTTACCAGTGAAACCAATATAACATCTCAACATTCACAAATATACATTTCTGACATTCAAAAACAAAACAAAAACAAATCAGTGACCAATATAGCCACCTTTCTTTGCAAGGAAACTCAAAAGCCTGCCATCCATGGATTCTGTCAGTGTTTTGATCTGTTCACCATCAACATTGCGTGCAGCAGCAACCACAGCCTCCCAGACACTGTTCAGAGAGGTGTACTGTTTTCCCTCCTTGTAAATCTCACATTTGATGATGGACCACAGGTTCTCAATGGGGTTCAGATCAGGTGAACAAGGAGGCCATGTCATTAGATTTTCTTCTTTTATACCCTTTCTTGCCAGCCACGCTGTGGAGTACTTGGACGCGTGTGATGGAGCGTTGTCCTGCATGAAAATCATGTTTTTCTTGAAGGATGCAGACTTCTTCCTGTACCACTGCTTGAAGAAGGTGTCTTCCAGAAACTGGCAGTAGGACTGGGAGTTGAGCTTGACTCCATCCTCAACCCGAAAAGGCCCCACAAGCTCATCTTTGATGATACCAGCCCAAACCAGTACTCCACCTCCACCTTGCTGGCGTCTGAGTCGGACTGGAGCTCTCTGCCCTTTACCAATCCAGCCACGGGCCCATCCATCTGGCCCATAAAGACTCACTCTCATTTCATCAGTCCATAAAACCTTAGAAAAATCAGTCTTGAGATATTTCTTGGCCCAGTCTTGACGTTTCAGCTTATGTGTCTTGTTCAGTGGTGGTCATCTTTCAGCCTTTCTTACCTTGGCCATGTCTTGCACACCTTGTGCTTTTGGGCACTCCAGTGATGTTGCAGCTCTGAAATATGGCCAAACTGGTGGCAAGTGGCATCTTGGCAGCTGCACGCTTGACTTTTCTCAGTTCATGGGCAGTTATTTTGCGCCTTGGTTTTTCCACATGCTTCTTGCGACCCTGTTGACTATTTTGAATGAAACGCTTGATTGTTCGATGATCACGCTTCAGAAGCTTTGCAATTTTAAGAGTGCTGCATCCCTCTGCAAGATATCTCACTATTTTTGACTTTTCTGAGCCTGTCAAGTCCTTCTTTTGACCCATTTTGCCAAAGGAAAGGAAGTTGCCTAATAATTATGCACACCTGATATAGGGTGTTGATGTCATTAGACCACACCCCTTCTCATTACAGAGATGCACATCACCTAATATGCTTAATTGGTAGTAGGCTTTCGAGCCTATGCAGCTTGGAGTAAGACAACATGCATAAAGAGGATGATGTGGTCAAAATACTCATTTGCCTAATAATTCTGCACTCCCTGTATTTTAACTAGGTACAATAGCTATTAAATAGTTATTTACTATTTAATAGCTACCTAGTTAAAATAATTACAAAATTACCTGTAAAATAAATCCTAACCTAAGTTACAATTAAACCTAACACTACACTATCAGTAAATTAATTAACTAAACTACCTACAATTACCTACAATTAAATCAACTAAACTAAATTACAAAAAACAAACAAACACTAAATTACAAAAAAAAAGATTACAAGAATTTTAATCTAATTACACCTACTCTAAGCCCCCTAAAAAAATAACAAAGCCCCGAAAATAAAAAAATGCCCTACCCTATTCTAAAATAAAAAGTTCTAAATCAGCTCTTTTGCCTGTAAAAAAAACCCATACAATACCCCCTCAACATTACAACCCACCACCCACATACCCCTAATCTAACCCACCCAAACTCCCCTTAAAAAACCTAAAACTAAGCCCCTGAGGATCTTCCTACCTTGTCTTCACCCAGCCGGGTACCATCCGATCCGTCCAGAAGAGGGTCCGAAGTCTTCATCCTATCTGGCCAGAAGAGGTCCTCCAGAGGGTCCGAAGTCTTCATCCAGTCAGCATCTTCTATCTTCTTCCATCCAGAGCGGAGCGGGTCCATCTTGAAGCAGCCGGCGCGGATCCATCCTCTTCTTCCGACGTCCTAACACCAAATGAAGGTTCCTTTAAATGATGTAATCCAAGATATCAGCCAATCGGAATTAAGGTAGGAAAAAACTGATTGGCTGATTGAATCAGCCAATCAGATTCAAGTTCAATCGGATTGGCTGATCCAATCAGCCAATCAGATTGAGCTCGCATTCTATTGGCTGTTCCGATCAGCCAATAGAATGCGAGCTCAATCTGATTGGCTGATTGGATCAGCCAATCCGATTGAACTTGAATCTGATTGGCTGATTCAATCAGCCAATCAGATTTTTCCTATCTTAATTCCGATTGGCTGATAGAATCCTATCAGCCAATCGGAATTCGAGGGACGCCACCTTGGATGACGTCATTTAAAGGAACCTTCATTCGGTGTTAGGACGGATCGTATGGTACCCGGCTGGGTGAAGACAAGGTAGGAAGATCATCAGGGGCTTAGTGTTAGGTTTTTTAAGGGGGGTTTGGGTGAGTTAGATTAGGGGTATGTGGCTGGGGAGTTGTAATGTTGGGGGGGTATTGTATGTTTGTTTTTACAGGCAAAAGAGCTGATTTCTTTGGGGCATGCCCCGCAAAAAGCCCTTTTAAGGGCTGGTAAGGTAATAGAGCTGTTAACTTTTTATTTTAGAATAGGGTAGGGCATTTTTTTATTTTGGGGGGCTTTGTTATTTTTTTAGGGGGCTTAGAGTAGGTGTAATTAGTTTAAAATTCTTGTAATCTTTTTTTTGTAATTTAGTGTTTGTTTTTTTGTAATTTAGTTTAGTTGATTTAATTGTAGGTAATTGTAGGTAGTTTAGTTAATTAATTTATTGATAGTGTAGTGTTAGGTTTAATTGTAACTTAGGTTAGGATTTATTTTACAGGTAATTTTGTAATTATTTTAACTAGGTAGCTATTAAATAGATATTAACTATTTAATAGCTATTGTACCTAGTTAAAATAAATACAAAGTTGCCTGTAAAATAAATATAAACCCTAAAATAGCTACAATGTAATTATTATTTATATTGTAGCTATATAAGGGTTTATTTTACAGGTAAGTATTTAGCTTTAAATAGGATTATTTTTTTTTAATAAGAAATAATTTATTTCGTTAGATAAAATTATGTTTAACTTAGGGGGGTGTTAGGGTTAGGGTTAGACTTAGCTTTAGGGGTTAATACATTTATTAGAGTAGCGGTGAGGTTCGGTCGGCAGATTAGGGGTTAATACTTGAAGTTAGGTGTCAACGATGTTAGGGAGGGCAGATTAGGGGTTAATACTATTTATTATAGTGTTTTTGAGGCGGGAGTGAGGCGGTTTAGGGGTTAATGCATTTATTATAGTGGCGGTGATGTCCAGTCGGCAGATTAGGGGTTAATAAGTGTAGGTAAGGTAGCAGCGGCATTGGGGAGGCAGATTAGGGGTTAATAAATATTATATAGGGATCGGCGATGTTAGGGGCAGCAGATTAGGGGTACATAGGGATAATGTAGGTGGCGGCGTTGTGCGGTCGGCACATTAGGGGTTAAATAATTTTATTAGAGTGGCGGCGATGTGGGGGGGCCTCGGTTTTGGGGTACATAGGTAGTATATGGGTGTTAGTGTACTTTAGAGCACAGTAGTTAAGAGCTTCATAAACCGGCATTAGCCCATAAAGCTCTTAACTACTGACTTTTTTCTGCGGCTGGAGTCTTGTCGGTAGAGGGTGTACCGCTCACTTCAGCCAAGACTCTAAATACCGGCGTTAGGAAGATCCCATTGAAAAGATAGGATACGCAATTGGCGTAAGGGGATCTGCAGCTGGAAAGTGAGCGTTAGACCCTTTCCTGACTGACTCTAAATACCAGCGGGCTGTAAAAAGCAGCATTAGGACCCCTTAACGCTGCTTTTGACGGCTAACGCAGAACTCTAAATCTAGGTGTTAGAAATTTGTCTGACAAAAATCTACTACTCATTGACATTGAAGGGACATTCTAGTCAAAATTGGAATCCACATGGATACATTTCAGCTTTGAATAGAAACATTTGTGTAATATAAATGTTTTAGCAAAAAAGCTTCTAATAAAAGCTATGGCTGTTTCAAAAGTGTATTTAAGTATGCACCGTGCACCAGCATTTTAAATACAGTACTTGCTCAGAGAGCCTGAGGTGCTTGTACTATCCGGTAATGACCAAATGTGTTAATTTCTGACATGATACAAGCCCCACTGGTGCTCTCAGCAGCTGCATTATTTAAAATGCTGGTGCACTTAGAATATCTAGCTATGCTTCCCATGCACGTGCAGAGAAAAATGTTAGCACTAAAACAGTTATAATTTTTACTAGAAGCATTTTCTCAAAACATGTATGTTGCAAATATATTTCTTTTCAAAGATGTTCTTCATCTATGTGCATTTAAATTTTGCCCGGAATGTCCCTATAAGACTTTATCATACATTTGTTGATTATGCAAATCGACTGTTTTTACTGGTCCTTTAAGAAAGGACTTTATTTTTCTGGCCATAGGTTGTAAAAGCCAATTTATGTAAACTGAGAGGTTACTATAAATAGAATCCATTCCGGAGACGATGGGTCAGAATATAGAAAACCTAGGCTACAGATTTTGCTTTTTGGCCATTCTAAAAAGCAAGAGGTGTTTAATGTCCCTTTAAGATCTTACAATCTAAGCGAAAAGCCAGTGATTTTACAATTTGAGTGTTTTTAAGTATGAGTTTTGTTTCACTGCAATGTGAAATCAGTATGGCTTTTCGGTGAGGTATGCATTCATGCTCTGAGCCAATTTCTGGAAATGTTCCTGCTAAATAATATAAACGCTGTATAATTTAAATGAATAATGTCAGAGAAAACCTTGTAAGGATATTGACCAACAACTTGTGATTAATAATGCATGAAGTAGACTTTATTCCCTTGTTTTTTGTACTTTACAAATGAACTAATGTAATTTCCTTAGGTGAAAACAACATCAGCAGCTCATATTCACATTAGGGGGCATTTCCAAATGCTCTAGTGAACAGTTGTTTTATTGGTTAGCTCTTATATCTGATTTCTATCTGATTTGTTGAAATGGCATAGGAAATGATAGGTGTTTACAAGAACATTAGTGAATTAGAGAATGTGTTTTTGTTTTATTTACAATATTTAGGCATTTTAATTTAATTTTTATTATTTCATTCACCTTGCTTTTACTAGAAAGTGAGCCTATATTACAATATATATATAATATTCATATAAAAATCCATGCACATACACCCAGATACACACACACACATTTTTATATTTATAATACACCTCTGAGCCATTTCCAGCCCAACACCTTGTCATTTACCATATCCCTTTAAAGCACTTTTTCGAGGATTCTTCAGGTTTCATTATAACAGCTTTAATACCACATCTTGAGTACCCAGTTTGTCTGATGATTTCCCTTTGAGAGTGGCCTTGCTGATGCAAAAGTATGATTTTATGTCTATCAAATTTTGTGATTTTTGGCATTTTGAATGAAATTATGGGATTAAAAGTTGGTCTTATTAGCAAGCTTGCAATTAATTAAACTCATACCACTTGTGTATGTAACCTGGTGTAATAGACCTATTTCACAACAGTCATTTTGACATGAAATAGTAGGTCATGTACAGGTGCTAGCAATGACATTAATTAGGATTCCATTCCATTTAGGTTTATGAGAGCCAGGTTCCTGCTATTGCTCAAGTGTAAGGGGAGGTCACACTAAATACTTGCCACTTTATTCTGATTTTGTTCTGTTTTTAAATACTGCATACAAATATCCAGTATTTTCTGGTTATATTCCAATAAAGATACTGAGAAATAATGATATATGGTCATTATACCATTGCTAAAACAATAAATCTAATTGTGGCCTAAGACGTGCACAGTACTGTATATGAAGGTGCTGTCTACACAAGCACCAGAAAAACTTTACAGTTGCTGTTCACAGGCACATGGAGTTCATTCATATTGTAATCAGTGCTTATGTATTTAAGGGACTTTTTCTTGTCACAATGATCTTCTGTACAGAGAAATTTGTGTATGTAGCAAAATATATACATATTTGCATGAATCAAAAAATTATTAGTACCAACTTTAAATAAGCAAATATTATAAAGCTAACTTCTTTTTACTAAAAACGGTCCTACATATTATATTCCAAATGTATTATGGTTATTACCCTTAGTTTGTACCAGTCAATCTTCTACCTTTTTTAAAAGGCTTGAGAAACATTAAACTGCTGGGTACAACTACTATGCTAGTGTTTTCCTTTTGTGCCTGCTGCTCTATTTAAACCTCTTTTCTTATTTTAACTCATTACAAAATCCAGTTGGCAAAGCCCTGCATCTTTATACTGGGTGCCACCATCTTGGTATGCAAGTATTGTTGCATTCTATGATTAGGGATGGGCAAATGTGCTGAAAGTGTAATTAATTTGGTAGAACGAATAGTGCTGAGGACAATAGTTTTGGACAATCAAAAGTTAATAAGAAAATCCATTAAAATTCAGTAATCGAATGTTACTTTCGTTTTTGAAAGTTCATAATGAAATCAAATATCCACATTCGAATGTTCGAATGTCACATTTGATTTAACAAATACTATTCAAGTTCAATAGTTCATGTAGTAGGGAATTTAGTAAATTGATACATAATAGATACAAATATATCAATTCTAATATTTCTATTTTGAATATTGTATATTTCGAATATTATAATTAAAGAGAACATTAGAAATACTATCACACATATAAAGATTTAAAAAAATGTAATTCAAATATTGCATGATTCAAATATTATATTTAAAGAGAGCATTAGAAATACTAATACAAATATACAGATTTTAATTTTTGAATTTGAATATTGCATAATTCAAATCTAATGTTAAATTTAAATATAGCATTAGAAATACTTTTACACGTTGTGGAAACATTCAAAATTCTAAACGAACAAACAAATGTGTTAAAATTTGTTTTAATTTTCGAATGTTGCAAAAAATTCACTCATCCCTACCTATGACATAAGCAGGGCGCTTTCACATATCAGTGATGTTACCGGATTTTTCAACAACTTTGCCTTGCACAATAGAAAGGGTTACAGTTTTGCCCTCAGGAATAATTTAGAGAAATGTAGGAAATAAGTCAACATAAGCCTCAGAACATTAAACTCTTCCCTCACACCATCTATTCACACACTGGACCTCTCAAACCCATGGTCATTCAGCACCACTCCTAAGCTGTTGAGACTCTGCCCCCTGGCTCCCCACTGAAGGATAAAATAAATTATGTGGTATGTATAAATAGAAATAATTTTAAAAGATGCACGTTATGCAAAGATATATTTTTAGTTGCTATTGGCTGGCTCAAATGAATTAATGCTCCAATAGCCATTAATAAAGTAATTGCAGAATGATTTAATAGGCAGATTTAGGGCTTAAGAAATAGATTAATGGCTGAAGTGATTTCATATAGTACTGACAAAAGCTTCTAGTGCATTGCTTCCAAAACTGCCTGCAAGATGTATACAATTTTCCCCTTGAGAATTATGATATAGGACAGTGCTCATGCAGCAAATCCTTAATATTACAGTAATGTTAAAGTCTTCTGACCTTTCCGATCTACTCTGTTATTAATCGCTTTTGTGTAAGTGGATGAGCGGGAGAAAAAAGTGCCAGAGATGGTAAAAAACAATCCTATTGCTGTGAAAGTTATTGCTTAGCTCTAAGAGCTGCAAATCCTCAGAGTAATTGCAAGTCCCACTGTTCCCCCATAGCACAAACTGTGAGATAAGCTGTTGTCTGCATTGTAGGGTCAGTCACTCCTAAGTCTTAAGTGGTTTTAGGACACTAATATTATAAATTACTTTAATGCATCCCACATACTGAATTAGACTTCGCTTTTGAATTTTTCCATGCACAAGAAATATAATCTTTATTAAAAATACAATAAAAATCTAATTAATTATAACAGGTATTGTTAAAAAGACGTTTGCTTAAAGAATAGATTTCTTTATTCACTGGGTGCTGTGGACTTTGGCTTTTTTGAAGTGGCTGGGGTGTCTGTAGGTGCCCAATTTCCACGTACATCAGGTACAGTGCTGGACTTTATTGCTGACTTTAAAAAAAAATAAACACAAGCTTGGTCAAATTGTCCTTTTGAAAAATAGATATATAACATAACATAGAAGATCTGAAAAGGGTTACATTTGTAACCTTCCTTATGGGTAGCACACTGAACCAATAGCTTTTACTATATTATACATAAAGGAACTGTTTCAGACTGGTAAAATGTACAATACTTGTATTATTTATATATTGTTTTTCTATCTAATAGGAAAGTACATAGGTTACAAGCTGACTGGTAATAATTGCAACTATTACCCATCTTAAAGGGGCACCTATATATCAAATGTATATAGATGAAAAGCTGAGTTGGACATGTAGCGATTCAAAGCAGCAACCTTGAGATTTAAACAATTATGAGGGACAAAGTCAAAATGAAATGTTCCTGGTTCATGTAGAAAATGCAATTTAAAGGGACAGTCAACACCCAATGCAACTTAACTCCATACATTAGATCAGGAATAGAAAATGCAGCTGCACCGCATCACATGTTGTTGATGATCTCTAACGGTATTGGAGTAATCACCCAACATACATATGCTTTTTCCATGTAGATATGGCCGTCAAACTCCCCCCACTGTTACGTAATAACTTTCTTTTTAATTGAATCCTCCAATCATAATCCAATCCTCGATTGGATTGTTAACACGCATTCACTGAGAATCGTGCATGTGCAATGGATTAGGAAAAATGCAATCTAGCCACTATGGTAATCACAGGTTCACGGAGAATCGCACATGCGCAATGGATAAGGAACAATGCAATCTAGCCACTATGGTAATCACAGCAGCACTTACGATTTCGGCTTGAGTTTGCGAGCGGGTAGAAGATAATGCGCATGCGCATTATTAAAACAGCAAAGTCACCCTTTCAACAGGAACGAGCAGGGAAAAGATTAGAGAAGGGGACGAAGGAGGAGGGGAGGAGTTTGTCGGCCATATCTACCTGAAATAAACATTTGTATTTTGGGTGATTACTCCATACCCTTAGACCTCATCAACATGCGATGCGGTGCAGCTGCATCTTCTATTACTGATCTAAGGTATGGAGTTATGAAGTATTGGGTGTTGACTGTCCCTTTAAAAAAAAAAAAAAACTTTTCCATTTACTTCTATTATGAAATTTACTTTGTTTACATTGAAATGTATACCTAGCTAGAATCTGGAGCAGCACTGTAGTACTGGGAGCTAGCTGGTGATTGGTGGCTACACATATTTGTCTCACTGAGTATCCATTAGGGTAATAAATATGATACAATGAACTGTATGATTAAGCTTAATACTGAAAACACTTTGGGTTCGATTACGAGTGGAGCACTAAAATTTACCCCAAGTGTAAACCGGTTTATCGTGGGTGTTTGTGCGCGTCAGGTTTTTCGGATTATAAACTGAAAGTAAACTTGATCACTTGAGTGCATTTTGGGTTAGCATGACCTCAGAGCTCTGGTTAACTTTCACAAAGTATAGTTACATTCAAAATAACACAATCTAATAAAAAGTATTTAAAAGAATTATTGCACAAAAAAAGTTATAAGGGTTCCAAGATATGAGGTCTCAGGTGTTAGGAAAAAAAGGCTTCAAAAGGCTTTAACATAGAGATACATACATATACATGTCTAAGAATGTGTGTGTGTATATATATATATATATATATATATATATATATATATATATATATATATATGTGTGTGTGTAGATATTTCACATTCCAATGTTCTGCACATAGGGGAACATTTTCTAAGTATTTATAAATATATATTCCTATATATATATATATATATATATATATATATATATATATATATATATATATATATATATATTTACCTATATATAATCATATAGATATATACAGTAGGTAAAGATATATATTTTTTCAAAAATACCATCAGATATATGTAGCAATATGTATTTATGAATAAATAGAATATATTCTTCTATATGAATTTTCATGTTGGGTTAGCGCACTTGAGAATATGCAATCACTTTTGTGGATATGGGATTGAGTAGGGTGTTGACTTCTATGGAGGTACGGTCACGATATATATTTGAACACATCAGTTTAGCGTGCAAGCATAACATTTTTCGTTTCAACTTGTAGTAGGAGCGCTGACACATGAAACATGCAAAAAGCTTGCTTCTAGCAGAAATACCATGTGAACATGAGCAATAAATACCACCCCTCTCGTACTCTGGCCCTTAATGTTTGAGAGTTGTGTGGTCTAATATGTATTTGTTGATGCCATCAGACACATCATTCTTTAATATATCACAAATAACATGATAATCTTTACTAGAAACAATCAGTTAGATCACAAGTTATGCGCGCTATAGGGAAATTAACGAATGCAACAAAAGTTGCGTTATTTAACTCTCTATAGTGCAGCCCTTATAATTTTTCAAACAGCCAGCTTGGGCGTGCAATATGGTTGCGTTGAGCTCCATACCACACACAATCCAAGCACTGTTTTGACGTGCTCATGCACACTTTCCCTATAGGCATCAAGGGGGAGAGCTGGTCAGAAAAAAAGCCTAAGACCTGCAATCGCGGAAAGAAAAGCTCCGTAACGCAGCCCCATTGATGTCTATGGGGGAAAAAAAAGATATGTTTAAACCTAACACCCTAACATAAACCCCACATCTAAACACCCCTAATCTGTCGCCCTGACATTTCCAAAACCTACTTAATATTATTAACCCCTAATCTGCCGCTCCCTATATCGCCGCCACCTAAATAAAGCCATTAACCCCTAATCTGCCGCTACCGATATCGCCGCCACTATACTAAAGTTATTAACCCCTATTCCCCTGCACCCCAACATCATCCACACTATAATAAAGATATTAACCCCTATACCGCCACTCCCTGACATCGCCGCCACTATAATAAAGTTATTAACCCCTAAACCTCTTTTAGGCTAGGGGGGTATTAGGGGGGCTTTTTTATTTTGATAGGGCTATTAGATTAGGTGTAATTCTTTTTATTTTTGATAATTTCGTTTGTTATTTTTCGTAATTTAGTGTTTGTTATTTTTTGTAATTTAGTCTTTTTTATTTTTTGTAATTATATAGTTTGTAATTTTTAGAGTAGTGTTAGGATTTTTGTAATGTGTATTTTAGTTTTATTTAATTGGTAGTTAATTAAATTTTAGTTAATTTTAATGTAAAGTTAGGGGGGCATTAGGTTTAGGGGTTACTAGTTTAAATTAGTTTATTGCGATGTGGGGGGCTTTCAGTTTAGGGGTTAATAGGTTTATTTAGTATATTTCGTTGTGGGGGCTTTCAGTTTATGGGTTAATAGGTTTATTATAGTGGCAGCAGAATTAGGGGTTAATTACTTTAGTATAGTGGGGGCAATGTGGGCGGATGGCAGATTAGGGGTTAATAATATTTAAATAGTGTTTGCGATGCGGGAGGGCAGCGGTTTAGGGGTTATTAACTTTAGTATAGTGGCGGCGATGTCGGGGAGTGGCGGAATAGGAGTTAATCATTTTTATTAGTGGCGGCGATGTCGAGAGCATCAGATTAGAGTTTAATAAATTTAATTTAGTGTTTGCGGAGCGGGAGGGTCTTGGTTTAGGGGTTTATAGGTAGTTTATGGGTGTTAGTGTAAAGATGGCCCTCGGTTTACGCCAGTTCAATTTGCACCGTTTCAGAATAACAACCTTTTTTTCAGTCATGTGACTGCTTCTGAAAAGCATTGAAAAGCAGTGCACTAATTAAAATAGCCAGTAGGTGGAGCTGTCCATTTGTGTTGCAGCAAAGTTATGCATGCTTAGCAGACTTAAATTAATCAGTGTACACAGAACAGACCTTACCTATCGAGCATCCACTTCCCTATTATCTTCCTGCCCAGCTGCTTGAGGTAAGGGTGCCTAACTGCCTATTAATCACTCCAGATTGAAATGCATAGAATAGGTGCACACCCAATATTATCTAACATGCTAACAATGCAGAGAACTGTTTGCAGAAAAATGCAAGTAAAAAAATGTTTTTGTTCATTAAGCTTAGTTTGATGATACAGTCTGTTGTGTGATGATTTAATTAGGTTTATAATGCTGTTTAGCATTTAAAGTCTTCATTTCAAAGCTTTTAAAATAATTTATTAGGTGTTACTTATGTCAATTTTGAGAGAGGCCTGGAACCTAACTCCCTCACTTCCCATTGACTTACATTATAAACTGGGTTTGAATTTACAACTGTTTCGATTTAGAACCATTCCTTCTGGAACCTAACCCCAGCATAAACTGAGGGCTACCTGTACTTTGTAACACTTTAGTTATGAGTTTTATGTTACAGTTTTGTAGCGTAAAACTCATAACTACTGCGTTTAGATTGCAATACGGATCTTGTCGGTATAGGCTGGAACGCAAGCTTTTTAGCCTCACCGCAAAACTCGTAATGGCAGCACTGTGGAAGTCCCATGAAAAATCGTCATTTTTACGTGTGCTGGACTGACGTTGCGTTACAGGCTAAAAGGCTTGCGGTACAGCTATACCGACAAGACTCGTAATGGCTGCGTTGCTGTTTTTGAATTCCATTATGGAATGAACAATATAAATAGAGGGAATGTCACATTTTGAGCACTTGCACTTTTTATTACACTATTGAGGAAATAAAACTTTAGTTCAAATATTTATGTACACAAATATATATATATATATATATTATTTTATTTATTTTTTTTATTTCATATACAAGTATAATTTTACAAGATCAATATATTTTCATTTGTATTTTTAATACATTCACAAACCACTGATTTCCACTTTTATAAAGACATGAATTTATTTTATTCAATATTTTTTATTATTTATAGGAAAGATTTTTTTATTGTGAATTTTTATTGTAAATATTTAGCCCACTGTCATCTTTTATTGTATTAACATTTGAATATATCTTTTATTGTATTAACATTTGAATATATCTAATTGTTTTAAACCCCTTCTAAACCCCTGCTATCTCTTATGAATAGATTTGTTCTGTAAGAGTTGTCTTTGATAGAGTTGTTTCTAACATGCAAAAGGACATAATGGTATAAGTTAATTGGTCCTAAGAAAAACTTTCAGAGTATGGCTATAACAAATGACTAGTAACTACACCTTTAAGAAAAAATGAAAGGAAGAACATCAATTAAGAAATTGACAGATAAATAGGGGAGTATGGGTAAGAAAAGTTCCATCTTGAAAAAGGCTGTAAAGCTGAAATGCGTAGATGATGATTAGCCGTTTCTAACTCCAGGATCAGAGCGCTCTGATGAGTTCAATGCAATAAGTGTTTGATACATTCACGTTGGACACTTTGTATACTTTACTTAAGGATCATCTTTCATCAACCCGGTAATCCGCTCCTTCCATTTGTTCATTAACAACTTGTGACTTGAACACGTGACCCGGAACTAGGATCTGTAACAAGTAACCCGCAACAGAGAACGGCAGTGTCTTGAAAGATGGTACACCGGACGCCGGATCTAAGGGTAGCCAAGTCACGTAACACAAAGAACGGATAAATCGATAGGGATTTCGGATTCCGGGGAAAGTGAGAGCCACGGGCTCAGCAGACATCAGGAACTTTAAGTATTGAAGCTAAGTGGATCACACTAAATTGCATTTATTAACAGCAGAACTTTTTTTATATTGTTTGTAAACTGAGGGCTACCTGTACTTTGTAACACTTTAGTTATGAGTTTTATGTAACAGTTTTGTAGCGTAAAACTCATAACTACTGCTTTTAGATTGCAATACGGATCTTGTCGGTATAGGCTGGAACGCAAGCTTTTTAGCCTCACCGCAAAACTCGTAATGGCAGCGCTGTGGAAGTCCCATGAAAAAAACGTAATTTTTATGAGTGCGGAACTGACGTTGCATTACAGGCTAAAAGGCTTGCGGTACAGTTATACCAACAAGACTCGTAATGGCTGCGTTGCTGTTTTAACGCTGAAATGACAATTTTTTCAGCGTTAAAACACGAACACAAAACTTGTAATCTAGGTGAATATAAGTAAGATAAATGCAAATGGTTAATTAAAACACTAAAGTATAAATAACTAAACATCATCCCCTGTCCATAATTTTGAGCAATAATTATGTTAGATATGTGGAAATTTTATTTTAATGAGCCATTTACAGACAAAAAGATGAATAACATATTTTGCATGGGAAATACATTATTCAAGTAACTTGAACAGAAATTTTTATTTATCTCACAAATATAATGCTTTTTTGGTAAATCTGTATTATTCTTTAATTATTCAAATATAAAAACTGCACTACCATTGCTGTTTATTTTACCACAATGCTAACTTAGAACACATAAGATATTATTAATAGTGAGATACCTAATATGAAGTGAGAGGAGAAATAGACATTAATGGGAGTAGTAGTTTGTACTCCCGCTTGCACTTTAACTTCGCTAGACGGAGGCTTTTTGCGTACATTGGGTAGCGTTTTTATTACAAGTTGAAGGTAAAAAGTTTTGCACAAGCTCTAACCCAATTCTCACAAAATCCCAAAGTCAGTCAGAAGAAAAAGTAAAAAAAAGGTCTACACATACAAAAGTAAAATACAAAAGTGGGTGTAAGAATTTTATTATATAAAAATAAGGATCGATATCTGAGAAAACAAATGGGGGAATGAAGACCAGTCTTTAGATTCTAAATATATTTTTAGCTAGAATTATATATAGAAGTAGAGTTCCCAGACAAATAATAATAAAGTCATATTCAAATATACTTAGTGAGCTTTCTCAGATCTTTTTCAGATCAATTAGAGAGAATTGGGTTTTTGTGCTCCTATAATCCTATTTTTCATATTTCCCCAATAACCCGTTTTTACTTTACAACTTCTCCCTTACAACTGTAGTATTTTTGCCGCATGTGTCCAGGTATAAAATTACCCACCTCTAACGGAAGTCTGCTCAGAAATTAAAAATGTTTGTTGATTATTCAATCCTACTGTATTTCATATTCCCTTTAAGAATGATATGGTTTACAACAACAAAAAAAGGTGTTGGAATTCTTTTAAAGAAGAAAGAGGACAAACTGTAGAGCTTTAAAAGATGTCTTTCTATTCCCAATTCCCTTTTTTCTTTATTACTACATATTCTGTATGCTGCATGGTTTGTATCCCTTACCACTAAATACAGCTCAGGAAAAATCCTACCGTTTTGTTTACCTAAAATTCTGTATTCTCTCACTCTTTGTACATTTTTAGTTAAATAAAACTTTTGCTTGCTTGATGTTTGCACATGAAATGTCAAGTCTACCTATGCCCAAAATCCTTTTCACATTTGCTGCGTGTAACAAAAAATTTAATTATAGCTGCTTTTTTATAGTCTGAAAGACCTTGGACATTATTTGTTAAAGGGACAGTAAAGTAAACATTAAAGTTTCATAATTTAAATAGGGCATTCAATTTCGAACAACTTTCAAAATTACTTTTATTATCTATTTAGCTTTGTTTTCTTGGAATTCTTTGTTGAAAAGTAAATTAGGAAGGCTCAGAAGGTGGCTGCATTGGCTTCCTTGGTGTGTTCAGCTAGTTCCCGGTAGTGTATTGCTGTTCATTCAATGAAAGAGATTCATAATAGAAGTAAATTGGAAAGTTGTTTAAAATTGCATGCTCTATCTGAACTATGAAATAAATATTTTTTATGTCCCTTTAAGCATCTCTTTTTTAACATAAACTTCAATAAGTTAAGGGCTTACCGTTCTATTACTATTTAGAAACAAAACTAATACATTTCTGAATGGAGATGAGGTTGATATAAGATTTGTAGGTAGATACTAGAATGGGCTGAGAAACTGGGTCTGATGACTCATATGCTTTGTAAAACTACATGTTTAAAGGACCACTAAATGCAACAGAATTGCATAATTAACAAGTGCATAATTAAAAGACAATGCAATAGAACCTACTCTGAATTTCAAATAAGCAGTAGATTTTTTTGTCAGCAAAATTAATTTTTTCTTCCATTTGCTGCCCCCTCCTGTACCATGTGACAGACATCAGCCAATCACAGACTAGTATATGTATACCCTGTGAGCCTTTGCACATGCTCAGTAGGAGCTTGTTCCCCAGAAAGTGTGCATATAAAAAGACTGTGCAAAATTTTATAATGGAAGTAAAATGGAAAGTGGCATCCTCTATCTGAATCATAAAAGTTTATTTTGACTTGAGTGTCCCTTTAAAGGAAGAAATGGACTTGAATTGGAGCAGAAAAAAACAACAAAAAAACTTGTAGAATGTAGAGAGATGTGAGAGAACAATAAAAGAGAACAAAGAGATAGAACACACAGGGGAAAGAGTAAAATGAGAGTACAAAGAATGAATATGGGAAGAATAAATGGAGCTAGAAAACAAAATTAAAGAGTGGGCAATATTACTATTATGGGCATTTGTTTTTTTCTTATATTTTTTATTGTTGTTAATGCAAAAGTGCTTAATATTATTTGTTCAACTTTAATTACTGTAATTAAGCAGGTAGCAGTTATAGATGTTTGGCAATATGTCATCCAATATGGCAGTGGGTAATTTCAGTGTGTTTTGCCCATGTGCAAAATCAATATTCTATTCCAAAACTTTATGGGGTGCTTGTAAATAAGTCAAAAAGTGTGGTCTTGTGTTTATAGCCTCTCTTTTTGCTGTGGAATTCAATAAGTGAAAAATAGCCTTGTAAATGTGCCAAGTATCTACAATTTGCATTGTGAACAGAAAAACAGGACAGGGCTTCTTTTCACCAAAATGATCATGAAAAAAGTGCTGCTGATAAACATTCCTGATTGTGATCATGTTAAAGGGATAGTAAAGTCCAAAATAAACATTCATGATTCAGATAGGGCATGCCATTTTGAATAACTTTCTATTTTACTTTTATCATCAAATTTGCTTTGTTCTCTTGGTATTTTTAGTTGAAAGCTAAATCTAGGTAGGCTCATATGCGCTAATGTCTAAGCCCTTGAAGGCCGCCTTTTATCTAAATGTATTTTACAGTTTTTCACAGCTAGAGGGCATTAGTTCATGTGTTTTATATAAATAGCATTGTGCTCATGAGCGTGGAGTTATTTAAGAGTCAGCACTAATTGCCTGAAATGCAAGTCTGTCAAAAGAGCTGATATAAGGAGGCAGTCAGCAGAAGCTTAGATACAAGGTAATCACAGAGGTAAAAGTATATTTCCATAACAGTGTTGGTTATGCAAAACTGTAAATAAAGGGATTATCTATTTTTTTAAACAATAAAATTTTTGTTGTTTACTATCCCTTGAACATCAAAAAGTGCTTATTTGCAGTTTTTAAAAAGACATAAAACCCCAACATTTTCTTTTGTGATTTAAACAGAGCATACAATTTTAAAACAAAGTTTCCAATTTGCTTTGTTCCCATAATATAATTTATACACTCACAAGGACCAAAGGCACAACTGATGACTGTCTCCCACGCTGGCTTTTTTTCCCCCGCACCTTTTAAATACCGCTGGTATTTAGAGTTCACAGAATGGCTGCGTTAGGCTCCAAAAAGGGAGCGTATAGCATAATTTACCACCACTGCAACTCTCAATACCAGCGGTGCTTACGGACGCGGCCAGCTTCAAAAACGTGCTCATGCACGATTCCCCCATAGGAAACAATGGGGCAGTTTGAGCTGAAAAAAAACCTAACACCTTCAAAAAAGCAGCGTTCAGCTCCTAACGCAGCCCCATTGTTTCCTATGGGGAAACACTTCCTAAGTCTGCACCTAACACCCTAACATGTACCCCGAGTCTAAACACCCCTAACCTTACACTTATTAACCCCTAATCTGCCGCCCCTGCTATCGCTGACCCCTGCATATTATTTTTAACCCCTAATCTGCCGCTCCGTACACCGCCGCCACCTACGTTATCCCTATGTACCCCTAATCTGCTGCCCCTAACACCGCCGACCCCTATATTATATTTATTAACCCCTAATCTGCCGCCCCCAACGTCACCTCCACCTACCTACAATTATTAACCCCTAATCTGCCGACCGGACCTCACCGCTACTATAATAAAGTTATTAACCCCTAATCCGCCTCACTCCCGCCTCAATAACCCTATAATAAATAGTATTAACCCCTAATCTGCCCTCCCTAACATCACCGACACCTAACCAAGTATTAACCCCTAATCTGCCGACCGGACCTCACCGCTACTCTAATAAATTTATTAACCCCTAAAGCTAAGTCTAACCCTAACACTAACACCCCCCTAAATTAAATATAATTTAAATCTAATGAAATAAATTAACTCTTATTAAATAAATTAATCCTATTTAAAGCTAAATACTTACCTGTAAAATAAACCCTAATATAGCTACAATATAAATAATAGTCATATTGTAGCTATTTTAGGATTAATATTTATTTTACAGGCAACTTTGTATTTATTTTAACTAGGTACATTAGCTATTAAATAGTTAATAACTATTTAATAGTTACCTAGTTAAAATAATTACAAAAATACATGTAAAATAAATCCTAACCTAAGTTACATTTAAACCTAACACTACACTATCAATAAATTAATTAAATAAAATACCTACAAAATTATCTACAATTAAACCTAACACTACACTATCAATAAATTAATTACATAAAATACCTACAAATAAATACAATTGAATAAACTAACTAAAGTACAAAAAATAAAAAAATATTTACAAACATTATAAAAATATTACAACAATTTTAAGCTAATTACACCTACTCTAAGCCCCCTAATAAAATAACAAAGCCCCCCAAAATAAAAAAATGCCCTACCCTATTCTAAAATAAAAATAGAAAAGCTCTTTTACCTTACCAGCCCTTAAAATGACCTTTTGCGGGGCATGCCCCAAAGAATTCAGCTCTTTTGCCTGTAAAAAAAAAACATACAAACCCCCCCCCAACATTACAACCCACCACCCACATACCCCTAATCTAACCCAAACCCCCCTTAAATAAACCTAACACTAAGCCCCTGAAGATCTTCCTACCTTATCTTCACCATGCCGGGTATCACCGATCGGTCAAGAAGAGGCTCCGAAGTCTTCATCCAAGCCCAAGTGGGGGCTGAAGACGTCCATCATTGGGCTGAAGTCTTGATCCAAGCGGTGGCTGAAGAGGTCCATTATCGGGCAGAAGTCTTCATCCTATCTGGGCAGAAGAGGAGATCCGGACCGGTAGACATCTTCATCCAAGCGGCATCTTCTATATTCTTCCATCCGACGACGAGCGGCTCCATCTTCAAGACCTCTGGCGCGGATCCATCCTCTTCTTCCGACTTCCTAACACAGAATGAAGGTTCCTTTAAGGGACGTCATCCAAGATGGCGTCCCTCAAATTCCGATTGGCTGATAGGATTCTATCAGCCAATCGGAATTAAGGTAGGAAAATTCTGATTGGCTGATTGAATCAGCCAATCAGATTCAAGTTCAATCCGATTGGCTGATCCAATCAGCCAATCAGATTGAGCTCACATTCTATTGGCTGATCGGAACAGCCAATAGAATGCGAGCTCAATCTGATTGGCTGATTGGTCGGGATATTGCTATTTTGTGTGCAATAAATGTATGTCACCACTTGTAATCTAGCCCTCTGTTGGTTAACTGATGTAGTGGGCTGTGACGTAGCCACCCAAAAGTTTCTATCTCAAACTTTTAGTAATTATTAACATTTATAAAGGCACAAATCTTGTTTCATTAAACGGAAGAAACTCCATCACTTTCCCCCCTGGTTGACGAATATAAGATATCAATAATAATCACTCTGTGATTTACCTTGATAACAATTATTAAGTGATAGAGTACAATATATTTTGTTATTTTAAAACAACAGGTAACTATCTATGAACCGCTATACTGGTTGATGACAGAGCAAATAAATGTATAAATGTAGGATATTAAATAGCTACGCATATGATTACCTACGATATAGTGGTTTAATAGTGTGACTTTATACTGAACAACTATTAAGAAGTGAATACAGCGCCAACAAGAGGCCAAGGGATAAATATACTCACAGAGAGATAAAAGAAGATTATTTAATGAACCATGTTAAAAAGCATCAGTAATAAAAGACTATATATAAAAAATGTAAAAAGCACATATAAATAAAATTACAAATATAGGAATATCTTACAGAAGCTGCTCAAAGGGCCAAAGCTGATAATTACAATAAAAACAGAGGTAATAACAGGTGATCAGTGTGAGTGGTACACCAGAATAAGAGTGTATACTAATAAAACAGAATTAGCCTAAGTACAACTTTAACAAGTGCATCAAGCAAAAAACTAATAAACAATAGTACAAACAATAGTGTTTAAAAATAGTGTTTCAAAAATAGTGTTCCAAAAAATAGAAAAATGCACTGCAGTGCAAAAAAAAGGGGGGGTAGCAAAATAATTGTATAGATACGATCAAATAGTGAGTGAGTGCAAATGGATATAAAAATGCTAGCTACTTAATCCAGTGAGGTTAAGATATAATTAAATAAAATACACACTATGCAATAACATAAAAAATAAAATACACAATATGCAATAACATAAAAAATAAAATATAATCCAAAAAAGTGTTCAAAAAGTTGATCAACAAATGTTAGTGAAGAACAAAAATAAGTCAATCAAAACTAAAAAATGGGAAAAATGGGTGATGAAAAGCAAGGTGAAAGTGAGGAAATTGATTCCTTCCAATGTTATTTACTTTAACAGATCCAAATTCCTGAGTGTGGTAGCTGAAGTAGCTGATTGGATCCTAGCACCTGTCAGCTGCTCCTATGGTATCCTAAAAAGTGTCCCTGTAAAAAAGAAATTCACAGCATAGTGTATCCAATATGAGAATGAAGTAAAGATTAAAGTAATGCTTACCAATATGTCAACGCGTTTCTGCCCTCAAAAAAGGGCCTTTCTCAAGACAGGTAGGTGTCTGGCGCTCTATATGGCAGGGAATAGTGCTGCCATCTAGTGTTCTTGCAAATGGATAACATTCTTGCAAAACTGCTGCCATATAGTGAAAAGAAAATGTTTGGGTTTTATATACCTTTAACTTGCTGATAAATATCAACAGCTTGTGATTAACTATTTATTTGCCGCTTTATTACTATCTCTCAACCCAAACCATATTCATCCTTGCCCCTTGTACTCACTATGCTAATTATTAAAGGGACACTGAACCCATATTTTTTTCTTTCGGGATTCAGATAGAGCATGGAATTTAAAGCAACTTTCTAATTTACTCCTATTATCAGTTGTTCTTCGTTCTCTTGCTATCTTTATTTGAAAAAGAAGGCATCTAAGCTAAAGCCAACCAATTATTGGTTCAGCACTGTGAATAGCACTTGTGTATTGGTGGGTGAATTTAGCCACCAATCAGCAAGAACAACCCAGGTTGTTCACCAAAAATGGTCTGGCATCTAAACTTGCATTCTTGCTTTTCAAATAAAGATACCAAGAGTACAAAGAAAATGTGATAATAGGAGTAAAATAGAAAGTTGCTTAAAATTACATGCTCTATCTGAATCATTAAAGAAAAAAATGTGCGTTCATTGTCCCTTTGTATTTTTAAATACTGGTATATGTATACATATATATACATATATATATATATATATATATATATATATATATATATATATATATATATCTGCAGATACAATAATTCTAGCTTTGGCCAATAAGTGGTTCTCTCAGCTATCAGATCCTGTTTGCAAGAAATGGAATCTGATGGAAGTTTTGAAAAAAATTAAAATAAACTTGAAGCTCTTTTTTATATTCTGTAGCTGAAAATACCTCTTCTCTTGCTAAATGAATGAAAAGCGAGCATTGGTCTTTAGTTGTGACGAGTATTATCAGTTACACACAAGTGCATGTTTATTATCTTGCATTCAACTGAACATATTCTGTTTCTCCTTTAGCAGCCAAATGCCCTCTGGAACCACCAAAATAGCTAATAAAGGACAGGTGGCAGCTAAGGGTATGACAGTGATGTGACTAGAATAACTCATATCCTTCCTGGAATATTTAACAACTTCACTGCCACAGTGGACAGCCACTGCATTTTTATTTTTTTTACATCAGAGCAGTATATTTAGTTAACAGGCATTTAATCTGTATATATTTTATATATAACTTTTTTTAAGTTGCTTAAAGTGAATGTAAAGTTTCATGAATGAGTGCCCTGTTTTTAAAACTACTATTAAAAACAGGGCACTTTTATTCATTAAACTTTACATTGCATCATTTTTTTGTAATCCTTACCTTTTTGTTTAGCAAACACAGACCGCGATCCTCCACCCGCAGCTCCTCTGTACTTAGCACTTCAATGACAAAACCGACTTTCTCCAATCACGGCATGGCCTCACGAGATGGATGCTCTGAGGTGCACGCCATGATTGGAAGAAGCCGGTTTTCGTCTTTGCTGAGGTAAGTACAGAGGAGCTGCGGACGGAGGATAGTGGTTTGGGTTTGCTAAAGAAAAAGGTAAATATTTTTTAAAAAAATGCTGCAATGTAAAGTTTAATGAATGAAAGTGCCCCTGTTTTTAATAGTATTTTTAAAAAACAGGCACTCATTCATTCAACTTTACATTCCCTTTAAAGGTACAGTCTACACTAAAATTGTTATTGTTTAAAAAGATAGACAATGCCTTTAATACCCATTCCCTGCTTTGCACAACCAACATTGATATATTAATATTCTTAAAGGGGCACTGAATCCAAAAAATTTTTTTTTCGTGATTCAGATAGAGCATGCAATTTTAAACAACGTTCTAATTTACTCCTATTATCGAATTTTCTTCATTCTCTTGGTATGTTTGTTTGAAAAGCAAGAATGTAAGTTTAGATTCCGGCTCATTTTTGGTGAACAACCTGGGTTGTCCTTGCTGATTGGACAGCACCAATAAAGAAGTGCTGTCCATGTTCTGAACAAAAAATTTGCTGGCTCCTTAGCTGAAATGCCTTCTTTTTCAAATAAAGATAGCAAAAAAACGAAGAAAAATTGATAATAGAAGTAAATTAGAAAGTTGCTTAAAATTGTATGCTCTATCTGAATCATGAAAGAAAAATAAAATTGGGTTCAGTGTCCCTTTAATAACATTTAAACCTCTAAATTTCTGCCTGTCTCTAAGCCATTATAGGTAGCCACTTAATCACACGCTTTTTTATTTGCTTTTCACAACAGGAGACTGCTAGTTCATGTGGGCCATATAGATAAAATTGTGTTCACGTCCAAGGAGTTATTTAAGATTTAGCACAACACAGTACTGCAAGTCAAATGCAAGTCAATAGATAATAAATATAAAGTCATGTGATCAGGGGACTATCAGAAGATGCTTAGATACAAGGTAATCACAGAGGTAAAAAGTATATTAATATAACTGTGTTGGTTATGCAAAACTGGGGAATGGGTAATAAAGGGATTATCAATCTTTTGAAACAATAACAATTATATTGCAGACTGTCCATTTAAATGGATATTAAACATGCTTTGCTTTTGGCTAAAAATGTCTTTGTTCCACACTACTTACAAAAGCCGACATACTGCAAATTACCTAAGCCAACAATATGATTTGCAACATTTATGTATATGTAACATACCTTGCATTTTTTCTTCTCTAGGGAGGGTGGGAGAAGCACTCTTGTTCACAAAACAAAAGATTTTAAATGCCCTTTTAGGCCATTATAAAACAGAACATGTTGACTGTATAAACATGTTGACTGTATAGTATTCAAAGTGCCATGCAGTTACTTTACCCACAGATATGCCATACTGTATTGTTATGCAAATGATGATTGTTAAGGATAATAATTACATAAAAGTAGAGTAGATAAAGAATATATATAAAAACAACACAACAACAAGTATTGGCGCACATCCAAACACTTAAGTCCACATATTTATTACATATTCAATAAACATGTGCATTTCGTTTCAGACAAATTCGGAATTCAGCCGAATTTTGGCCGATTCGGAGATTCGGATGCATCTATAATAAACTACCAAGGGCCCTTAAAAGGGCCTTTTGTAGGGCATTGCCCTAAAGAAATCAACCCTTTTTTTCTACAAACGAAAAACAAACACCACCTAACAGTATACAAACCCCCACCCCCCAAACCCACAAAATAAAAATAAAGTAAAACCTAATCTACCCATTGCCCTGAAAAGGGCATTCGTATGGGCATAGCCCTTAAAAGGTCATTCAGCTCTTTTGATGCTAATTAAAAAATAAAAAATGGCTATT
Organism: Bombina bombina; assembly: GCF_027579735.1. NCBI lineage: Eukaryota > Metazoa > Chordata > Amphibia > Anura > Bombinatoridae > Bombina > Bombina bombina. The sequence goes on from NC_069504.1 coordinate 686,187,985, forward strand.
CTAAAAAAAAAAAAAAACCCATTACACAAAATAACAAAGAAATTATCCAAAATAATAACAATTATTCCTATACCCATTTAAAAAAAAAAAAATAACCAAAATAAAAGAAACCTAATCTATAATAAACTAACTATAGGACCTTTTGTAGGGCATTGCCCTAAAGAAATAAGCTATTTTTCTAAACAAAAATACAAAGACCCACTAACATTACAAACCCCCACCCCCCCAAAGCCACAAAATAATAAAACTATCTAAAAAGACCTAATCTACCCATTGCCCTGAAATGGGAATTTGTATGGGAATTGCCCTTAAAAGGGCATTTAGCTCTTTTACTGCCCTTAAAAGGGCATTCAGCTCATTTAACAGTTCCCATTACCCTAATCTAAAAAAAAAAAACATCCCAAAAAAACCTTAAAAAAACTAACACTAACTCCTTTTTAGGTGCTCACAGTTGCTGAAGTCCCGCTTGAACGACCTTCACCTTGGCTGTTCAAATCAGCCAATAGGATTTAAGCAGCTCTCATTCCTATTGGCTGATTCAGAACTGTGGTTTAGGGGTTAATAACTTTATTTCGTGATTTTGTTAGTGTCAGCGATGTTTAGGGGTTAATAGGTTTAGATAGTGTTAGTGATGTGGGGGGACGGCGATTTAAGGGTTAATAGCTTTATTTAGTGGCAGCGTGGGTGGTGGTGGTTCGGCAATCGACGGAACATTAGTTAGAAATAACTATTCCAACCGTAATAATGATTCGGTCCGACATTAATAATAATTTGGTTACGGTTTCGAATTAATCCAAATTTCAAAATTCGGAATGACACAAATAAATCCCGAAACCGAATTACTAACACATACCGGATTTATTACAAATGTCTCAAACCTAATTTTTTTACGATATGAAGTGAACTGAATTTTCCGATCGCGCACAAGTCTAATATTCAATTTGATATTTAGAAACATGCAGTCAGTGGGTGTTTGTATTGCTTTAAGGCTACATATAATATGTCTGGGAATCACAGTATGAACAAATAGAAATCGAGAGATAGAGCCAATCCATTTAAGTATAAAACATAACGTTTATTCTTCCCATCAGGGTAATTAAAAGTTCAAAATACACTCCACCACAATACATACAAATACCAGGATAAAAACAGCTGTGGATTAGAGCATACGCGTTTCGGCTTGATTTCTATTTGTTCATGCTGACCAGCACTTGAGCCCTTCCACCCCTGCCTAGGAGTCGAGCAATTGCCAGAAGTGCCGTTTGTTCCAGTATCTGACACCGGGAATACTTCCTTCCAATTGGTGGAGCTGTGTCACACCTTCAATACGCCTACACCTGGTTATGTAGAGCTATTTCCGGAGCTCCTGGGATACACCACCTATGAACGGACTACACGGAAGCCTGAATTGTGATGTCTGCCTTTTACGGAGACCGGTATTCTCTGCTTGACTGAGTAAGTCTTTACACTTTTTTACAAGCACCGTTACCTCCTGACAGTCAGCAGTTCCTGCGCCCATGGCTTGGCGACCCTTCTGAGAGGACTAGAGGAAAGTTGACAGGTAAACCTTAATTGAATACTTCACTGCATTAGTGACTTTGCGCTACTTTTGATTGGTAGCGGCTACACACGCCCCTGGTTTGGCGGTACATTTGAAGGTTTCTTGGACTGTATTTGAGTAACTTTGCAGATTATATACCGTGTCACCATACAATTCTCTGGTTATTATGTTAATATAGGCACTCTTTCTGGCAAACAGTCTCCTCCTATTTTAGCACATAACAAGTGTATTGTGCTTTGACTTTCATTGACTTGAACATTTTGCGTTGAACTCTGTACCCTCCTATTTTTCCTGTTTGGGAATCACAGAATTACATATAAATTATTTTAGTTAGTGGCTCAGTGCCTGCTTTTCAGATGTGCCAAATTTCCCTTGCACATACAATTAGTGCAGAGAAAGACAATTAGAGGAAGAAAGTATACAGACTGTGTTTCTTTTCCTTACATTCACGGAATACGAAACATCCTTTCCAGACATTCTATAGATCCATTAATTAAAATAAAGGAAACATGGGCAAAATTTACTGAGGTTTCTCCAGTCTCACCAGTATGGTTGCCACAGGTTTCAATTTGTGTGTCCGAGTTTGAAGCTGAGTCAGACCCAGACATGCAAATGTCCAGCTTTGGTGGGAAACAGTCACAGCCCAAAATGGTGAGATTGTGCATTTGCAACATAGTGCACATGCCTACATTTATTTCTCTCTTGCACATGTGTATCTTTGTGTAGGTGTGGGAGTGTGTGCATGTGTGTAAGTGTATGTGTCTTTGTGGGTGAGAGTGTGTGTGTTTTTTTTTGTGTGTGAGAGCGTTAGTGTTAGTGTGTTTGAGTGCCTTTGTGTGTGTGAGAGTAAGTGTGTGTGTGTGTGTGGATGTGACTCATGTGAGAGTATGAGTGTGTATGAGAGAGTGTGTGTGAGAGAAAGTGCTTAAGAATGTTAATATCTATGTGGGAGTTTGTGTTTATGTGCTATTATCCATAGTGTGTACTCTGCATTACACACGCAAGAATGTTAGGGTTTGGCCTGAGCTAAAGGTGGTAAACTTACCCACCAGCTTCACCAATGCTTATGCTGCTTAGCGCAGCTGATTAACTAAAGAATGGAGAGATGAGTGAGCTTTAATGAAGCTAAAAAAGAGGCATCTTATTGAATTCAGTAAATGAGCATTAGAGAAAACTGAAAACAAAAAAGGCATTCAAGTACCAGTAAAGCTATGTGATTGTGATGCCACTAGATTCCCCAACCGCCCCAAAGGCTGTTTTATATATTTCATTGGCTTTGTGACTTTCTCACTTATGTCCTATTGAAGGTTCTTAAAAATATTAGAAATTAGTAAATTGCCAGTTCTCAGTGGCTTAGATTCAAAGAAACTTGCTCAAAATCTCTTTGCCTATATTTACCACAGTCTTATTAGTAGAATAGTGGACACCTTTAGATGCATGATGTGAGCAGCACATGATATCTAACCACTAGCAATGCAGAAAACCAATAATTACACCCACAATTCTTAGGAAATATTCTTGTAAAGTGTTGTCTCGCTGGATAGAACATACACAGAGAGACCAAATAAACAAAACCATAAACAGAAATAATCTACTCTTAGATAAATAAATATGCGGGACAGCAATGATTAGGCTAATAAAAACAATACCACTATATACAGCACTCTATTGTAAAAAATATATAAATAGTCCTCCAAGCAGTACAGGTATAAGTTACAGTTGTTACAGATAATAGTTAAACCATCAAAGCTGTAATAGCTATTGTTAAATAAAAGCATTCAATTAGAAAGGGTCAGACAGAGTCAGATGATTTTGTGAAGAAAATAAAAGATTTGTTTTTTTCAGGAATAAAATGTGTTTTTCTTTTCTTTCCTGGAGAAAAGGCCACTTGGTAAGCATTCAAGAGCCAGTCATTTCCTGTCTGTGATATTGGCATGGGATGCGCTGTGCTCTCAGTTGAAGCGATATCAAACTCAAACATGTTCTTTTTTTATTTAGACAGAGCATGCAAGTAAAAAAAATAGTTTCCAATTTACTTCTATTATCAAATTTGCTTTGTTTTTATGATATACTTTGTTGAAGAGATACCTAGGTAGGCGTCTGGAGCACTTCATGACAGGAAATAGCGCCACCATCTAGTGTTTTTGCAAATGGTTAATATTCTTGCAAAGCGACTTCGATATATGGCTCCAGACGTGCACACTCCGGAGCTTGTGTTTCTGCTTTTCAAAAAATATATACCAAGAGACACAGAAAATGTAAAAATAGAAGTAAATTAGAAAGTTGTTTAAAATGTCATGCTCTATCTGAATCATGAAAGAAAACAATTGGGTTTCATGTAAATAACATACTAAAGAAACATTTTAATGCATTTATATTAGAAAGTGCATTAAAATAATCTCATTCAGCTTTATATTTGAGTTTAATGACCCTTTAACACATTCCAAATGAATAAATCAAGCAATATTGAAAATCATTTTTATTAATATTCAACCATCAAACATTAGGAACATGAGCATGTGGATAATAAATAAGGTTTATTATTCACAGCTTTTATACTAGCAACTAAATTCCAATCAATGTGATGGGCTTAAAGGGACATTAAACACTAAGGATAAGATTACAAGTGGAGCGCTAATATTTGGGCTCGCAATAAATAACCATTTATTACAAGTGGCTGTTTTTTGCTACATCAAGCTTTCTTAACCAGATGTCAGACCTCTGGTTAATTTTTTAAATGTCTCCCATCCCCCCCCCCCCAAAAAAAAAATGCAATAAGCAGTTTTTGGGGGTAAAGTTGGCGGGTGTGGGGTGTTAGAAAAAAAATGGCACTGAAAAGTGCCTTTACATTGTGGTCTATGGTAACTGTGTGTTCCCTGTAAATATATATGTATATGCTTTTATATACATTTAAACACATAATTATATATGTTTATATTCATATACATACAGTATATATTTAAATTTGCTGCCCATTTATGCGCAACTTCCCCCTTCGCTGTGTTAGGTCTTATGCCGTGTCTTGTAAGCACAATGCTTCCGTGCAATGCAAATGCGATCTCGTGCTCACATAGCACCTCACTTGTAATATCAGCGCACATTTACGTGCGCTGGTATTACTAAGTTGAGCGCAAATATCGCTTTCACGGCTGCGATATTTTGAACTCAACATAATAATGTTGACGTAATCTGGCCCCCAAAAAATCATTGTTTGAATGTATTCTGAGGAAAAATTAGCCTGAAAATAATTTGTACATGTATTTTTAAAAATTATATTAGTTGTTTAAATATTGAAAGGCAAAGTTATTGTCCATAAAGCACTGGGCTCTGCCATATTGTAACTTTGATTACCGTTTATGCTGACGCAAGTAAGGAATAGTTATAAATGGCTTATTAGAGTGTGCAACCAATCACTGTAGGGAATATAGCTGTGTTTTACATGAATTGGAAAGCTCCCAATATTTAATTACAGAAAAGGAGAACAAAATAAATAACGAAAGTATATTGCAAAGTTGTTTTACTACATGTAATTGAATCATTTATATTAACATCTTGAGAAGTTTAATGTCCCTTTAACCCCTTAACGACCATGGACGTGTCAGGTACGTCCTACAAAAAAATACAGTTAAGGACCAAGGACGTGCCTGACACGTCCTCTGGGGTTTCAAGCGTTGGAAGCGATATTGCAGAGATGCCGATATTAAGGCATCACTGCAATACCCTTTTTTACCCACCGATGCATCGGCCATCGATGGTGCCGATTGTTGATGGGTGGGAGCAGCAGCAGGGAGGCAGGTGGGGTGGCCCATCGATTGTTATATCCGTATCTGGTCACACAGAAGTGTGCACAATGCGGTGGGAGTGCGTGGGGGGGCTTTGGCGTGCATGCCACATTTACATTAATGTATTGTAAATGTATGGGAAGGAGGGAGGGGGGGAATAAATGTTGGGCAAGGGATCTGGGAGGGGGAGGGGAGGAGGGTATTGATGGGGCAGCTACACTACAGAAAATGTTTTTTTGTGCATATAAAAATAAAAAAAAACAAATTTTTTTTGACAAACTGGGTACTGGCAGCTGTTTGATATCGGCAAATAGGTAGAGGGGGGAGGGTTAGAGAGCTGTATGAGGGTAATCAGGGAGGTTTGGGGCTAAGGGGGGATCAAACACTGCAGAATCAATAAAAAAAAATGCTTTTTATTTTAGTACTGGCAGGCTTTCTGTCAGTACGTAAAGGGACAGTCAAGTCCAGAAAAAACTCATGATTCAAATAGGGCATGTAATTTTAAACAACTTTCCAATTTACTTTTATCACCAATTTTGCTTTGTTCTCTTGGTATTCTTAGTTGAAAGCTAAACCTAGGAGGTTTATATGCTAATTTCTTAGACCTTGAGGGCCCCCTCTAATCTGAAATTTTTTTGACAGTTTTACACCACTAGAGGGCATTAGTTCATGTGTTTCACATTGATAACATTGAACTCACGCACGTGAATTTACTGAGGAGTGAGCACTGATTGGCTAAAATGAAAGTCTGAACTGAAATAAGGGGGCAGTTTGCAAAGGCTTAGTAACAATGTAATTACAGAGGTAAAACATGTATTATTATAACTGTGTTTGTTATGCAAAACTGGGGAATGGGTAATAAAGGGATTATCTATCTTTTTAAACAACAACAAGTCTAGTGTTGACTGTCCCTTTAAGATGGCGGTGACATTATGCTGGGCATAATACAAGTGTGGTGTGCAGTGGCATTTAGCGCCTTCTAATTACCAAAAAGTAATGCCAAAGCCAAATATGTCTGCTATTTCTAAACAAAGGGGATCCCAGAGAGGCATTTACAACCATTTGTGCCATAATTGCACAAGCTGTTTGTAAATAATTTCAGTGAGAAACCTAAAGTCTGTAAAAAAGTTTTTTTTTTTTTAATTTGATCGCATTTGGCGGTCAAATGGTGGCATGAAATATTCCAAAATGGGCCTAGATCAATACTTTGGGTTGTCTACTAAAAAAATATATATATACATGTGAAGGGTTATTCAGGGATTCCTAAATATAAAAATTTAGGTTTTTTAAATTTGATGAAGTTTGGGTCTAGAAGCAAGATTAACATAATGGAATATTAATATCATGTATAAAAAAATGGCTATGGCTTTTCCTGTTTACAGTAATGGACCTTTATATGGAGCGGAGCCGGTGTCATGAGGTAAACAAATTAAATAAATTGTTATTTTGCTGTAATATACCATGCTCACAATGTAAAACATTCGGATAGATAACGAGTCTTGCGTTAGGGTTAAAAAGCAGAGTTGAGAGGTCCTAACGCTGCTTTTTAACACCCGCTGGTATTACGAGTCTTGAAGGTACAGGTGTACCGCTCACTTTTTTGTCCAAACTCGGAAATACTGTAAATCCACTTACTTCAATTGCGTATCTTATATTTTCAATGGGACTTGCATAGCGCCAGTATTACGAGTCTTCCAAAAAGTGAGCGGTAGACGCTCTCCTGTCAAGACTGGTACCGCATTTTAAAGTCAGTAGTTAAGAGTTTTACACTACAATGACGTAGCATAAAACTCTTAACTAAAGTGCTAAAAAGTACACTAACACCCATAAACTACCTATTAACCCCTAAACCGAGGCCCCCCCCACATCGCAAACACTAAAATAAAAATTTTAACCCCTAATGTGCCGAACCGGACATCGCTGCCACTATAATAAATATACTAACCCCTAAACCGCCGCACTCCCGCATCGCAAACACTATTTAAATATTATTAACGCCTAATCTGCCGGCCCTAACATCGCCGACACCTACCTACATTTATTAACCCCTAATCTGCCGCCCCGAACATCGCCGCCACTATAATAAAGTTATTAACCCCTTACCCTAACACCCCTAACTTAAATATAATTTAAATAAATCTAAATAAAATTGCTACAATTCACTAAATTATTCCTATTTAAAACTAAATACTTACCAACAAAATAAACCCTAAGCTAGCTACAATATAACTAATAGTTACATTGTAGCTATCTTAGGGTTTATTATTATTTTACAGGCAAGTTTGAATTTATTTTAACTAGGTACAATAGTTACTAAATAGTTATTAACTATTTAATAACTACCTAGTTAAAATAAAGACAAATTTACCTGTAAAATAAAACCTAACCTAAGTTACAATAACACCTAACACTACACTAAAATTAAATTAATTAAATACAATTAATTACAATTAAATAAAATGATCTAAATTACGAAAAAAACAACACTAAATTACAGAAAATAATAAAATAATTACAAGATTTTTAAACTAATTACACCTACTCTAATCCCCCTAACAAAATTAAAAAGCCCCCAAAATAAAAAAAAGCCCTACCCTACACTAAATTACAAATCGCCCTTAAAAGGGCCTTTTGCGGGGCATTGCCCTAAAGTAATCAGCTCTTTTACCTGTAAAAAAAATACAAATACCCCCCAACATTAAAACCCACCACCCACACAACCAATCCTACTCTAAAACCCACCCAATCCCCCCTTAAAAAAAACTAACACTAACCCCTTGAAGATCACCCTACCATGAGACATCTTCACCCAACTGGGCAGAAGTGGACCCCCAGATGGGCAGAAGTCTTCACCTAACCGGGCAGAAGTGGACCTCCAGACGGGCAGAAGTCTTCACCCAACCGGGCAGAAGTGGACCTCCAGACGAGCAGAAGTCTTCATCCAGACGGCATCTTCTATCTTCATCCATCCGGCGCGGAGCGGGTCCATCTTCAAGACATCCGACGCGGAGCATCCTCTTCTAATGACGGCCGACGACTGAATGAAGGTTCCTTTAAATGATGTCATCCAAGATGGCGTCCCTTTAATTCCGATTGGCTGATAGAATAGGATTGAACTGTCATTCTATTGGCTGATTTGAACAGCCAATAGAATGCAAGCTCAATCCTATTGGCTGATTGGATCAGCCAATAGGATTGAACTTCAATCCTATTGGCTGATTGCATCAGTCAATAGGATTTTTTCTACCTTAATTCCGATTGGCTGATAGAAGATTAGGGGTTCATGTTAGGGTATTAGGTGTAGACATAAAATGTGTTTCCCCATAGGAATCAATGGGGCTGTGTTAAGAGATAAACGCTGCTTTTTGGCAGGTGTTAGGTTTTTTTCAGCTGGCTCTCCCCCATTGATTCCTATGGGGAAATCGTGCATGAGCACGTTTTACAAGCTCACCGCTAACGTAAACAGCGCTGATATTGAGGTGAAATGTGAAGCTAAATTTTGCTCTTCGCTCACTTTTTTGCGGTTAACGCCGGGTTTGTAAAAACCCGTAATACCAGCGTTGTCTGTAAGTGAGCGGTGAGCATAAACTGCTCATTAGCACCACACAGCTTCTAACACTAAACTCGTAATCTAGGTGATTGTGAGTACAACATATTAAACAGTCTCTACAATTTAACTATTTATTTAAAATGATGTAGTTACATTTTGCACACAAATGAATTATTTTGTTTGCACAATGTAACTGTATAATGAGGGTGCCAGTCTCTTCCTTAAGTGTGGTGTATCTGAGATCGGGTGAATTGTACCCTGACTCTTGCTCTCACTGGGGCACTTTCACAAGCTACTGTCTGCTTTCCTTGCAGCTGCTTGTGTTTGGCTGCATGCCCACACCTCTGTAACAATATAAATTAAACAACTTTCCAATTTACTTCTTTTATCAATCTTGCTTATCTCCAATCTGTGGGTATAATTTATTAAAGAGTTATCCTACGTGAACTCAGGAGCATGCACGTGTCTTAAGCCATCAGGCAGCAGTGTTTGCAGCATTGTTTACAGTAATGTTATATACAAATGCTGCTGCCATAGAATGTTATAGACACGTGAACAGTCCTAAGTCCCTAAGTTTAGTCTTCAACAAAGGATGCCAAGAGAACAAATCAAATTTTATACTAACATTAAATTGGAAAGTTGTTTAAAATCGTATGTCCTATCTGATTCATGAAAGTTTAATTTTGACTTTACTCTACTTTTACTGTAGGATTTAGTAGCCTGGCTATTAAATCCAGTGAGACACCAAGGGGCTGATTTAACAAGCTGTCAATCGGACCTAATGCAGCTGCTTCCGCGCGAGCCTTCAGGCTCACCGGAAACAGCCGTTAAGAAGGGGTCTTAAGACCGCAGCTCCTTTACTCGTACGCCTCATCTTCTATAACAAAACAGAAATGCCAACATGTCACTCTTGCAAACATTTTAATTAACTGTTTAAAGTGCTTAGCAATAGATTTTCATTTCATGTGCAAGGCGTATTAGGCTTTTTGCAACTCTAGATGTTAATTGCACAAGCATCCCATAACTAGTCTGTGGAAAATAAAGGTAAAGAGATGTCAATAAATTTTTATCTTAAAGGGACAGTCAAGTCCAAAAAAAAACTTTCATTTTTCAAATAGGGCATGTAATTTTAAACAACTTTCCAATTTACTTTTATCAACAATTTTGCTTTGTTCTCTTGGTATTCTAGTTGAAAGCAAACCTAGGAAGGCACATATGATAGTTTCTAAGCCCTTGAAGGCCGCCTCTATTTTATTTACTTTTCACAGCAGGGGAGAGCTAGCTCTTGTAGGCCATATAGATAGCATTGTGATCACGCTCGTGGCTAGTGGCAGACACTGCACTAATTGGCTAAAATGCAAGTCAATAGATAATAACTAAAAGTCATGTGATTAGGGCGGTCAGAAGATGCTTAGATACAAGTTAGTCACAGAAGTAAAAAGTGTAGTAATATAACCATGTAGATTTTGCAAAACTGGGGAATTAGTAATAAAGGGATTATCTATCTTTTTAAACAACAAAAATTCTGGTGTTGACTGTCCCTTTAACTATACAAAGTGACCTCTTAGCAACCTCACCAACACCTATAGCTCTACATCACTGTTATCCAGGCAACCTCCTAAACCAATGATGAGCCAGTCTGATAATTTTAAAGGGGGACACTAAATTCAAAATGAAACTTTCATAATTCAGTTAGAGCATGCCATTTTAAGAGATGTTCCAATTTTTTATATGCACTCTTTCTGAAGCAGCAAACACTACTAAGCTTGTGCTTGTCTGATGGTTGTTACATGATACAAGGAGGAAGAAAATTGAAGTACATTTTTTAAATTTGTCAGTAAAAAAATGCAATTGCATTGTCTTTTTATTATGGACTACTTGATTATGTAATTCTGCTATTTAATGGTCCTTTAAGTAAAAAAGTTAAATCCTTCCTTTGTCATTTACATCAAATGGCAAGCGACAAATATAAATTAGAACAAGCAAGGTTATTCACAGCTTACTTCTTGAACTGTATAATTCAGGAGTATTTACATATAAATTCAATTATATTTGTAGGTTGCAATCTAGATCAGGAAAAGTGTTTAGGTTAAACAAAAAGATCCTATTAAAAAATAAACAGAAATTTGTAATACTTGATATGTTAAACATTTTATTTAATTAGAGTAAAAATGATCTATCAAAGATTGGGTAATATTTTGGTTGCATTCTGCCATAAGCACATATCATACGCATAATTTCATATTTGCATTAAATATTTCTCATGGTTGAGGATTTAGTTATTAGCGTCTTCATATCAGTAACATAGACAAATAATTAATGCTTTTCTGTCAGCCACATATAGAGCAAATAAACCCTTCTGACAGTCACATATAAAGGGTGATTAACCCCAATAGCGAACACATACAGATACACAGCTCTGATTTATTAACCCCTTCTGACAGCCATATATTGAGTAGTAATAAACCTCCTTGTGCCATACACATATAAAACAGTAGTTGATTATTTCCGTCTGTCAGCAAAATATAGAGCTATTATTGATTAATCCTCTCTGTGAGCCACATACAGAATAGTGATTAACTTCTACTATATACTGTACATATAAAGCTGTTATTCTGTCAACCATATTCAGAACAGTGATTAGCCTTTTTTGTAGTAACAAACAAAGTGCTGATTAACCCCTTCTACTCCTTTCACTGTGAAAATACCATGTACTCTCTCCAGGTTTTTTTTTTCTCCCCCATTCTTAAAGGGACAGTCTAGTGAAAAATAAACTTTCATGATTCAGATAGGGCATGCCATTTTAAACAACATTCCAATTTACTTTTATGATCATTTTTGCTTTTTTCTCTTGGTATTCTTTGTTGAAAGCAAAACCTAGGTAGACTCATATGCTAATTTCTTTGCCCTTGAAGGCCGCCTTTTATCTGAATGCATTTTGACAGTTTTTCACAACTAGAGTGTGTTAGGTAATGTGTGCCATATAGATATCATTGTACTCACTCCCGTGGAGCTACCTAGGAGTCAGCATCGATTGGCTAAAATGCAAGTCTGTCAAAATAACTGAAATAAGGGGGCAGTCTGCCGAGGCTTAGATACAAGGTAATCACAGAGGAAAAAAGTATATTTATATAACCATGTTGGCAGTGCAAAACTGGGGAATGGGTAATAAAGGGATTATCTATATTTTTAAGAAATAAAAATTCTGGTGTAGACTGTGGCTTTAAATAAATCTCCCTAAAATCTATTGGGAAGGCACAATCTGACAAACATGTATGTGGGCATGGTGGACGTTTTAATAATTACACGAGTGACATGATGATTGCTGATGACATTGCAATTGCAGGGTAAAGGGACAATGATAGTGGTATTTGGCCATAGTGTGCACAGAAGGATTAAATGCCTAAAGAACAGTAGTAGTAGTATGCCAATTTTTTTTATATATATATGGAACGCAAGAGTTTCAGAATCAGCTCTATTTTAAGTAGTTCCTCAGAATTTACCACATCCAAAATTCTTCTGCTATCAATAGAGACTTTTTGGTTTATACATAAATGTGCATTATGCTTAACAAGGTAGTTATTTTCACATTATAATTCTGTATGGAACAACTGTATATACTAAATCTCATATGAGCCACAGTGTCAAGATATCTGGGAAAGAACACTCAAGTTAATTAATCAATTGTAGAGCAATACCATGAATTCTTATACCAACTATTGCCTAAATAGAATTAAAATGCTTAATCACTTAGATGATTTCTCTTATAACCTTGTACAACAGCTCTTTATCCTAACAACTGTGACGGCATATGAGAAAGGGAAGAAAAAAGAATCACTTATGCCAGCTTCTAGTTATAGGAATTTAAGGTCAGCTAAATAACATATGACTTATTTTAAAAATGTAAAATCAATGATTTATATGATTACAACAAATCTAAGAAGCAACTTAAAAAAAAGAGAATAAAGCACAGAAATTACGTTAGAATTTGTAGCAACCCAGAAATATAAACACAAATTAATGTCCTATATTATGTTTGACTAACAAATAATATAATTAAAAAAAATAAAGCTTTCTCTTAGAGTGTTAGACTTTCTATTTGATGTGTTAATAATTTTCCCAATGGGCTTTGCAGCCAGGCTTGTCTGGGGTTAACTGCTTGAGTTACTGAAAGCTGTGCAGCTGACTGTGAGTTCTGGTGAGCACCCAGGACTGTGAGTTTTGCAGGGTGATGGGATGTGTACCCAGTCTGGTTTGAGAGTGCACTCCATTTCTGTGTTTTGTATGTGTCTAGGGAAATTACAAAGGGCCTGTGTCACCCTTGTTAGTACCTCAGTGTGTTTAGTTGAAGGCACGCATTGAGTGGGTGTAGGTTAAGGGCCCCAGGGAGGAAGATATCTTGATGTGGTCCTGGGCCTATCACCACTTGGTCAAATGCTGTAACTAACTCTTCCATTTTGCTTTTAATATAGCTGTGTGCTTGCAAGAGAGTGCCAGACGTTCTATGTGTTGTGTTAATAATTTTGTTTTGTAATTTTTCCCATGGGCATTGCAGTCAGGATTGTCAGGGGTTAACTGCCTGTGTCACCGAAAGCAGTGCAGGGTGCTGTGAGTGCTGGTGAGCACCCAGAGCTGTGTGTTTTGCAGTGTCATGGAATGTGTACCCAGTCCGATTTGAGAGTGCTGTCTATTTCTGTTTTTTTGTATATAGATAGATAGACAGACAGGCAGATATATAGATAAATACACACACACTGTGATATCCCTTTAAATCTGAACCTGCATAAGCACTTCCTTCCTATTTAAGGAAGTGCTTACCCCTCAATCAGGGCCTGAAAATTGAAGCTGTTTATCACTTCTCCTTGCTCCTCTGTGGAGCTACTACCACATTGTGCTATTGTTACTTTAACCTTCAGGTCTTTTACTTCGCCTTCGATACCCGCTGGGTATCTACAGTTACCTCTTTTCAGACCGGGATCATCTTCCGGATTCATCCGCCAATCGGAACTTCTTTCACCACGCCGAAGTCGCGCTCACACCAAACAGACGCTGAACCTAAGAGCTGCAACTTACCTCTCAGCCTTTATTTCTAAAAGGCATTACCGCTCTCCACGCTTCTTTCCACCGCTACTGTTAAGATAAGTACCGCTCTCCACGCTACAATTTATTCATTCATAAAGGTTAAATCTTAAACACCATTGTTTGTTATTGGAGTTATCTATAACCTTTATTGTGATTTTCATCTGACTCAGTATATTGCGGTTTGGGATTCAAGCTAGTATGTCTGGACTGTGTATATATTTTATTGCGTGAAAGTGTGAGTGCGTGAAGAAATTACCTTTACTTTGTCAAGCAGTCTAAACCTTTGCTTTGCTTAATCTGCTTTAATCAGCATTAACTGTTGCATTATTTTGTAACACATATGACATACTCTGAACTTAAATCTCAGTTACTCAAAATCTTTCCTGAATATTTATATATTCGTATCTTAGTGAAGTTTCATATTATTCTATCAATTACAAAATTAATGACTCACCTTAAATAAGTAAGTTTAATAAATCATTTTCTCTTGCTTATTTTAAGAAAAGAGCAACAAAACCTTTATTTTTCATATTCTAATTATCACACTATTAGATAACTTTTGGTTATCACAGAATTTTCAGGCCTATAAGGTTATAACCTGTAGAATATAGGATGGATCCTAGTGAAATAAAAAATGAATTCACCAACATTCATCAAAAATTAGAATATCTAGCCAGGGCCTTAACTGAGGTACAATCAGAAAATAAAGCACTTAAAACTCTAGTAAAAGAATGTTTACCAGCCAAGAGCTCAGAAGTCCCTGAACCTCACATTAACTATCCTCAACCCTTTTCTGGTAAACGAAGTGAATATAGAGACTTTAAAAATGCTTGCAAATTACTTTTTTCATTAAGGCCTAAAACTTATCACTCTGAGAGAATCAAGGTTTGTACTACCATCTCCTTCCTCCAGGGGGAGCCTCGCTCATGGGCTAATAGATATTTTGAGAATAACCATCCAATCTTAGATTCCCTGGAAGAATTTTTTTTAGCCATGACATCCTTATATGAGGACTCTCATTCCCAGATGACGGCAGAAACGAAATTGAGATCCCTAAAACAGGGTAAGAGGAATATAGAAGACTATATTACCGAATTCCAAATGTGGATAGATGATTCCAAATGGAATGAAATTAGTTTGAAGAACCAGTTCAGACTGGGCCTTTCAGAATTGTTAAAAGATGAGTTGTCCCGTTTGGAGATGCCCGAAACCCTGAATGGACTGATGAAATTAAGTACTACCCTGGATCGGCGATTACGTGAAAGGAAGGCTGAGAGAGCTACCTATGACGTACCACCTAGACGTCCGTATCTTTACACATCCAACCAGGAAAAGGGTACTTCAAATCAAACCCCAATGGAGATTGGTGCCATAAAAGGACCTTTAACACCTGAAGAAAAGGCCAGACGCAGATCTGAGAATCTTTGCTTATATTGTGGGCAAAAAGAACACTCAGTTAATAATTGCCCAATTCTTCAAAAGCAGAAGAAGGGTAAGATTCATTCAAAACATAATATTTTATACTTCACTCAAAACCCTCAACTGACTCTTAACCTTTCTTTACAGTGGGATCAGAAAAACGTGCAGTCTAATGCATTGATCGATTCTGGGGCAGCCGGAAATTATATCGATATTTCTTTTGTTGATTTAAATAAAATTCCTATTGTTTGTAAGGCACAACCAGTCTCTGTTAAACTCATTGATGGTTCCCTCATACAACATGGTCCCATTACCCATCAAACGATACCTTTACTAGTGACAACTGACAATGGACATACTGAATATCTTACTTTTGACTTAATTTCCATCCACATGCATACACTTATTTTTGGCTTTACATGGTTAAAAAAACATAACCCCAGCATTGACTGGTCCACTCCACAGGTATCATTAGCATCACCATTCTGTTTAAAAACATGTTATCCATATCAGTTAATCTCTGCTATTGAACCCGAATTACCAGAAATTTATCAGGATCTGGCAGAGGTGTTTGATCTAAAAGAGGCAGAAAACCTCCCCCCTCATAGGGAGTTTGATTGTCCAATTGATCTGATACCGGGCTCTCAAATTCCTCACGGAAAAATATACCCACTTTCACAAGAGGAACTTACTTACTTACGTTCCTATTTAGACGACAATCTCCGAAAAGGTTTTATATCCCACTCAACATCTCCAGCTGCTGCTGGAATGTTCTTAGTACGTAATAAGGACGGTACAATAAGACCCATTATTGATTATAGAGCTTTAAATGAAATTACTGTTAAAAACAGGTATCCTCTACCCCTCATACCCGAATTATTGGAACGTTTAAACGAAGCTACAATTTATTCAAAACTTGATCTTAAGGGGGCTTACAATCTTATCCGTATGAAAGAAGGTCATGAGTGGAAAACCGCCTTTAGAACCCGTTATGGGCTTTTTCAATATAATGTAATGCCCTTCGGCTTAAGCAATGCTCCTGCAACATTCCAGCATTTTATTAATGAAATATTCCACGACCTTATGGACATCTGTGTTATAATTTACTTAGATGATATTCTAATATACTCCAAAACACCCTCTGATCACGAAAAGCATGTAAGATGGGTACTCACCCGTCTCAAGGAGCACAAATTATATGCTAAATTAGAAAAATGTGTATTTCATGTCTCTAAGATAAAAATTTTAGGTTATATAATAACTCCTAACCATGTACAAATGGATCCTGACAAAGTGTCCGCCATTAAAGATTGGCCAGCTCCCACTACTGTAAAAGCGTTACAACGCTTTATCGGTTTCGCTAATTTTTATCGAAAGTTTATTAAAAACTTTTCTTCAATAGTAAGACCACTGACACAACTGACTAGTGTTAATCAAAAATTTAAATGGTCTCAAAAAGCTCAAGAAACCTTCGAAAAACTTAAAGAGTTATTTTCTACAGCCCCAATCTTATCACTACCCAACTTTGATCTCCAATTCCAACTTGAAGTAGATGCCTCTAATACTGGCATAGGAGCAGTACTCTCCCAACAACAAGTTGAGAATGGGGAAATTCACCCCATTGCGTTTTATTCAAGAACCTTAACTAGTGCAGAAAGTAATTATAGTGTGGGGGACAAAGAATTGTTAGCAATAAAGAGTGC
Source organism: Bombina bombina (assembly GCF_027579735.1). Lineage (NCBI taxonomy): Eukaryota > Metazoa > Chordata > Amphibia > Anura > Bombinatoridae > Bombina > Bombina bombina. The sequence goes on from NC_069504.1 coordinate 686,205,082, forward strand.
CCTTGAACAATGGAGACACCTCCTAGAAGGATCTAAACTTCCATTCATTATTTTTACTGACCATAAGAATCTTGAATATTTAAAAAAGAACAAGACTTTGACAGCCAGACAAGCGAGATGGTCTCTATTTTTAGACCGTTTTAACTTTCTAATTACCTACAAACCAGGCAGTCAAAATACTAAGGCTGATGCTTTATCACGTATAAACGAAAGCTTAACTCATGAACCACCTAATTTTACTATCCCTCCTGAAAAAATCATAGGCGTCCTGACACCTATAGAACAAGAGGTTCATAAGGCTTTAAAACAAGATTCAATACCCCACCAAACTTGTGTTAAAGACTCTCAATCTGGATTGTACTATCATAACAGTCAATTGTATATACCCAAGAGCATGAGATCTTCAATACTCACACACACCCATGATGATACAATGTCTGGTCATCCTGGAATTAAAAAGACCATTGAACTAACCCGACGTAATTTCTGGTGGCCTGGCATGAACAAATATATTTATGACTATGTATCAGGATGTGAAAATTGTGCCCGAAATAAATTAGTTCATAAGAGACCAATTGGTCTACTTACACCTCTGCCTATCCCAGATAAACCATGGAGTACCATAGCCATGGATTTTATTGTTGAACTCCCACTCACTCAACAATATAATACTATCATGGTAATAATTGACCATTTAACCAGACTAGCTCATTTTATCCCACTTAAGGGATTACCCTCAGCTATGACTACGGCTAAGGTATTTATCGACCACATAGTCAGACTACATGGTTTACCTACCAACATAATTACAGATAGGGGAACGCAATTTACCTCATCCTTCTGGAGATCTCTGTGTAAATTGCTAAAGATTGACCACCTTTATACCACTGCTTTCCATCCCCAGACTAATGGACTCACAGAGAGACTTAATCAGACCATAGAACAATTCTTACAATGTTACATATCACATCTCCAAGATGATTGGACAGTTTTTCTTCCCATGGCCGAATTCACATATAACAATTCCATAAATACTTCTATCAAAACTTCCCCCTTTTTTGCAACATATGGTTACCACCCAAACACTATATCTCTTTCTAACAAATCTGTAAACTCTCCCACAGCAACTGAATTTACATCTAACCTCCACGAAAGGTTAATTGTCCTGAAAAGACATCTACATGAAGCCAAATAATATCAAAAATCATATTATGACTTAAAACATCGTAAGGGTCCTGATTATAAGGTTGGGGACTTAGTACTTCTCTCAACAAAAAATCTTAAACTCAAAGTTCCTAGCAAGAAACTTGCGAATCAATTCTTGGGTCCATTTCCAATAGAACATGTGATAAATTCCAATGTGGTTAGACTTAAACTGCCAAAAGACTACAAAATACATCCTTCTTTCCATATCTCATTGTTGAAACCATTCCCAACCAAAAACCATCCTTCTTCTATTCCGCCACCACCTGTTATGGTTGATCATCAAGAAGAATTCGAGGTTGAATCCATACTGGATTCTAGGATACACAGAAATAAACTGGAATATCTCATTAAATGGAAGGGTTACGGCCCTGAAGAAAACTCCTGGCTCATTCATTCCGAAGTCCATTCGCCCCGATTGATCAGGTTCTTCCATGAGAAATATCCACTTAAACCTCACGCAGAATCCCCAGGGGTGATTCCCTGAGGAGGGGGGCATGTGATATCCCTTTAAATCTGAACCTGCATAAGCACTTCCTTCCTATTTAAGGAAGTGCTTACCCCTCAATCAGGGCCTGAAAATTGAAGCTGTTTATCACTTCTCCTTGCTCCTCTGTGGAGCTACTACCACATTGTGCTATTGTTACTTTAACCTTCAGGTCTTTTACTTCGCCTTCGATACCCGCTGGGTATCTACAGTTACCTCTTTTCAGACCGGGATCATCTTCCGGATTCATCCGCCAATCGGAACTTCTTTCACCACGCCGAAGTCGCGCTCACACCAAACAGACGCTGAACCTAAGAGCTGCAACTTACCTCTCAGCCTTTATTTCTAAAAGGCATTACCGCTCTCCACGCTTCTTTCCACCGCTACTGTTAAGATAAGTACCGCTCTCCACGCTACAATTTATTCATTCATAAAGGTTAAATCTTAAACACCATTGTTTGTTATTGGAGTTATCTATAACCTTTATTGTGATTTTCATCTGACTCAGTATATTGCGGTTTGGGATTCAAGCTAGTATGTCTGGACTGTGTATATATTTTATTGCGTGAAAGTGTGAGTGCGTGAAGAAATTACCTTTACTTTGTCAAGCAGTCTAAACCTTTGCTTTGCTTAATCTGCTTTAATCAGCATTAACTGTTGCATTATTTTGTAACACATATGACATACTCTGAACTTAAATCTCAGTTACTCAAAATCTTTCCTGAATATTTATATATTCGTATCTTAGTGAAGTTTCATATTATTCTATCAATTACAAAATTAATGACTCACCTTAAATAAGTAAGTTTAATAAATCATTTTCTCTTGCTTATTTTAAGAAAAGAGCAACAAAACCTTTATTTTTCATATTCTAATTATCACACTATTAGATAACTTTTGGTTATCACACACACAGAGGGATGCAATAAATACAGACAGGGATGGCTGTCAGACCGGGACACACGGATGCACCCACATACCCACACATTAATTAATATATATATATATATATATATATATATATATATATATATATATATATATATATATATATATATATATATATATATATATATATATATATATATATGTATATATATATATATATATATATATATATATATATATTTATATTAGCAAAACAGAGTCCCCAATTAATAGTGAAGGGAAATATTAAACTGTTAACTAATTATTATTTCTTTTCAACTTTCCCGTTAATAATATATTCAAAATAGTCATACTTGTTGGTGGATTCCTTCTCTGTGAAGTACAGCTAAGCTTTCCACATTCGTCTATATAGATTTTCCTTTGTTTGATCCAAATTAGACTACAGACAGTGGATATGGCTACCAGATTTTTGGGTAGTGGCTATTCTAAGATGCAAATCAAAAAGCCTGGACTAGAGCTAGGAATACACCTAAAAATGAGAAAGACAGGGAATGTGATAACCAAGAAAGATTTATAACTAGCTAGAATGCTCACTGGGGGAAACATAAAGGAATCGCAAGGAAAACATTGTTATTTGCTGAAATCAGATAAATCTCTGAAGTTCCTTTGCTGACGTGCCCCCAGTTTAAAAGACAAATAAGTGGAAAGTGAATTTGTCAGACACGTAAATACAAACACATGGTTATGTTGTATCCAACAACCCATTGGTTGTTGCCCACGTGGACATAATGTGTAGGGCAGATTCATTGTATGCACAAATGATTTTGGAACTAATGAAATGGAAAGATTCAGGATAAAACAAAGAATTTCATGCACAGTCAGTGGTGTTATTTACTTTTTGTTCTGCTCATGTCCAAAATAGTATGTAGGGAAAACAATATGTGACTTAAAACAATATGTGACTCAAAAATAAATGCCAGGACAGATTAATAGCTCACCACTTCCAAGTGTATCATAATGCAGATTTTTTTTGTTTGAGGGTAATTGGGATTGAACATAATAAACACAGCCACAGATGGGGTAATGTAGACAGACTGTTAATGCAATAATAGTCAAGATGGATGTACAGGCTGAATACGGCCCCCTGAAAATGGAGTTGTCATGTTTTTTTATAAAGTGCAGGGATAGCTAGGATTCTTATTGTTATGCTTTGACTGGGGATTTAGTTTCACCTGACAGGTAGTGTAGCTGAACAACAATGGTTTTAGCTGCTTTAGTTTATTTGTGTCCTGTTCTGCAGCTTTCTTTACATAAAACTGAGTCCCTACCTCTGCACAATACATAGCCAGCAGGCATGTCAGCTAGTAACCCCTGGCTCTAAGCAGGTTAGTTATGGAGTGAGGGAAAAAAACAAATTTCACGCTTTATTTAAAAAGGACACTTGTTTTTGACTAAACTGTCCCTTTAAGTACTTCTAAGAAGTAAAAAATGACCACACAAAAGAGAAAAATATCAAACTGATAAAGTAGCATGGCTGATGCTCTTTATTCAACTCTTTGTAGATTATTAATCAAAGTTAGAAATCAGAATCTAAAAATTAGGTCAAGTAACTTAAATTTTTTATGTAAATTTGCTGATGTGATTACCAATCTCTTTTGTTCTTGGATACTCTTAGTTTACTTCTGATATTCATGGCACATCTGTCATTTATTTTCTTTATGGTAGATACACCGATAGATTGTCTGTATTGTCTTATTATTACTGGTGGTCTGTAAAGCGTCACAATATTACGCAGATATGTAAACATTAACATTTTTTGGTAATCAAGCAGCCATGACTCCCAAAATTGAGTTCTGGTTCTTAAAGGGAGAGTAAATTATAGCAATAGTTTTACATTACTGTGCCATATGTGCACATTGAAAGATTCTTACCTGGCACTTATCTTTTGAAACTTTATTTTTCACCAAGATTTCTGTGACATGCTTTCTATGACTGACAAGAAAGCTATAACAGGGGCAGTTTTGAAGGCCAAAGCCTCTGTTTTTTAATAACTTTAAAATGAGGGCCCCTAAGCCTCTTTCAGTGTACACTTACTCTACAATAATGTAAAAATACTACCTACGCTTACTGTCCCTTTAACCTATCAATAAGAAAGGACAAGTACACAGACTTCTTTCAGAAGTTACTTTGTTTCAAAACTTTTTAAGGCTACATTTTAGGGCTGGCCCTTTCTCGGCTTTAAAAATAATAATACGTTCTAATTTTTGAAGTTTGTGTGACAAAAATTTAAATGTGTTTAAAGGGATATGAAACTGAAAATAATAATTATAATAATAATAATTTGTGATTCAGACTAAGGAGCCGATTTATCATGTGTCGGGTAAATGTGATCGGCTATAGCGGATCATGTCCGCCCGACATCGATAAATGCCAACAGCATACGCTGTCGGCATTTATCATTGCACAAGCATTGAGTGTGAAATGCTTGTGCAATACAGCCCCCTTCACATTTGCGGCCAATCTTAAGACCGTTGCTGAACCTGAAACTATGGGGGTAGATTGCAACATACGCTGCTTGTTAAATCTACCCCAATGCATACAATTTTAAAAATATTTACAATTTACCTTCTTTTTTTTTTTTTTTTTTTTTTTTTTCTTTTTTTTTTAAATTTTTTATTTATAGTAAAGAAAATATATTACAATAATCAATTATAAAAAGTGCATCACAATGAATAAGTTATTCCATATAACATTTAAACAGAAACAATTAGTGTCAGGTAAGGGTAAAAAAAAACCCACCTTACATTAGTGAATGATATAATAAAGGAAATACAAATACAGGAATTGTACAATCAACCAGGATTTGTCATATGTGCGTCAAATATTAAACAACATGTTAAATTTGTGACATATTTGTGATCTTTTTTCATCTTTACTTATTTTAACAGTCAGTGACTTTCTCCCAGACACACATACACCACACAAATAAACAAAACACGAAAGAAGAAAAGAGAAAAAAAAAAAAAAAAAAAAAAAAATCCGACTCTCTCGTCTCCCCGCCCCACCCGGTCACCTCACCCAGCATCTGTTGCCCATTCTCCAGGGAAGTGGCCAGCTAGGATGTTTACCATAACATACTCTGTATCTCTAAGGGGTTTAATCAGTTTTTTCTGAAGGGCAAGGGGAAGAGATCTCACAAATGTTTCCCATTTTTTAAAGAATGTAGGCAGGTATTTATCTTGTGGATAAGGGATGTTAAATTGCTCAGTTATGAAATGATTGATCATAGCATTTTTAAATTGTGGCATTGTGGGTGCGGAAGAAGCTTTCCATCGCTTAAAAATAAGATTACGAGCCGTTAGGATTATAGTATTTATCAGGTTGTAATTCTTGGTTATTCCCTGAAATTTCACCAAAAGAACACATCTATTGGAGATAGTTTATAATCCAGTCTTAGAGTTACCGTCATCCAATAGGATATTTTCTTCCAATATTGGTAAGTTTTAGGGCAACTCCACAGACAATGGAATAGATCTGCACTTAATGAGGAACATCTCGAGCAAAGAACTCTAGATTTATACCATTTGGAGAGAGCAGCAGGAGTGAGATATCTTTTAAGGCCAATTTTTATCTGTGACTCTCTCCATGCCGTCGGTACCCAACTTTGTTGGATTATTTGGAAACTCCCAGTAATAGACTGCTCGTCTATATCTGGGAAGTATGCCTCCCACATTGCCACCATCTCAGTCGTCTGCGTCTTTGACGCCTTCTGGTTTATGAGAAGATATAGTGGGGAAATTGTGTATATTCCTGCCGCATACAGAGAGATCTTGGCCTGTAACTCACCCCAGGACCAGTTTTTCCCAAATTTTGAGCGTAGCTCTTGAAGATAGTGTCTAGCTTGGAGATAAGCATAGAATTCACGTGGGTGTAGGTCATATTGTATTGCAATATCTTCGAACAGTCGCGGATACCCGTCTGCGCCCTGTAGTTGTAACATATTTTGAAGACCCTTTAACGCCCATACTTTGAATATCTGATTGTTTAGGCCAGGCCCGAACTCGGGATTACCACATATAGTTAAATATTGTGATATGTAGGGGGAGCAATCGTTTTCCACGCAAAGCCTCTGCCAGGCCACAATAACGTTCTTAAAGGTGGTCATATAAAATATATTAGCGGGCAGAGAGGTGAGAGGACAGTGTAAAAGTGCCTTCAAGCTGAACGGGGCCACCATTTGATTTTCCCAGATAACCGAGGAGATTTGGTCTTTCTCAGTTAACCAGTCCAAAGCAAATCTGGCTATAATGACCAGATTATATGTTTGAATATTGGGGAGAGCAAGGCCAGCTGAAAGCTTAGAATTCATAAGCCTACGAGGCGCGATGCGAGATCTCTTTCCATTCCATAAAAATTGGGAACATGCCCTATTATACATGTTAATATCTTTTTTATGTAAAAAGCACGGGATGTTCTGCATAATATAAAAAAGTTTTGGAAAGATGACTGATTTAATTAAAGTCACGCGAGCCGTTAATGATATGGACAACAAAGTCCATTCCTCTAGTTTCCTTCTACAGTAGTCCAGGATGGGCCTATAGTTTGTCTTGTACCACTCTTCTGGGTTTCTAGATAGACAAAGGCCAAGATAAGTAATCTGGGAGACCTCGAGGAAGGGGTGATTACAAAAATAAGGGGGCTTTCTATATAACCACATTAATTCTGATTTTGAGGTGTTTATCTTAAAACCAGAGATCTCCCCAAATTCTTGGATAATCGCCTGAAAACTGGGTAAAGTGACCTTAAGATTGGAAAGGAATATTAGAAGGTCATCCGCATATAAAAGCAACACTAGCTTTTCATCTGCTAGGAGGATCCCGTCCAGTTCTTGTCTTAATTGGATGGCAAGGGGTTCTACACTCAGATTAAATAAAAAAGGGGAAAGAGGACATCCTTGTCTAGTTCCTCTGGATAACTCGAAGCGTTGGGTAGATGTATTGTTTATGATGACCGCCGAGGAAGGGTTACTATAGATTAGTCGAATATAATTAATAAAATATTCAGGGAGTCCGAACCGATCTAACGCGGAGAACAGGTAGTCCCAGTCAACACGATCGAATGCTTTCTCCGCGTCGATCGTTAAAATAGCCTTATCTTCCGCTTCACATGCCCGAAAGGACTTATATTTACTCCAAAAGGATTCGATCAAAATTAATAATTTTCTTGTATTTCTTACGGGGTTTCGGCCCGACATGAAACCGGATTGATTCTTATGGATCAAATCACCCATATATGGCTTCAATCGAGAGGCTATTATAGCTGCGAGCAGCTTATAGTCGGTGTTGAGGACCGAGATCGGTCTATAGGAACTAGGCAGTTCCGGGTCTTTACCCTTTTTTAGGATTAATGAGATATTCGCAGTTGTATAAGAGGAAGAACAGTTGGTGTTCTCTGAAAAGTAAAAATTAAATAGCCTATTCAATATTGGTGTCACCTGTGTCTGTAGAATCCTATAGTACTCAATAGGAAGGGCATCGGGTCCAGCCGCTTTATTCGTTTTCGCATTCTTAATTGCTATTATGATTTCCTCCTCGGAAATAGGAGCGTTAATCACTTCTCTGGCCTCAGAGGATAACCTTGGGAGCTTAATCTTTTCCCAGAATGCCAAATTCTTATCGTGGTTAATAGAGTCTCTTTTGTATAGATCTTGGAAAAAGTCAAAGAATACTTTTTCAATGTCAGTGTGTTTGGTATATCTCATGTCTCCCTGTTTAATAGCAGATATTGGGTGTCTGTGAGCAGATTTGGTGATTCTGGCCAGGAATTTCGCTGATCTACCTATAAAGCCTCCGTACATTGCTCTCATTCTCATTTCTTCCTGAACACTACTTTGTTTAATATGTGTATCACGGAGAGATTTTGCGGTCATATATGCATCCCAACTAACTTTAGTGGGGTTTATAGTATAAGCCGTATATGCATTCTTAACCCGATTAGCAAGTTGTCTAGTTGCTAGGCTCCACTTTTTTTTTAAGTGTAGGGAGTATGATTTAATTTCCCCTCGTAAAACGGCCTTAGAAGCCTCCCAGAACACTTCAATCTTATCTATATAGCTGTAATTATTATTATAGTATTCATCCCATTTTAAGCGCAATTGGTTCTGAAACTTGATGTTATTACTCAGGTACTTAGGAAAATATATATAATTCTTACCTCGATTTTCACAGGTCGTATCACACCTCAACCCGATCACCGCGTGATCGGAAATGACAATATCCTCAATTCTGGACACCCAATTCCAGTTAAGCAGGGATTCAGAGATTAAAAAATAATCAATCCTTGAAAAGGACTGTTGGACTTGAGATACACAGGTATAGTCTCGGGCATCCGGGTTCTGAACCCGCCATATATCAACCAGGCCCAGATGGGTACAAAATTTATGTAAGGTCCGGGATTTCCGATCCCTATTTTTTAAAGCCTTTTTGTTTGAGCTATCTAGCAGAGGGTCTGCCATTAAATTTAGGTCTCCCCCGATAATTAGATTGGACCCAATATAGTTATGTAGTTTAACTGAGAGTACAGACCAAAATTTGCGATCCATTTGATTGGGACCGTATATATTGCACAATATATATTTTGTATGTTTGATTTCTAGTTCCACGATTAAGAATCTGCCCTCAGGATCAGCAACGGTGTTAATCACCTGATATTCCAACTTCCGATTCACTAAAATGGCCACCCCCCTCTTCCTGGATGTAAAAGGGGCCGCCCAAACTTCACCCACCCATTTAGATTTCAATTTAGGGATTTCAATAGCATTGAGATGAAGCTCCTGTAGGAAAACTATATCAGGGTTAAATTTGCCCAGATGTTTTATTATAGTTTTCCTTTTAATTGGGGAGTTAATGCCGCCAATATTCCAAGATAGTAGGTTGAGTTTACTCATCAGAGAAACTATTTGTCTCTAAATCCATAGATATATACCCAAGTAGACTCATACAATTTACCTTCTATTATATATAATATAATAATAATAATAATAATAATAATAATAACATAATATATTATCACATTTGCTTCCTTCTCATAGTATTCTTTGCTGAAAAGATATTTAGGTAGGTGTCTGAAGCACTACTTGACAGGAAATAGTGCATCTAGTGTAATTGCAAATGCATAACATTCTTGCAAAACTGCTGCCATAAAGTGTTGCAGACACATGCACGCTCCTGCGCTTACATCCCTGTAAATTTGACAATAGAATCAAATTAGAAAGTTGTTTCAAATTGTAAGCTCTGTCTGAATCATGAAATAAAAAATGTTGGTTTTTATTTTTCTTTAATATACCAATTCCCTTATAATTATCAAGTTAAAATCAGACTAAACCAAGTAAAACTGAAAATATATTTAGTATCACAAATTCTGTGTTTAGAAATCTTCTTTCCTTGTTTTCAAGTCCCTTTCATGTATCAACTCTAGCCCTTAACTTGCTATGACATCTGAGGACAGATGCTGTCATGTACCCAACAACTAGAGGTAGATGAATGCTGGAATTTTGACATTCAAAAAGTAGAATGAATGTTTCCACAGAACAAATGTTAACACATCAAACATTGTGTTAATATTCCTATAATTCAATATTCCAATGTTACATTTATATTTCTATGTATTTATTTGTCCAAATAATTGTGTAATGTTTGTCAAACAATGAACAACATGGCCAACATTTATTAATCTAGAAAGGTAAGCCAAAATATGTATTTAGCATTCGATGGGGCCTATCTATTAAGTTCCAAATGGAGCTTGATGCCCTGTGTTTATGCAGCTATGAAGCAGCGGTCACAAAGACCGCTGCTCCGCAGGCGGACAGACATCTCCAGAAATCAAGCCGATTGAGTACGATCGGGTTGATTGACACCCCCTGCTGGCGGCCCATTGGCCGCGAGTCTGCAGGGGGCGGCGTTGCACCAGCAGCTTTTGTGATCAGGTCCGCCAGACTATGATAAATAGAGGCCATTGGCAGCAGTGTTGTCACTATGTATAATATTGTTACAAATTTTAGGTGGGCTATAGGAGCTAAGGAGCATCCACATGTCTTTTGCATTCTAGGGGGGCATATTTTTTATTTATATTTATCAAGTAGCATATCATATCCGCCGCACATCGATAAATACAGACAGCATACACTGTCGGCATTTATCATTGCACCAGTAGTTCTTGTGAACTGCTGGTGCAATGCCGCCCCCTGCAGATTGGGGTGTCAATCAACCCAATCGTATTCGATAGGGTTGATTTCTGTCAGCCGCCTCAGAGCAGATTACGAGTTTTGCGTTAGTGGCTGTGCGGTGCTAACGAGCAGTTTTCCCTCACCGCTCACTTACATAAAGCGCTGGTATTACGAGTTTTCAGAAACCCGTCGTTAAAACACAAAAAGTGAGCGTTGAGCAAAATTTTGCTCCAAATCTCACTCCAATACCAGCGCTGCTTAAGTCAGCGGTGAGCTGGTGTAACGTGCTTGTACACGATTTCCCCATAGGAATCAACAGGGAGAGCCGGCTTAAAAAAGGTCTAACACCTGCAAAAAAGCAGCGTAAAACTCCTTAACGCAGCCCCATTGATTCCTATGGGGAAATAAAATTTACGTTTACACCCTAACATGAACCCAGAGTCTAAACACCCCTAATCTTACACTTATTAAACCCTAATCTGCCGTCCCCAACATCGTCGACACTTACATTATATTATTAAACCCTAATATGCCGCTCCGGACACCGCCGCCACTTACATTATACTTATGAACCCCTAATCTGCTACCCCCAATATCGCCGCCACCTACATTATATTTATTAACCCCTTATCTGCTGCCCCAAATGTCGCCGCCACCTACCTACACTTATTAACCCCTAATCTGCTGCGCCCAATGTCGCCGCCATTATATTAAAGTTATTAACCCCTAAACCTAAGTCTAACCCTAAACCTAACACCCACTAACTTAAATTTAATTACAATAAATCTAAATAAAAATTACTATCATTACCTAAATAATTCCTATTTAAAACTAAATACCTGTAAAATAAACCCTAAGATAGCTACAATATAGCTAATAGTTACATTGTAGCTATCTAAGGGTTTATTTTTATTTTACAGGCAAGTTTGTATTTATTATAACTAGGTACAATACTTATTAACTATTTAATAACTACCTAGCTAAAATAAATACAAAAGTACCTGTAAAATAAAACTTAACCTAAGTTACAATTACACCTAACACTACACTACAATTAAATAAATTAACTAAATTAAATACAATTAAATAAATTACATCAATTAGCAAAATTAAATTAAATTAGCTGAAGTACAAACCCCCCCCACTAAATTACAGAAAATAATAAACAAATTACAGATATTTAAACTAATTACACCTAATCTAATAGCCCTATTAAAATAAAAAAGCCCCTGCCAAATAAAATTAAAGAGGATGCTCCACGTCGGATGTCTTGAAGATGGACCCACTCCGCGCCGGATGGATGAAGATAGAAGATGCTGTCTGGATGAAGACTTCTGCCCGTCTGGAGGACTACTTCTGCCCAGCTTGGATGAAGAAGTCTCCCGGTAAGTCGATCTTCAGGGGGTTAGTGTTTTTTTAAGGGTGTATTGGGTGGGTTTTATTTTTAGGTTAGGGCTTTGGGCGGCAAAAGAGCTAACTGTCCTTTTAAGGGCAATGCCCATCCAAATGCCCTTTTCAGGGAAATGGGGAGATTAGTTTTTTTTCGTTAGGGTTTTATTTGGGGGGTTGGTTGTGTGGGTGGTGGGTTTTACTGTTGGGGGGTTCTTTGTATTTTTTTTACAGGTAAAAGAGCTGATCACTTTGGGGCAATGCCCGGCAAAAGGCCCTTTTAAGGGCTATTGGTAGTTTAGTTTAGGCTAGTTTTTTTTTTTTAATTTGGGGGGGGCTTTTTTATTTCAATAGGGCTATTAGATTAGGTGTAATTAGTTTAAATTTCTATAATTTGTTTATTATTTTCTATAATGTAGTGTTTGTTTGTTTTTGTACTTTAGCTAATTTAATTTAATTTAGCTAATTGTATGTAATTTGTTTAATTTTATTTAATTTAGTTAATTTATTTAGGTTTTATTTTGCAGGTACTTTTGTATTTATTTTAGCTAGGTAGTTATTAAATAGTTAATAACTATTTAATAACTATTCTACCTAGTTAAAATAAATACAAACTTGCCTGTAAAATAAAAATAAAACCTAAGCTAGCTACAATGTAACTATTATTTATATTGTAGCTATCTTAGGGTTTATTTTACAGGTAAGTATTTAGTTTTAAATAGGAATTATTTAGTTAATGATAGGAATTTTTAGTTAGATTTATTTTAATTATATTTAAGTTAGGGGGTGTTAGGGTTAGGGTTAGACTTAGATTTAGGGGTTAATAACTTTAATATAGTGGGGTCGACATTGGGGGCGGCAGATTAGGGGTTAATAAATGTAGGTAGGTGGCGGCGATGTTAGGGACAGCAGATTAGGGGTTAATATTATTTAACTAGTGTTTGTGAGGTGGGAATGCGGCGGTTTAGGGGTTAAAATATTTATTATAGTGGTGGCGATGTCCGGTTCGGCAGATTAGGGGTTACATTTTTTTTTTTAGTGTTTGCAATGTGGGAGGGTCTCGGTTTAGGAATTAATAGGTAGTTTATGGGTGTTTGTGTACTTTTTAGCACTTTAGTTAAGAGTTTTATGCTACGGCTGATTTTAAAATACGGTACCAGTCTTGACAGGAGAGGGTCTACCGCTCACTTTTTGGAAGACTCGTAATACCGGCGCTATGCAAGTTCCATTGAAAAAAGAGGATACCCAATTTACGTAAGTGGATTTGCGGTATTGCCAAGTCTGGCCAAAAAAGTGAGCGGTACACCTGTACCTGCAAGACTCGTAATACCAGCGGGCGTTAAAAAGCAGCGTTAGAACCAGCTAACGCTGCTTTTTAAGCTTACCGCAAAACTCGTAATCTAGGTGTATGTTTCTCTGCAGAAGTTCAGAACCTAATGCTTGTTTTTTTTTTTTTTTAAACACACACATACATACCCATACCCACATAAACACACATACAAAAAACACACACACACACACAAGTGCACACATATACAAATACACACACAAATACATACACAAACATACACACACATATACTGTACATATACACATACAAACACACACACATTCACTGATACACACATATACATATACACACACAAACACATACACACGCACAAACACACACATACACACGCTCATATACACACGCAAACACACAAATACACACATACACTGATACACACACAAACACATACATGCACACAAACACACAAGACTCAATTCTATTTAAGTAAAATATATTGTTTGTTCTGCACTATATACTATGATAAAATAAAGAATATTAAAAATACATTTAAACTAATGTAGCAGGAAATCCTATGGAAATCTAGTTTGATCATTTTTTCCTTTTTTAATGTCCACAGCATTATGTTCATGGATGACTTCTTATGACTTTTCCCCTTTTCTAACCTCAGGGGTTTATGATCTTAGCAGCAAAGATAATTTGCAAACACCAGAAATAGTCATAGTTTGCTTCCAGAGAGTGAAGCAATCGTGTCAGGTCTGTGTGTGTGAGAGAGAGAACGCAGGGAATGTACTCTGCACTAAAGCCAACCCTGAGGTCAGCAGATCAGTGCCATTGTCAGGTTTAAGTCATTTTCAAAGTCAATCCACAAATAAAGCAGATCAGATTTCTTCTTTAAAGGGATGTGAAACCGTTTGTTTCATTGTTGTAAGCAAAAAGCGCTAAGCAGTGGCTTATACTTAATAGAAATAATTGCAATACATATTATTCATCATTTTAAAATGATTTTACCTTTTATTTATTTTTTTAAATTTAATGAGTGCAGTGTCCATTACTTCCTGTCACAGTCCTACAAGGAGTCTGGGGTCTCTACAGGAAGACATTTATAGCTTGATGTTATAAAACTTCTAGAGTAACATTAGCTGGTTTAGTATTAAGTGAATACAAAATAAACTCAGAAAAGGTAGCTCTCTTATTTCCCTGAGGGCTACACTAAGTGCTCATTTTGCAAGAAAACAAGTATGTTTGCTGTTTTTAAACAATATCACCTAGATTACGAGTTTTGCGTTAGAAGCTGTGCGGTGCTAACAAGCAGTTTATGCTCACTGCTCACTTACAGACAGCGCTGGTATTACGAGTTTTTACAAACCAGACAAGAAGTGAGTGTTGAGCAAAATTTTGCTCCTTACCGCACTCCAATGCCGGCGCTGCTTACGTTAGCGGTGAGCTGGTGTAACATGCTTGTGCACGATTTCCCCATAGTAATCAACGGGGAGAGCCGGCTGAAAAAAAGTCTAACACCTGCCAAAAAGCAGGGTAAAACTCAGTAACGCAGCCCCATTTATTCCTATGAGGAAATACACTTTATGTCTATACCTAACACCCTAACATGAACCCCGAGTCTACACCCCCCTAATCTTACACTTATTAACCCCTAATCTGCCGCCCAGAACATAGCCGACACCTACATTATAATTATTAACCCCTAATCTGCCGCTCCGGACACCGCTGCCACCTACATTATACTTATGAACCCCTAATCTGCTGCCCCCAACATCGCCGACACCTACCTACACTTATTAACCCCTAATCTGCCACCCCCAACGTCGCCGCCACTATAATAAACATATTAACCCCTAAACCGCCGCACTCCCGCCTCGCAAACATTAGTTAAATATTATTAATCCCTAAACTGTCGGCCCTAACATCGACAACACCCTTGTAGCTAGCTTAGGTTTTATTTTTATTTTACAGGGAAATTTGTATTTATTTTAACTAGGTAGAATAGTTATTAAATAGTTATTAACTGTTTATTAACTACCTAGCTAAAATAAATACAAAAGTACCTGTAAAATAAAACCTAACCTAAGTTACAATTACGCCAAACACTACACTATAATTAAATTAATTCCCTAAATTAAATACAATTAAATACAATTAAATAAAATTAGCTAAAGTACAAAAAAACAGACATTAAATTAAAGAAAATAATAAACAAAATACAATATTTTTAAACTAATTACATCTAATCTAATCCCCCTAACAAAATAAAAAAGCCCCCCCCAAAATAATTAAAAAGCCCTACCCTACACTAAATTACAAATAGCCCTTAAAAGGGCCTTTTGCGGGGCATTGCCCCAAAGTAATCAGCTCTTTTACCTGTAAAAAAAATTACAAATCCCCCCCCAACATTAAAACCCACTACCCACACAACCAACCCTACTCTAAAACCCACCCAATACCCCCTTAAAAAAACCTAACACTAACCCCTTGAAGATCACCTTACCGGGAGAAGTCTTCATCCAACCGGTCCGAAGTCCTCAACGAAGTCGGGAGAAGTCTTCATCCAAGCCGTGCGAAGTGGTCCTCGAGACGGGCAGAAGTCTTCATTCAGACAGCATCTTCTATCTTCATCCATCCGGCACGGTGCGGGTCCATTTTCAAGACATCCGGCATGGAGCATCCTCTTCCTTCTGACGGCTAACACTGAATGAAGGTTCCTTTAAATGTCATCATCCAAGATGGCATCCCTTCAATTCCGATTGGCTGATAGAATTCTATCAGCCGATCGGAATTAAGGTAGAAAAAATCCTATTGGCTGATGCAATCAGCCAATAGGATTGAAGTTCAATCCTGTTGGCTGATCCAATCAGCCAATAGGATTGAGCTGGCATTCTATTAGATGATTGGAACAGCCAATAGAATGCCAGCTCAATCCTATTGGCTGATTGCATCAGCCAATATGATTTTTTCTACCTTAATTCCAATTGGCTGATAGAATTCTATCAGTCAATCAGAATTGAAGGGACGCCATCTTGGATGACATCATTTAAAGGAACCTTCATTCAGTGTTAGCCATCGGAAGGAAGAGGATGCTCCACGTCAGATGTCTTGAAGATGGACCCGCTCCGCGCCGGATGGATGAAGATAGAAGATGCCGTCTGGATGAAGACTTCTGCCCGTCTTGAGGACAACTTCGCCCGGCTTGGATGAAGACTTCTCCCGGCTTCGTTGAGGACTTCGGCCTGATTGGATGAAGACTTCTCCTGGTAAGATGATCTTCATGGGGTGAATGTTAGGTTTTTTTAAGGGGTATTGGGTGGGTTTTAGAGTAGGGTTGGTTGTGTGGGTGGTGGGTTTTAATGTTGGGGGGGGGATTTGTAATTTTTTTTACAGGTAAAAGAGCTGATTACTTTGGGGCAATGCCCCGCAAAAGGCCCTTTTAAGGGCTATTTGTAAATTAGTGTAGGGTAGGGCTTTTTTATTTTGGGGGGGATTTTTATCTTGTTAGGGGGATTAGATTAGGTGTAATTAGTTTAAAAATCTTGTAATTTGTTTATTATTTTCTGTAATTTAGTGGGGGGGGTTGTGCTTTAGCTAATTTTATTTAATTGTATTTAATTGTATTTAATTTAGGGAATTAATTTAATTATAGTGTATTGTTAGGTGTAACTTAGGTTAGGTTTTATTTTACAGGTAAATTTGTCTTTATTTTAGCTAGGTATTTATTTTATAGTTAATACCTATTTAATAACTATTCTACCTAGTTAAAATAAATACAAACTTGCCTGTAAAATAAAAATAAACCCTAAGATAGCTACAATGTAACTATTAATTATATTGTAGCTAGCTTAGGGTTTATTTTATAGGTAAGTATTTCGTTTTAAATAGGAATTATTTAGTTAATGATAGTAAGTTTATTTAGATTTATTTAAATTATATATAAGTTACGAGGGGTTAGGGTTAAATTTAGGGGTTAATAACTTTAGTATAGTGGCGGCAACGTTGGGGGCGGCAGATTAGGGGTTAATAAATGTAGGTAGGTGTTGGAGATGTTAGGGACGGCAGATTAGGGGTTAATAATATTTAACTAATGTTTGCGATGTGGAAGTGCGGCGGTTTAGGGGTTAATATATTTATTATAGTGGCGGCGATGTCCGGTTCGGCAGATTAGGGGTTACAAATTTTATTTTAGTGTTTGCAATGTGGGAGGGCCTCAATTTAGGGGTTAATATGTAGTTTATGGGTGTTAGTTTACTTTTTAGCACTTTAGTTAAGATTTTTATGCTACAGCGTTGTAGTGTAAAACTCTTAACTACTGACTTTAAAATGCTGTACCAGGCTTGACAGGAGAGGGTGTACCGCTCACTTTTTGGCAGACTCGTAATACCGGCGCTATGCAAGTCCCATTGAAAAAAGAGGATACGTAATTTACATAAGTGGATTTGCGGTATTTCCGAGTCTGGCCAAAAAAGTGAGCGTACACCTGTACCTGCAAGACTCGTAATACCAGCGGGCGTTAAAAAGCAGCATTAGGACCTCTTAACGTTGCTTTTTAAGCCTAAC
This sequence comes from Bombina bombina, assembly GCF_027579735.1. Lineage (NCBI taxonomy): Eukaryota > Metazoa > Chordata > Amphibia > Anura > Bombinatoridae > Bombina > Bombina bombina. The sequence goes on from NC_069504.1 coordinate 686,223,130, forward strand.
TCACAACTCGTAATCTAGCCGTATGTTTCTTTTTATGTTTACTTTGATTTAACATGTTTGTTTTACTAAAGGAGCACTGTTGTTTAATATTCTTTAACTGAACTGTAACTGGATTGTAATTCTTTAGAGTCTCTTCGTACTCTGCAAGGGTTATGTATCTAAGTAAAAGAGATTTATCAAACTCATTTTTTACTTGCATGGGGAAAAAAATCCATGCAGTAATATAGTATTTGTGTTTATTTCACTGGATATTATGCTGACACTTATTAAACTACAAAGCTTAGAGGTTGCACTGTCTACTCTGTGAATGTTATAATGATCCATGGTCATATGAAATATTGGAACTTTGTAAATTTGGGGTGACCTGGGTTGGACAGCTTTTTTTTTTACAATACAGGAAGTCAATGCTACACAAACTGTAATTCTTATCTTCACACATGCCTTGAATTTATTTTATTGAATAAATGAAACTAAAAGTGCATTCAAACATACAGTGCAGACACTGATGTCTATAATGTTCTCTAGATTGCAAGCTCTTCTGAACATGGCCCCTTCCCTCCTGTAGCTGTTATTAATTCCACTGAATTTGTTTATTTTATTTTTTTAACATCAATCAACCAAAGCTACTGAACATGACTACAAATATATTATACTAATAATAATGTTTTACTTTTGTAGGGACCACATGTCTTTTACTTCTGTAATGGTTTGTACCCCCGACCACTGCTGGAAAAGCCTGTTTTTTTTAGCTTGATTTTATATTACATTATATTGTTTACAAATTCAAGTAGTTTTATTTATTTAAGCATACACTTTTCTACTGGATTGACTATATTAGAAATAACCCCCCACACACACCAACCTTACATATATTTACATTAAACTTAGGGGCCAATTTATTAATGTGCGAGCAGACATGATACAATGTAGCGTATCATGTCCGCCGCACATCGATAAATGCTGACAGCATACGCTGTCGGCATTTATCATTACACAAGCAGTTCTTGTGAACTGCTTGTGCAATGCTGCCCCCTGTAGATTTGCGGCCAATAGGCCGCTAGCAGAGGGTGTCAATCTGCCCGATCTTATAGGATTGGGCGGATTGATGTCCGCGGCCTCAGAGGAGGTGGACAAGTTATGGAGCAGCGGTCTTTAGACTTAGGATTAGAGTTCCCCTGGGTCTGAACTCTGAGTATGATCTTATTTACTATTGGGAATAAACAGTTGGGCTCTTTTCTTTTATATTCTTTTATATACTTTTTGATCTTTTCCAACTTTGCTCATTGACTTTCCCAGTGTTTGACATTCAGACTCAAAAATGAAAGATTTCTCGTTTTTGAATTTGATTAGGAGACTATGTTTAATATTTGTGTATATATATATATATACCCCCTTTTTAGGTTGATCTATTCATATAATATTATATTTTGAGTTTTATGGAGAAAATAAATAATAAACATTATATACACAGTATTACCACTATCTTAGGATGCTACAGTTTGCATCTAACTTTGAGTGAACTTCTCCAGCTATTGTTTGTATAAATTCTACATTTCAAATTATACCATAAGTATTACATGAGTAATAGGGTAAGTAATTTGCACAATTTATTTTATTTTATGTAGTGGTGTACATCTATAAAACACATAGTTCTCCCTTTATCATTATCATTGTTTTGTATAAATTTGTCAGTTTTACATTGTTTCACTCATAGGATTATTTGTGTACTATGTTTCACCTGCAGCCGTTGTAATTGTATCTGTGAATTTAAATTGGGGCGGAGTTAGTAGGTTGCGTAACCAACTGCAAATTTTTTAGCCCTTTTAAATAACAGTGTATGTACTGAACATTATGGCTTTGACTACAGCCTATGGGCTGAAACGCGTAAACCAGTTCATCTATTCCGTCCGACATGTATGTGAGCTTCTGACTTTTTAACATTATGACCAATAAAATTCAAGATTTATGACGACGAGCGGTTCCTTTGTTTTTCTGCTTTATTATATTACACAAAGAATGGTAAATACACAATACCGGGTGACATTACAGATCTAACAACAGCAAAGGACTTGAAAAGAAAATAAAGTTTTGCTTGTATTTATATTAAAATATCAAATATCAAAATGTACTGTTCAGTATTCTTAGGCATCTAAAAACAGCTGTATCTAGATCCTAGCAGGAAATTATAAGGTTAATAACAACCACACACCACCGAATCTCTGTATAATCTTTTTATTATGTTATCATATTATTGGCTTAACCTTAAATATGGAATATCTGAAAACTGAAACCTTAATCAGATTAGAAAGAAAATGAAAACATTGATAGAATAAGGGATTTTCATTTTCTTTAGTTATTGTCTGTCTTATCTGATTAATATATAGTGTATATATTTAATCTTATTGTGGTGAGATAAAACAATAATAAGGAGGATATACAGTAGCCCCCTGTGATCATTAAACCAGATTTCTGTAAAGCACTGAGAAAAAAATGATCTAAGCAGGAGGCAGATTATGTAAAGCAGACAAGGGCCAGGGACTTACAAACTATAAAGAAACACAGCATAATCATTGTTTTCATAGAGACATATTAAGGACTCACCTTGCCAGTTTTATAGTTTGACAGCTCTTATGTTCTGTTTCTAATGAGTCAAACAGCACTGGCATTTATAAACTATTTATCACTGCTCATTCCATAGTCAGCCAATGACCATTTTACTATTTTTTTCTTCTTTTTACCCTCAAGCCGCATCCGAGATGAAGTTTTTTACACTTTTTATTGTATCTTTGACAGACAAATACTGTAGAAGAGACAGACAGGCAGAGAGATAGACAGACACACATAAAGATCTGATAGACAGACAGACGGAAAGACAGATAGGGGCCCATTTATCAAGCTCTAAAGACTGTTGCTCCATAACCTGTCCACCTGCTCTGAGCAGGCTGACAGACATCGCCGCAATTCAACCCGATCGAGTACAATTGGGTTGATTGACACACCCCTGCTAGCGGCTGATTGGCCGCGAATCTGCAGGGGGCAGTATTGCATCAGCAGCTCATAAGATATTACTCTCCGAATTCAGCGAGGTCTGTCGGACATGATCCACAATGTCGGATCAGGTCTGACAGACCTTTGTTAAATAGGCCCCATAGACTTGTTATGAAGCTTTGTAACTTTAATTATATGTATTTGAAAATAAACAGAATCAATAGCCACAATAAAAAAGGGTTCAAAATTATTAAACATAGGCACTGTGCTACCATGCTTAAAGGGGCAGTATAGTTAAAATTAAACTTTCATGATTCAGATAGGCCATGCAATTTTAAACAACGTTGTTGCTTTGTTCCTTTGGTATTTTTAGTTGAAAGCTAAACCTGGGTAGACTCATATGCTAATTTCTGAGCCCTTGAACCTCTTATCTGAATGCATTTGACTGTTTTTCACAGCTAGAAGACATTAGTTCATGTGTACCATATAGATAACATTGTACTCACACCTGTGGAGTTACATGTGAGAGGGCACTGATTGGCTAAAATGCAAGACTATAAAAAGAACTAAAATAAGGGGGCAGTCTACAGAGACTTAGATACAAGGTAATCACAGAGGTAAAAAGTATATAAATATAACCGTGTTGGTTATGCAAAACTGGGGAATGGGTAATAAAGGGATTATCTATCTTTTTAAGCAAGAAAATATCTGGAGTAGACTGTCCCTTTAAACAAAAGTTTTAGATTTTAGAAAGCCTGATTTTGTTTTTACATGATAATATATTTTAAGTCCTTTGAGGGCACACATTTGCCATGAGAGCACAAACATAAAAGTAATATTTTAAGAATGTAAATTTCATAAAACTGTACACATTTGCAAAGGTAAAGTTAAAAGCAATCAGGTGTTTAAAAGAATAAGCACGTTCTGTAAAGATAGAAAATAGCTTACTAGAAGTATAGGCAGGCACTTGCTTTTCTGGAAAAAGGGAAATTCCACCAAAGCAAGCCAGTGCATTAGGAAAACTAAGGTTAAAGGGACAGTCTACTTGAAAATTGTTATTGTTTAAAAAAGATAAACATTATGCTCAATCCCATGGAGTTATGCAGTTTATTGGCATTTCCCCAGTTTTGCATAACCAACACTTTTATATTAATATAATTTTTACCCCAGTTTACCTTGTATCTAAACCTCTGCAGACTGCCCCTTATCTCAGTCCTTTTTACAAACTTGCATTTTAGCCAGTGCTGGTTCCTGCATAACTTCAGGGGAGTGAGCATAATGTTTATCTATATGGTACACAAGAACTAGCTTTGTCTGGATGTGAAAAGCTAATAAAGAGATTGAGAAAAGAGGTGGCCTGCAAGGGTCTTTGAGGCATGCAGAGATTTAGAGGTTTAGAGGTAATAAAGTAATATTTATATAACAAAGTTGGTTGTGCAAAGCTGTCTTATGGGTAGTAAAGGCATTATCTATATTTTTAAACACATATATATATATATATATATATATATATATTATATATATATATATATATATATATATATATATATATATATATATATACTTTATTGTGACGTTTCGGGGCAAAAGAACACCTTCCTCTGACAAACAAAGAATGTGCAAACCGAATTTTTAAAGACCTTATAGGCCCTCCTACTACAGTTTACCAATCAGAAGACAGTGTGTGCAAAATACAACATGTGTAAATCAGCTAAAAAGTGTTAGCAAAACTTTATAATGTGTGGAGTGTCAACAAAGAATTTAATGGTTCATGAGCTATGTCTCTAGAGCCCCAAGATTAAATGTACAAAACATAAATAATAAATAATAAAACGCAACGATTCAATCTGCAAACTCACAGCACATATATATAACAAAAGATGGCTGTTAAAATCCTGCTCCTATTGGTTACCGGAGACACACCCTCCAGAAATGCTATAGTCTAATAGGCCGAAGGAGTTCCAAACAGTAAAGACACACAAACATCTGATATGTTGACAAGACTTAATATCTAAAATCGTGAAGTGCATAGATCTGTGAACCAATATCAACAGATACAGATACGGCCAGTAGGCAAAATAATCTCAGTGGATACATAAGTCGAAGTACGGCCACTCTCAGCCATCCAAGACCCAGAACAACACGCTCTATTCGTATCATATGTAACTAAGGCAACACATAAACACATAACCATAAGCAAATGATGTGCTAGAAGGAGGCCAAGTCCTGCCTCTTAGCATCGGCCACAATGATAACAGATGCATATACATGCAAATGAGGGTCACGTAAACCAATAGAGGGATCTGTCTATGATCTGAAATGAAGGATCAAATAATAAAAACACGTATATGATCCATGTCACTCACCTTATTAATAAAGACAAACATGCACAATCCAGGCACACAGAAAGAGAAACAGAGAAACATACTAACCAAAAACAGTACTGGATGTCCCATGATCAAATATATAAACACAAGCTAAGCCGCTCTCGGCTGTCAGTGAAACATGGGGAAACGCCCCCTCAGCGTCATCCATAGTCATGGAGACACATATACAAAAACAAATATTCAATGTGGGAAAAGGAAGCATGGTACTGCCTCTTGATTACACCCATGGAATAAACATCAGGCATATATAGAGACACAACAGAGTGACACAAAATGTTTAATCATAAACATCATGTATATTCAATGTGAAAATCAATCAAAGCAGAAATAAAAGTGCCACAGTGAATAAAGAGATAGTAACCAAACTGATATGGTTCAATTAACCAAAGGGAAAGAGTACAAAATATTCATAATATACTAGAATGACTCTTGAATCCAAAACCTGAACATTGATATGGAGCTCCAGAGAACACAGTCATAAAACCACTAAATGAAACAAAAGTGAAAAATTGAGGACAAAAAATAAAAGTTAAAAACAAAATAAGTTAAAACAATGCAATAAACATTAAAAGAAGAAGACTGTTACACGACAGGATATCATAATGAGCAAAAATACAAAGAGGAATAATAGATACATGTTAACTGGGGGAAAAAATGATAAAATATGAGATGAATAGCAACAATGTATCAGAACTCTTATTAAATGAATCTAGGCTCTCATGGAGGAAAGTATAAAGACTCCCAGCAACAGTTACAGAGATATAGTCATATCTTAAAGGGATAGTAAAACCAACAAAACCTTAGCATTTTTTAAAACATTATATCACTTTTTTCAAATAAGTAAATAACATCTATCAGTTAATCTTTACAGTTTACTTGTAAATTGCTGCTGAAATAACTGATTCTGCCAAACCCATTTTTATTCTAATTATGTTGACAAATTGCCGAGTTCTACCTAGGTAGAACAGTATTGGCATCACGCATGCGCATTAGCAACTCCTGTAGACAACCCATGCACATAGCTCACTCCTTTTCCCCACAGTCAGCTGCCACATCATCAATCCCTCGCCGGGTGCGTTAAAGGGGGTAATCAAACATGGAGTGCTGTTAGTTACATCTCCTTTGAGCACCCAAATGCTCATAATAAGGAATGCGCATGTATGTATGTGGTACTTGTAAAGCACAACTAATCACCCGTAAGGGTCTCAAGGCGCTGCTCATTTCATCGATCTCGGAAGGATGAAAGGCGAAGTGGACCTAGCCGGGGTATCAAACCTGCAACCCTTGGGTTACTACAGAGCTCAGCCACAGTGCCTTAGCATGCTGAGCTATCTGTCCTAGAATGCGAACACTGCTTCAACAGCAAATCCAGCCCTCTATTAGGGGCTGTCTCAGGAGCCATGTTATACAGAAACATACATTTTATAATTATGCAAGCTTCGTTTCTAAGAACAAGTAAGTGTTTTTAAAAGTGTATGAGTTGAACTTTCTGATCGTGTACTTTTTATTTCTGTAACAATGCAAAGAGTTCTAACCCTTTAAGGATCGTGGGTACCCATTAAGTAAAATATTATATATATATATATTTATTTATTTATTTATTTATACAGTATATATATATATATATATATATATATATATTTATTTATTTATACAGTATATATATATATTTATTTATTTATACAGTATAGATATATATATATATATTTATTTATACAGTATATATATATATTTATTTATTTATACAGTATATATATATATATATATATATATATATATATTTATACAGTATATATATATATTTATTTATACAGTATATATATATATATATATATATTTATTTATTTATACAGTATATATATATATATATATATATATATATATATATATTTATTTATTTATACAGTATATATATATATATATATATATATATATATATATATATTTATTTATTTATACAGTATATATATATATATATATTTATTTATTTATACAGTATATATATATATATATATATATATATTTATTTATTTATTTATTTATTTATTTATTTATTTATACAGTATATATATATATATATATATATATATATTTATTTATACAGTATATATATATATTTATTTATTTATTTATACAGTATATATATATATATATATATATATATATATTTATTTATACAGTATATATATATATATATTTATTTATTTATACAGTATATATATATATATATATATATTTATTTATTTATACAGTATATATATATATATATATATATATATATATATATATATATATATATATTTATACAGTATATATATATATATATATATATATATATATATATATATATATATATATATAATTACTTCAGCTATTTCTTTACACCAGATTTTGGAGATACAAGAACCCCATTAAGAGCTGCAAATATACATGGCATTTTGCTTAGCACTTCTCTTTTTACAGAGGATGAAAATGATATTATCAAAGTGAATAAGACTGTGAATAATATCCATTTAGTGTTTTTAGAGAACTTTGATCTGTGTTAACTATGGTAGAAAAATTATTGAAACTCTGTTAAAGAAAAAAAACTGTCTTGTGTAAAGTCGAACAACTTAGAGGATCAAAGACAGCAATATTTTCAATATTTTTCTGCTGAAGGTCATTTCATACTAATCCAGCTGACTTTGCCTACATAACTAAAGTGATAAACCAAGATGAAGCATTAGAGGTTATTTATTCAGTGTAATCATTACATTGTCTTGTCTTATATCCAAGAATAAATAAGTGGGTAGAATAAATAGTGGTTGGCTTTCATTAACGGATTGCAGTTGCTCAATATGTTCCTCAGGGGATAGTTCTTTACACACAAAAAAAATTGAGCATACGACAAAGTAATTGGACCTGCAGTCTAACACAACAAAGTCTGCAATTATGCATTTTGAATGCAAAACCACAAAGGTTAATTATAGACTCAATAAAACATTACTGAAAGTAACAACAGAGGAAAGGGACTTGGGAATTATTATTTCAGGCAATATGAAGTTTGGTAAACCCAGTAGAATGATTGGTTATATAAGAAGAAGTATTACCAAAGTTAAAAGAGAGGCTGCTTTGTATATTACATGTTTTGACTTTTCATGAATATTGTGTGGAGATCTGAAGACCAAATATCATAGGGTTATGATATCAAGTTAGGAGGCAATTTGTGTATGGAAAGGGAGGTTGAATCATGGAATAGACTTCCAGCTAAGGGCTTGTTTCCATTGAGTACTTAAAGGGACAGTATACTGTAAAATAGTTTTTTCCCTTAATGTGTTTACAATTGCTTTTTTTACCAATTGCAGAGTAAAAAAAATTATGAAAATTAGCTTTTAAGGTTTATTTGTGTATTTTAAAGCTCTGGTTTTTTGTTTTGAAGCCACAACCTAATAGAATGGGTTGAGCTTGTAGGTATAATCAGATCTCATTACTGTATCACATTGTGTACATATACCTGCTTCTTTATCTTATATCTGTCCATAAAACAAACACCAGTACTTGGAGAGAACAATGGAAATTCAACATTTTATTACCTTATCTCTGCTATATCCCACTAGGAGTGTAATTTCTTCTGCTGGCTGTGTTTACAAAGCTTATCTATAGCTTGGACCTGCGGCCACAAACTTTCAGTATAGGTGGGGATACCACAGGCTAAATCAGCTATTTCAAAAGCCGATATAAGGGTAAAGGAGCTACTTGTAAACAATTTAATACACTCCAGCAGGTAAAGTGGATCATTGGGAACAAATTAAAGGGGAGACATTTTTTGAGTAAACTGTCCCTTTAAAAATGGAGCTGTAGGCTACCACTGTTAGTGACAACTTAAAGTAGTTTACGGCTCAATTTTAGTACCAAGTTTCCATTGAAATATTTTGTGCAGTACATGCAGTCAGTGTTTTCGTGCAGGTGTAAGTTAACATTGTGTTAACGCTTCCATCTGACGTCAGATTTCTCGAAAATCGCACCTTAAAAAGTTAATTGCTATGGTAACCCGACATAACACTATACAAGTTAAGTTTAATTCCTGCACTCCTTACCTGTTATTGCCTCTAGAGAGAAGAACAAAGCAATTATGTAGGTCACAAAACAAAGATACAAGATATAAAAAAAATGTTTTATTTAAGGATGTTTTATCCAATTTTTTAAAATGTATTAATACATGTAATATTTGTTTCTGCCCTAGGCATAGGCCTAGTTGGAATTATGGAGATATGTGCTTGCTTATATTTGTATATGTAATACATATTGATATTTAAATAGGAAAATAACTCAAACTAGTCCTATACCTAGGCCAGCAATAAATATTACATATAACAATAAAATTATAAAGTGAAACTTGCATTGTTTGTAAACTCATATCTTAATGGGGACTAAACATCAAAAAGCTTATTTTTTCCTCTTTTATACCTAGTTGCTTTGCTAGTTTTAAAACTGTGACCCATGATTGCATCACAACTGAAATATCACACAAATTTGCATGACTCCTGGGATATTAAACATAATTTAGCAGGCACAGAAATGCACAAATCTGAACATCTGTAGAATTATTTCATTTAAAAATTCATGTAATACCCCATGATCCAAGTGCATATTAAACATAAAAATAAATACATCAGCTGTTCATCAGAGGGTGTGATATACGCGCTGTTTTGCAAATGCCCAAAACCCTACGTTGGCATGACCAGTAGAAAACTAAGAACTAGACTCCAAGAACACATCAGAAATATAAAAATTTCCCCATAAGATTTAGAGGATGGGAAAAAAACTCACTTCTGTGGCATCTCATTTCTTAATATTGAATCTAACCCCAAAGACTTAACATGCCAAGGAATTGGCATCAGAGGGGGCAACATGGATCAGGCACTACTCAGAGCAGAGTGCAAATGGATATATCTGTTGAACTCAGTCCATCCCAAAGGACTAAATGAACAAAACAATTACTATTGTTTTTTATAATATTTCCTTTTATTTCTGCAATTTACCCTAATCCTAACATCATAAGTGGGAAATACTAACGATATTTAATATTCAATATAGCAAATATAATAATTCTATAATAACATGACCATCCATTCCATTAAAATATAATCATTAAAAATATGAGAATTATCCTAAACATCCTGTTTAACATTAAACACGTTCCCTCAACTCATATATATGTCTCAGTTACATCACCTTCACTCAGAATATGTATATATATATATTTCTCTTGTTAAGTGTATCCAGTCCACGGATCATCCATTACTTATGGGATATATTCTCCTTCCCAACAGGAAGTTGCAAGAGTCCACCCACAGCAAAGCTGCTATATAGCTCCTCCCCTAACTGCCATTACCAGTCATTCTCTTGCAAGTCTCAACATAGATAGGAGGTCGTGAGAGTCTGTGGTTTTTTATACTTAGTTTATTTCTTCAATCAAAAGTTTGTTATTTTTAAATGGCACCGGAGTGTGCTGTTTATCTCAGGCAGTATTTGGAAGAAGAATCTGCCTGCGTTTTTTCTATGATCTTAGCAGACGTAACTGTTCTCACACATTCTGAGGAGTAAGGTACTTCAGAGGGGGAATGGCGTGCAGGTTTTCCTGCAAATAAGGTATGTGCAGTAAAATATTTTTCTAAGGAATGGAATTGACTAAGAAAATACTGCTGATACCGAAGTAATGTAAGTACAGCCTTTAAATGCAGTGAAAGCGACTGGTACCAGGCTGATTGATAGAGATATATGCTAAGGTATGTGCAGTAATATATTTTTCTAAGGAATGGAATTGACTAAGAAAATACTGCTGATACCGAAGTAATGTAAGTAAAGCCTTAAATGCAGTGATAGCGACTGGATCAGGCTTATTAATAGACATACATACTCTTATAAGAATGTGTTTTAAAACGTTTGCTGGCATGTTTAATCGTTTTTTAACATATGTTTGGTGATAAAACTTATTGGGGCCTAATTTTTCCACATGGCTGGCTTAAATTTTGCATAGAAACAGTTATAAGGAAGGTAATCCACAGCTCAGCTGTGGCAGTTTTGTTGTGTCTGTTTAAAAAAAAATGTCGTTTTTTTTTTTTTTTAATCTGTTTTTTGCATTAAGGGGTTAATCATCCATTTGCAAGTGGGTGCAATGCTCTGTTAACTTATTACATGTACTGTAAAAATTTCGTTTGATTTACTGCCTTTTTTCACTGTTTTTCAAATTTTGACAAAATTTGTTTCTCTTAAAGGCACAGTAACGTTTGTTATATTTGCTTGTTAACTTGATTTAAAGTGTTTTCCAAGCTTACTAGTCTCTTTATTAGTTCTAACATGTCTAACATAGAGGAGGCTCTGTGTTTATTATGTTTAAAGCCATGGTGGAACCCCATTTTAGAATGTGTACCAGATGTACTGATTTCATGTTAAACAATAAAGATCATTTTTTGTATTTAAAAACATTATCACCAGAGGATTCTGTTGAGGGGGAAGTTATGCCGACTAACTCTCCCCACGTGTCAGACCCTTTGACTCCCGCTTTAGGGACTCACGCTCAAATGGCGCCAAGTACATCAAGGGCACCCATAGCGTTTATTTTACCAGAGGATTCTGTCGAGGGGGAAGTTATGCCGACTAACTCTCCCCACGTGTCAGACCCTTTGACTCCCGCTCCAGGGACTCACGCTCAAATGGCGCCAAGTATATCAATGGCGCCCATAGCGTTTATTTTACAAGACATGGCAAAGGTTGTGTATAATACACTGGCAGCAGTATTAGTCAGACTACCTGAAATTAAAGGAAAGCAAAACAGCTCTGGGGGTAGATACAGAGCATACAGACGCTTTAAGAACCATGTCTGATACTACCTCACAATATGCTTAGTCTGTGGGTGATATTTGTGACTCAGGGAAGATGATTTAACCTGATTCTGATATTTCTACATTTAAAATTTATGCTTGAGAACCTCCACTTGTTGCTCAGGGAGGCTTTAGCTGCTCTGAATGAATGTGTACAATCGCAGTGCCAGAGAAATTGTGTAGACTGGATAAATAATATGCAGTGCCGGTGTGTACTTATGTTTTTCCAATACCTAAAGAGGTTTACTAAAATTTTTCATAAGGAATGGGATAGACCAGGTGTGCCGTTCTCTTCCCCTCCTATTTTTTAGAAGAATGTTTTCTAATAGTTGCCACCACACAGGACTTATGGCAGACAGTTCCTAAGGTGGAGAGAAGAGTTTCTACTCTAGCTAAGCGTACCACTACCTCTGGCGAGGACTGTTGTGCTTTTTTAGATCCAATGGATAAAAAATGTTTATTCAACAAGGTTTTATCCTGCAGCCCCTTGCACGCATTGCTCCTGTCACTGCTGCTGCGGCGTTCTGGTTTGAGTCTCTTGATGAGGCTTTACAGGCTCCATTGGATGAATATATTTGACAAGCTTAGAGCACTTAATCTAGCCAATTCCTTTGTTTTCTGATGCCTTTGTTCCTTTGACTAGACTAACGGCTAAGAATTCTGTTTTTTACTATACTGGCGCGCAGAGCGCTATGGCTTATATCATGGTCAGCTGTCGTGACTTTAATAAATAAGCTACTTAACTTCCCTTCAAGGGGCAGACCCTATTCAGGCCTAGTTTGAAGGAGATTATTACTTATATCACTGGAGGAAAAGATCATGCCCTTCCTCAGGACAGGTCCAAATCAAGGGACAAAAAAGGCCTAATTTTCGTGCCTTTCGAAAATTCAAGGCAGGTGTGGCATCAACTTCCTCTAAGGCAAAATAAGAGGGAACTTTTGCTCAGTCCAAGGCGGTCTGGAGACAACCGGACCTGGAACAAAGATAAGCAGGTCAAGGAGCCTGCTGCTGCCTCTAAAACAGCATGAGGAACGGACCCCTATCTGGTAACGGATCCTATAGGGGGCAGACTTCATTCTTCGCCCAGGCGTGGGCAAGAGATGTCCAGGATCCCTGGGCATTGGAAATTATACCCCAGAGATATCTTCTGGATTTCAAAGCTTTCCCCCCCAAAAAAGGGGAGTTTTTGCCTTTCACATTTATCTGCAAACCAGATAAAGAAAGAGACATTCTTGCATTGTGTACGTGACCCATTCAGTTCCAATAGAGGAACAGGGACACAGTTTTCCTCAAATCGGTTTGTGGTTCCCAAGGAAAGGAAACCTTCAGACCTATTTTGGATCTAAAAGATCTTAAACAAATTCTTTAGAATTCTATCATTTAAGATGGAAACTATTCGTACCATCTTAACTATGATCCAGGAGAGTCAATAGAGGACTACAATGGATTTGAAGGATGCTTATCCTCACATTACGATGCATAAAGATCACCATCGGTTTTTCAGGTTTGCCTTTCTAGACAGGCATTACCAGTTTGTAGCTCTTTCCTTTGGGTTAACTACAGCCCCTAGAATCTTTATGGAGGTTCTGGGGTCACTTTGGCGGTCCTTAGGCCGCGGGGCATAGAAGTGGCCCCTTATTTAGACGACATCCTGATACAAGCGTCAAACATCCAAGTTGCCAAGTCTCATACGGACGTAGTACTGGCATTTCTGAGATCGCATGGGTGGAAAGTGAACAAGGAAAGAGTTCTCTATCCCCAATATCTAGGGTTTCCCTCCTAGGGATTCTGATAGATTTTGTAGAAATTAAAATTTACCTGACGGAGTCCAGGTTGTCAAAGTTTCTAAATTTCTGCCGTGTTCTTCATTCCATCCGCGCCCTTTGGTGGCTCAGTACATGAATGTAATCGGCTTAATGGTAGCGGCAAGGGACATAGTACCGTTTGCACGCCTACATTTCAGACCACTGCAACTATGCATGCTCAGCCAGAGGAACGGGGATTACACAGATTTGTTCTCCTGTTAAATCCGGACCAAGAAACCAGAGATTCTCTTCTCTGGTGACTATCTCGGGTCCATCTGTCCAAGGGTATGACCTTCCGCAGGTCAGATGGGACAATTGTTACAACAGATGCCAGCCTTTTAGGTTGGGATACAGTCTGGAACTCCCTGAAGGCTCAGGGATAGTGGACTCAGGAGGAGACCCTCCTTCTAATGAATATTCTGGAACTGGGAGCGATATTCCATGCTCTTCAGACTTGGCCTCAGTTAGCAACTCTGAGGTACATCATATTTCAGTCGGACAATATTACGACTGTGGCTTACATCAACCATCAAGGGGGAACAGAAGTTCCCTAGCAATGTTAGAAGTCTTAAAATAATTCACTGGACAGAGACTCACTCTTGTCTAAAAGCTATCCCTATCCCAGGTGTTGAGAACTGGGAGGCAGATTTTCTAAGTCGTCAGACTTTTCATCCGGGGGAGTGGGAATTCCCTCCGGAGGGGTTTGCACAAGATCAAGCAGGAGAGTGCTTTGGTGCTTTTGACAGCGCCTGCGTGGCCACGCAGGACCTGGTATGCAGATCTGGTGGACATGTCATCCTTTCCACCACGGTCTCTGCTTCTGAGACAGGACCCTCTACCTCAGGGTCTTTTCAACCATCTAAATATAACTAATCTGAGATGGACTGCCTGGAGACAGAACGCTTGATGTTATCAAAGCATGGCTTCTCCGAGTCAGTAATTGATACCTTAATACAGGCATAAAAGCCTGTCTCTAGGAAAATTTAACATAAGATATGGTGTAAATATCTTATTGTTATGAATCCAAGGGTTACTCATGGAGTAAAGTCTGGATTCCCAGGATATTATGTTTTCTCCAAGATGATTTTGAGAAAAGGGTTGTCAGCTAGTTCTTTAAAAGGACAGATTTCTACTCTGTCTATTCTTTTGCACAAGCGTCTGGCAGGTATTCTAGACGTTCAGGCATTTGGTCAGGCTTTGGTTAGAACCAAGCCTGTGGTTAAAAATGTTGCTCCGCCATGGAGCTTAAAGCTGGTTCTTAAGGTTCTTCAAGGAGTTCCATTTGAACCTTTTCATTCCATAGATATCAAACTTCTATCATGGAAAGTTCCTTTTTGGTAGCTATTTCCTCGGCTCATAGAGTCTCCGAGTTATCTGTGTTGCAATGTGATTCTCCTTATCTGGTTCTCCGTACGGATAAGGTAGTCCTGTGTACCAACCTGGGTTTTTACCTAAGGTGGTATCTAACAAGAATATCACTCAAGAGATTGTTGTTCCATTCTTGTATCCTAATCCTTCTTCAAAGAAGGAACGTCTATTACACAATTTGGACGTGGTTCGTGTTTTAAAGTTTTACTTACAAGCTACTACAGATTTTCATCAAACATTCACCTTGTTTGTTGTCTATTCTGGACAGAGGAGAGGTCAAAGGACTTCAGCAACCTCTCTGTCTTTTTGGTTAAAAAGCATAATTCATTTAGCTTATGAGACTGCTGGACAGCAGCCTCCTGAAGGGATTACAGCTCATTCTACTAGAGCTGTGGTTTTCACTTGGTCCTTTTTTAAATGTGGCTTCTGTTGAACAGATTACAAGACGGAGTCTTGGTCTGCGTTTCATACTTTTTCAAATTTAACAAATTTGATACCTTGCTTCTTCGGAGGCTATTTTTGGGAGAAAGGGTTTTTTACAGTCAGTGGTAACTTCCGTTTAAGTACCTGCCTTGTCCCTCCCATCATCCGTGTACTTTAGCTTTGGTATTGGTATCCCATAAGTAATGGATGATCCGTGGACTGGATACACTTAACAAGAGAAAACATAATTTATGCTTACCTGATAAATTTATTTCTCTTGTAGTGTATCCAGTCCACGGCCCGCCCTGTCACTTTAAGGCAGGTAATTTTTCCATTAAACTACAGTCACCACTGCACCCTATGGTTTTCCTTTCTCTGCATGTTTTCGGTCGAATGACTGGTAATGGCAGTTAGGGGAGGAGCTATATAGCAGCTTTGCTGTGGGTGGACTCTTGCAACTTCCTGTTAGGAAGGAGAATATATCCCATAAGTAATGGATGATCTGTGGACTGGATACACTACAAGAGAAATAAATTTATCAGGTAAGCATAAATTATGTTATAATCATTAGAATGAGATGATATAATTTACAATTATAATTTGGTACCGCATTTAGCTAGAATTTTAGATATGTACATTTATTTTAGTGTCTTTTTAAATAAAGGCTCTTTCTCATCTGTATACCCCACTATAGATGTTGGAATAGCTCAAGATGATGCAATATGCATCATCCACACACCTCCAATTAGACCTATGAGCTATCAGAGAGTAAGCGGTGTCATCAAGTCTCAGCCTATAAAAAGCCGGAAAGAAGGCGGCGCCCCCACCTTTGAAAAAGCCTACAGGCGAAACATGTCAGGGCAGTGAGAACTCTGATTTTTTTTTTAACTTAGCAAATTGTGACAACTAAATGCCTAATACACAAACCGTACCGCAATTATTGGAATGCTGGTAAACATAAGTGACTGACGATTTGTAACTCCCCTGGAAGATTAGTTTTTCCTAATAATTTTGTACCCCTAGAGTCTTAACGATAGTACTAATGCTTACAGTCAGTAACATCAGTGCAACATGTTTGCCTTTCTCTAAATAACGCAGCACTACAAATATATCGTTCAATAAAATATTTTAGACTGCAAAATGTGCGCATAGACTGTAAATTAAGTATTGTTCTTATGACATATTGTTGACAACTTACAACCGCAATTATAGCAGTTTACCGCCAACTTAGGTTATGAGTATCTACTGCTTCCAAACACTTTTTATTCCTAGACTTTATTGCTGACTTTAATGCTGACTGAAATATTAAGTGTACTATTACCTAATTGCGGGGCATATAAGTGCAGAATGATTTAACTTAATCTTCATATATATTACCTGATAATAAACAATATAAGATTACAGATACTAATGTGCGCCTAAGCTTTTAAGCCAAACTAGCATTGACATATCCCCTGATACTAGATAGACTGCATTAATAATAAATAGTCACAAGTGTGTACATTATTAGAACACTGGCAAACACTAGTGGCTGGAGTTTTATGTTACTTATTATGTTACTCTGGTAAGATAGGTTTATGTCTGATAAGCTTCACATTCAATGGTTTCAATGCATAGAATCAGTAATTGCGGTGCAATCTGTGCACCTATTTCTAAATAACTAAATAAATTTACTGTGGACAACACTGTTATCGCTTCTACCCAGAACTTTGACTCAGAACTTTCTTTTGCTCCCCACATTAAGTCCTTAGCTAGCTCCTGCCACTTCCACCTTAAAAATATCTCTAAAATTCATCACTTCCTCACTCAAGACAGAACTAAGATTATTATCCATTCCCTTATCGTTTCCCTCCTTGACTACTGCAATTCTGTCTTGTCTGGTCTCCCAAGCTACCACCTGTCCCCACTGCAATCTATCATGAATGCCTATGCGAGGCTCATTTTCTTTAAGCATTGCTCCAAATCTGTTGCACCTTCGCCTCAAGAATAAAATTTAAACATTTGACCGTAACATACAAAGCCCTCACCAACACTGCACCCTCCTATATCTCTGCCCTTGTCTGTAAATTCTCCCCAAACTGCCCACTCTGCTCTGCCCAAGACCTACTTCTCTCCTCATCTTTTATTACTTCCTTACACTCTCATCTGCAAGAATTTTCTAGAACTACACCTATCATATGGACCTCCTTGCCTCACTCAATCAGAATTTCCTCTAGTCTCAAAAACTTCAAATGTTCCTTAAAAACATATTTGTTCAAGGAAGCATACAACTTACTTTAAGATGTCTCTACTTCTTATGATTCCCTCTCCCTCAACTTCCCTATGTATTTCCTTCAGATGCTTGAGAGACTCTCTATCTGTAGCCCACTTTGTATAAAACTGCATCTACAACTGATTGTCCTTAAGGGCCGGACACTGCTCTCATTTTGCTTATGTTTGTCAATGTAAGTGCAGTAATCTGCAGTGTATAGTCTTACGCAATGTCTCATTGTAAGTTGTTGGTGTTTTGTAAATAAACAATAATATTAATAATAATAAAATTACATCTGAAAATCTATACACAGGTCAGCAATTATTAAAAAGACCCAGTTGGCCTATTATTGTATGTTTCATAGAAGAGACATACATTTTCTCTACATGTATAGTGACATTTTATTTTGTTATGTATATTTAATACAAGAGGGAAAATGACTAAAAAATGTAAATTATTTATTTCCAAAATCTAAGCCCGTTCTTCTTTTTTATATCCTGTATGATATTTAATAAAGTTCAGTTTCAACTGACATAAAATATAATCTCATATATTATTTAAATTGACAGACCTACAGTCTAAAGTCTTTTGTGATGTTAGTGAGGTGTTGAAATATCTGTCAGAGTTTCAGAGTATGTTCCAGCTGAGGCGTGAAATGACTGACAATTACATCAGGGAGTGACTGAGCATTCTAGGTTGATCCTACAGCCACAACTAAAAGTCAAGTTAGATCAGTAGATCAAAAGATGGCAAACAGCATTAAAATATTTTCAGACAGCCTATGATATAATCTAAATCTAGATCTTTAAGTAAAGTCAAAATTAACTTTTACTTGTTAAATACAGTAATAAGTGACTTAATTAAATGGCACAATTTTTCATTTTATAGAGTAAAAACAACATTCTATTGCAAGTCATGGATCTTAGAAAAGCAATGACACAAGACTAGTCATACCTGTTATACCCTGATAGTCATACCTGTTATACCCTGAGACTAGTCATACCTGTTATACCCTGAGACTAGTCATACCTGTTATACCCTGATAGTCATACCTGTTATACCCTGAGATTAGTCATACCTGTTATACCCTGATAGTCATACCTGTTATACCCTGAGACTAGTCATACCTGTTATACCCTGAGATTAGTCATACCTGTTATACCCTGAGACTAGTCATACCTGTTATACCCTGATAGTCATACCTGTTATACCCTGAGATTAATCATACCTGTTATACCCTGAGACTAGTTATACATGCTATACCCTGAGACTAGTTATACCTGTTATACCCTGAGACTAGTCATACCTGTTATACCCTGAGACAAGTTATACATATTATATTGTAGTAAAAAAGAAGATGTTTATTCCAACATACAGGTAAAAATACAAACACGGACAGGTTGTCTGACATGTTTTGCGCCCCTAGTGGCACTTCCTCATAGACTGAGGATAAAACACATATGGCCTTCTTTTTTACTACAATATTTATCTGCAGTTGGTTCGCTGCATTGTGGCATTGCACCCTGCCTTGTGCAGCATTACTTGTATTGCTGCGGAGTATCATTGTTGTTGGCGTCTGACGTCATCAGTATGAGTCATTGATCATATGCTGGATGGTGGGTTCGGAGCGGCTGCTTGAAATTGTGTGCACTTATACATATTATACCCTGAGATTAGTTATACTTGTTATACCCTGAGACTAGTTATACATGTTATACCCTGAGATTAGTCATACTTGTTATTCCCTGAGATTAGTTATACATGTTGTACCCTGAGACTAGTTATACCTGTTATACCCTGAGATTAGTTATACTTGTTATACCCTGAGATTAGTTATATATGTTAGACCCTGAGATTAGTTATACCTGTTATACCCTAACATTAGTTATACCTGTTATACCCTGAGATTAGTCATACCTGTATACCCTAAAATGAGTTATACCTGTTATACCCTGAGACTAGTCATACCTGTTATACCCTGATAGTCATACCTGTTACACCCTGAGATTAAATATACCTGTTATACCCTGAGATTAGTTATACCTGCTATACCCTCAGACTAGTTATACCTGTTATACCCCAGGGCTAGTCATACCTGTTATTCCCTGAGATTAGTTATACCTTTTATACCCTGAGACTAGTTAAACATGTTATACCCTGAGATTAGTCATACCTGTTATACCCTGAGAGTAGTTATACATGTTATACCCTGATATTAGTTATACCTGTTATACCCTGAGATTAATTATACCTGTTATACCCTGAGATTAGTTATACCTGTTATACCCTGAGATTAGATATACCTTTCATACCATGAGATTAATTATACCTGTTATACCCTGAGATTAGTTATACCTGTTATACCCTGAGACTAGTTATACCTGTTATACCCTGAGATTAGTTATACCTGTTATACCTGAGATTAGTTATACCTGTTATACCCTTAGACTAGTTATACCTGTTATACCCTTAGACTAGTTATACATGTTATACCCTGAGATTAGTTATACCTGTTATACCTGAGATTAGTTATACCTGTTATACCCTGAGACTAGTCATACCTGTTTTACCCTGAGACAAGTTATACCTGTTATACCCTGAGATAAATTATACCTGTTATACCCTGAGACTATTCATACCTGTTATATCCTGAGACTAGTCATACCTGTTATACCTTGATACTAGTCATACCTGTTATAACCTGTGGTTAGTTATATCTGTTATACCCTGAGACTAGTTATACCTGTTATATCCTGAGACTAGTCATATCTGTTATACCCTGAGACTAGTTATAAATGTTATACCCTGAGACTAGTCATACCTGTTATACCCTGAGACTAGTTATACCTGTTATACCCTGAGACTAGTCATACCTATTATACCCTGGAATTAGTTATACCTGTTATAACCGGAGACTAGTCATACCTGTTATACCCTGTGATTAGTTATATCTGTTATACCCTGAGACTAGTCATACCTGTTATACCCTGTGAATAGTTATACCTGTTATACCTTGAGACTAGTTATACCTGTTATACCCTAAGACTATAAATACCGTTTATACCTTGAGACTAGTCATATCTGTTATACCCTGAGATTAGTTATATCTGTTATGCCCTAAAACTAGTCACCCTTATTATACCCTGAGATTTGTTATACCTGTTATGCCCTGTGATTAGTTATATCTGTTATACCCTGAGACTAGTCATACCTGTTATACCCTGTGAATAGTTATACCTGTTATACCTTGAGACTAGTTTTACCTGTTATACCCGGAGACTATTAATACCTTTAATACATTGAGACTAGTCATATCTGTTATACCCTGAGATTAGTTATATCTGTTATGCCCTAAGACTAGTCACCCTTATTATACCCTGAGATTTGTTATACCTGTTATGCTCTGAAAATATACAAACAAAAATTTAGGATTTTCAGTTAAAGGGATATCTTTTAAATTAATTATTCTGAAGACCAGAAAACTAATGTTTAGTGCATAAGCAAATGATGGTACAGATAGGATTATCTGTTAGGCCATAACTATAGGAAGAGTTAATGGTACCAAGCCTCTGGCTAACATATTCCTATAGCAAATGAAATACCATATCCCACCTACATTACCTACAGGTTATCAATTGCTGCAACCTCAAGATCTATACATGGGGATCTTGTACCAAACCCAAAACCAAAAAAAAGTTCTATATAATCAGTATCTTGCTAATCTTATCATATAGAATGGAAAAGAAGCCTAGGAGCGCCAAAGATAGGCTGGGAACTAAAAAGACATATGGTAGGGAAATACTTGCATCAAAAAATAATACCAAATATCAGTGTCCTTTAAATAGTGCACATAAAATACAATTTATTACAGTTAAACACATAAGTAAAAACATGAATCCATGAAACATTAAGCACAAAATATATAAAACATTATAAAAACATTATGTAAAATGAAAACGTAATCATAAAAAATTAGGTCATAAAAAATGATGGTTGGACAAATATAGCTCCAGATGGGAACAGTATTCCCTATGGAAAGTGCAAACGTGCTATGATAATTGCACAGATATAGTACAAAAGGATATACAAATATGGGGGTACCCCCTCACAATGTGAACAGTGTAACAAATAGACAGTGTAAAAAGTGACCGTGTCTATTTAAACAAAAAACTGAAAAAGTAAAAAGTAAAAAAGAATAAAAGAAATAACTGTGTACAAAAACTGTGAAAAAATATGTCCGTGGGAAAAGTCAGTAATAAAAAGTAGTGATGACCAATGTTAGTGATGTAAAGTTCCAAATGATATAAGTGTTGTAAGTAAAACTTCCTCAGGTCTCCTCAGAAGAAGGTTCCAAACAATGTGTAAGTGGTGGGTAAGGGAGTGTCCGGTAAAACCTGGGTGTAATCCCTATATCCAACCTGTAAAAGAAATATACAATAGTGCAATAAAGCTAACAAATGAACATAAACTGTAGGAAAAAAGCTCACCAATTCTGCCAACGCGTTTCGGCCCAAAACTGGGCCTTTTTCAAGACTATAGGTGGTGTATAATGGTGGCTCTATTTATGGTTGTTGTTAACCAATCAGTGTTTTGGCGCTAATTATTTGGCGCCAAACACTTCTAACCCGGAAAAGGAAGTTGAATCTAATTGAATAAATAAATAAATTAATTATTCCTTCTAAATGGTTATTTTGTATTATCCATTATTGCCCTTCAGTATTTGTTTTCAAAAAATTATGGATTAACGATGTTATAAATATCTTAAGTGTTTTGTATGACCGGAAGTGCCTAGAGCGTGCCTCACTGCAATTATATTTCCGGTTTTGCTCTTTGTTTTGTTTCCGGTGGAATCATTACCATTTCCGGTTGTACTATTTCACTACAATTATATTTCCGGTTTCGCTCTTTGTCTTGTTTCCGGTGGGATCATTACCACTTCCGGTTGTACTATTTGGCGATATTGGTCGTAAGACCTAATAATGGCAGGTACAATACAAGGAAGATATATCATGAAATGGCTACATATAGGAAATCTTAAAAACATATAGAATCGCTAGTTAAAAGACATAGAATGGCTGGTAAAATGCAATAAATGACTAATCATAAAAACAAGTGGACTAAAAGTATGATACACAAATTGATTATACAAATATAACAAAGTTATGTAAACACATATAAAATGCAATATAAGAATGACAGCTTATTACATATACATAATAAGTTACATTATAAAAAACTAAAATATCGGACACATAAAAAATCAGCAAACGTCGTATATAATCGTAATAATAGTCTATAAGCATTCAAATTAAAAGAGAGTAGGTACAAGATTCTTTAGGGAAATCGAATTTGTAAAAATAGATAGTGATGGGACAATTAATCAATAAATAGTGTAAAACTGGTAGTAGTAGTCAACTAATACTAGTGGCTAATATTGACTCTAAATTCTCCTAAAAAAGTATCTAAAACAGCTGGGATATAAAAAAAAGGGGTGTGATCCTAAGAGAGGTCAGGTAAATGGATAAATCGGAAGAGAATAGGGTCCGGGCCCTTGTGTCTGGGGGATATCTATTAGTCCTATTATAGTTCCTTGGGAGAATCAAAAATAACTGCTAATCTAGCTAGTATGAAAATACATGCTGGATGGTTAAGTGATCCCCCAAATAAACTGTTCCCCAAACTATTCATTTTAGGCTTAATAGATGTGATAGGTCTTCTCTGTTATTTAGACCCCTGGGATGTAGGCAGTCTATATTAAAAATCCATCTAGATTCTGCTATTAGTAGCCTTTTTTCTTGGTCTCCACCCCTCCAATTAGGTGTGACCAGTTGGATACCAATATAACTAAAATCTTTTTGTTTGGCCTGGTGTTGGGTTAAGAAGTGTCTGTATAGTGCTGTTTCGGTATTTTTATGTTTGATCTTTAATAGGTGTTCTCTGATCCAATCCCTCAGGATTCTAGAGGTTTGCCCTATATATTGGAAACCACAACTGCACCATATCATATAAATCACTCCTTTGCTGCTACATTTTATAAGGTCCTTAATTTTGTATTTGACCTTTGTGTTAAAAGAGGTGAACTCCTTAGTTTTCACTCCTCTTTGACAGGCCTTACAGCTCACGCACGGGTAGAAGCCTTTCACTTCTCTGCCATACACATCTCTTGTATTTGACATCATGTTTCTAGGTACACTTGGAGAAAGTTTATTTCTCAGATTATTAGTCTTTCTGTAAATAAATGTTGGGTGGGGTGTTAATTTATCCCCGATAATATCATCATTTCTTAGTAGTGGCCAGTGTTTCTTCATGATCTTTTCCACAATGTGCCTGTTTTCACTGTATTCCATAATAAAAGGAACATTTAATTGGTCTCCATCAAAATTATTATAGACTTTTTTTGGTTTGTATGACCAGATTGTATGACGAGATTATGGTTGTTAGATCAAACTAACACAGCGAGTGATGAAGGAATCTACCGGCACACCGACTTGAAACCAAAATCCTCCTTCTTTCCAGTTACTAGCAAAGGTAATGCTATTGAGACCTTTGACACGGTAGTGTGCAATGAGATTAGAGATCTTAAACAAAAGAGACTTAACAAACACAAGCACAACCTTTCAAAGGAACAAATCAACACCATCAAGACCCTTGAAAACAACCATAATCTCGTCATCAAACCTGCGGATAAAGGTGGGGGCATCGTTATCCTCAATAAGGTGGACTATGACCAAGAGTGCGACAGAATTTTGTCAGACAGACAAACATATGAAATACTCAGAGGGAATCCTATAGATGATTTCAAGAAAGAACTGGACGAAACTCTAAGAGAGGCCAGGGAGATTGGAATCTTGAATGACAAAGAATTCCGATACATGAGCATCAAACACCCCATTACGTCGGTGTTTTACTATCTCCCTAAAGTCCACAAATCATTAACGACACCACCAGCTCGACCAATTATATCGGGCATTGGCGGTTTGTCTAGAAACTTATCTGAATACGTGGATAAACAATTACAGAAATATGTGGTACAGTTACCATCTTATGTGAGAGACTCCACTCAAATATTGAATGTTTTGGAAGGTATAAAATGGGAAGAAAACTATATGCTAGTAACATGTGATGTAACCTCCCTATATACCTGTATACCACACAAAGGTGGTATAGAGGCTGTCAATTTCTTTTTAAATAAAGATCCGGAGCTACCAGAACGACAAAGAAATGTTATCATCGATGGGATACAATATATTCTAACCCACAATTACTTTAACAACAAAGGAATATATTACAGACAAGTATGTGGGACAGCTATGGGGACCAGGTTCGCGCCTAGTTATGCTAACTTATATATGGGTTACTGGGAACGCATCTTCTGGGACTCATGCCCAGCGAGCGCGGACCTGGTCCTCTACAACAGATATATTGATGACATTATCATGATTTGGAAAGGCTCAATAGATGACTTAGAATATACCATCCAAGTAATGAACACCAACATGAATAATCTCAAATTCACTCACGAATTTAGCAAACATGAGATCACATATTTGGATCTAAAGATCGAAATCAAGAATGGCAGATTAGAAACGTCTACATTCTTCAAAGAAGTAGACTGTAACAATTACATTCATAAAGACAGCTGCCATCTTAACAGATGGAAGTCCAACATACCCAAGGGACAAATGTTGAGATTAAAGAAGAATTGCTCAAATCCCAAAAAATGGGAAGAGCAAACTATCGTTTTAAAAAACAGATTTCTAGAACGGGGGTATGAGGAAGGAGCCCTGGAAAAGGACATAGAAGAAGTAAGACAGAAAGATAGGAAGGATCTCCTGTCATACAAACCAAAAAAAGTCTATAATAATTTTGATGGAGACCAATTAAATGTTCCTTTTATTATGGAATACAGTGAAAACAGGCACATTGTGGAAAAGATCATAAAGAAACACTGGCCACTACTAAGAAATGATGATATTATCGGGGATAAACTAACACCCCACCCAACATTTATTTACAGAAAGACTAATAATCTGAGAAATAAACTTTCTCCAAGTGTACCTAGAAACATGATGTCAAATACAAGAGATGTGTATGGCAGAGAAGTGAAAGGCTTCTACCCGTGCGTGAGCAGTAAGGCCTGTCAAAGAGGAGTGAAAACTAAGGAGTTCACCTCTTTTAACACAAAGGTCAAATACAAAATTAGGACCTTATAAAATGTAGCAGCAAAGGAGTGATTTATATGATATGGTGCAGTTGTGGTTTCCAATATATAGGGCAAACCTCTAGAATCCTGAGGGATCGGATCAGAGAACACCTATTAAAGATCAAACATAAAAATACCGAAACAGCACTATACAGACACTTCTTAACCCAACACCAGGCCAAACAAAAAGATTTTAGTTATATTGGTATCCAACTGGTCACACCTAATTGGAGGGGTGGAGACCAAGAAAAAAGGCTACTAATAGCAGAATCTAGATGGATTTTTTAATATAGACTGCCTACATCCCAGGGGTCTAAATAACAGAGAAGACCTATCACATCTATTAAGCCTAAAATGAATAGTTTGGGGAACAGTTTATTTGGGGGATCACTTAACCATCCAGCATGTATTTTCATACTAGCTAGATTAGCAGTTATTTTTGATTCTCCCAAGGAACTATAATAGGACTAATAGATATCCCCCAGACACAAGGGCCCGGACCCTATTCTCTTCCGATTTATCCATTTACCTGACCTCTCTTAGGATCACACCCCTTTTTTTATATACCAGCTGTTTTAGATACTTTTTAGGAGAATTTAGAGTCAATATCAGCCACTAGTATTAGTTGACTACTACTACCAGTTTTACACTATTTATTGATTAATTGTCCCATCACTATCTATTTTTACAAATTCGATTTCCCTAAAGAATCTTGTACCTACTCTCTTTTAATTTGAATGCTTATAGACTATTATTACGATTATATACGACGTTTGCTGATTTTTTATGTGTCTGATATTTTAGTTTTTTATAATGTAACTTATTATGTATATGTAATAAGCTGTCATTCTTATATTGCATTTTATATGTGTTTACATAACTTTGTTATATTTGTATAATCAATTTGTGTATCACATTTTTAGTCCACTTGTTTTTATGATTAGTCATTTATTGCATTTTACCAGCCATTCTATGTCTTTTAACTAGCGATTCTATATGTTTTTAAGATTTCCTATATGTAGCCATTTCATGATATATCTTCCTTGTATTGTACCTGCCATTATTAGGTCTTACGACCAATATCGCCAAATAGTACAACCGGAAGTGGTAATGATCCCACCGGAAACAAGACAAAGAGCGAAACCGGAAATATAATTGTAGTGAAATAGTACAACCGGAAATGGTAATGATTCCACCGGAAACAAAACAAAGAGCAAAACCGGAAATATAATTGCAGTGAGGCACGCTCTAGGCACTTCCGGTCATACGAAACACTTAAGATATTTATAACATTGTTAATCCATAATTTTTTGAAAACAAATACTGAAGGGCAATAATGGATAATACAAAATAACCATTTAGAAGGAATAATTAATTTATTTATTTATTCAATTAGATTCAACTTCCTTTTCCGGGTTAGAAGTGTTTGGCGCCAAATAATTAGCGCCAAAACACTGATTGGTTAACAACAACCATAAATAGAGCCACCATTATACACCACCTATAGTCTTGAAAAAAGCCCAGTTTTGGGCCGAAACGCGTTGGCAGAATTGGTGAGCTTTTTTCCTACAGTTTATGTTCATTTGTTAGCTTTATTGCACTATTGTATATTTCTTTTACAGGTTGGATATAGGGATTACACCCAGGTTTTACCGGACACTCCCTTACCCACCACTTACACATTGTTTGGAACCTTCTTCTGAGGAGACCTGAGGAAGTTTTACTTACAACACTTATATCATTTGGAACTTTACATCACTAACATTGGTCATCACTACTTTTTATCACTGACTTTTACCACGGACATATTTTTTCACAGTTTTTGTACACAGTTATTTCTTTTATTCTTTTTTACTTTTTACTTTTTCAGTTTTTTGTTTAAATAGACACGGTCACTTTTTACACTGTCTATTTGTTACACTGTTCACATTGTGAGGGGGTACCCCCATATTTGTATATCCTTTTGTACTATATCTGTGCAATTATCATAGCACGTTTGCACTTTCCATAGGGAATACTGTTCCCATCCAGAGCTATATTTGTCCAACCATCATTTTTTATGACCTCATTTTTTATGATTACGTTTTCATTTTACATAATGTTTTTATAATGTTTTATATATTTTGTGCTTAATGTTTCATGGATCCATGTTTTTACTTATGTGTTTAACTGTAATAAATTGTATTTTATGTGCACTATTTAAAGGACACTGATATTTGGTATTATTTTTTGATGCGAGTATTTCCCTACCATATGTCTTTTTAGTTCCCAGCCTATCTTTGGCGCTCCTAGGCTTCTTTTCCATTCTTTAGATTCTTATTTAAGGGTTAGCTAGGTACCCTTTTAGCACCCAGGAGCTAGTAGGAACATTGTGTAAGCGCTGTGAGATACCGTAGTATCTAATCTTATCATATAATCAATTTACAGTACAGCACAAAGACAGGGGGGAGTAACAATATCTGAGATCTCGTAAAATAGTTTGAAAAATAGAAATTAAATAACAAGGGCCAGGGGTGGTCCTAGACTGAAATTTGGGTTTACAAAAATTTGATGGCAAGGCTAAATATCAAGGGAGCATGGGTTATTGGTAGGGGACCACATTTTCTACTACCTAGAGCTACTGTACCTTAGAATGCTTTATTTTTACATTTCCTACCCCATTCTTTACCTCTCTCCTTGTTTTAGAGAACTGGGCAAATTTGGGTCAGCTGGGTCCTGATATCTGGTATATAACACCCCCAACACTGCCTAGAACCAACCCCTTAGTAAGCCATATGATCTTCAAAGCTGTTGGGAGAATGAATAGGCTTCTAATTTCAGAGCATGTTTGCTGAGAATCTGATAAAGGACAGTCCTGAAGTCGTAACCAGGTGAATAAACAGAATTTTACAAGTCCTCTATGCTAAATTTACTTTAAAAAAAAAAAACAGATAGTTTATTACTAATGAAATAGAGATTTTCTATACAACTAATATGTAAATTATTATAATTACAAGATTTGTGAGAGATAACAAGTTAAAAAGAAATATAAAGGTTGTAAAACATACAGTCGAACTGCAGATTTTTATTTGATACATTTTAACCCAGTGTGATTTCAAATATATGACTGGTTTTACGTTTGTGTTTTTGAGTAGATCTAATGAAATATATGATCCCAATTAAACAGAGATTTTATAGCACGTACAAATAGAAATTATAGTCTATTTTTAGGAAAAATAAAGTGCTGGTTTTTTTTATTTCTAGTTTTTGCCCCAATGGTGTAATGCTAGTCAATTTAAACTGAAGCTTCATAAATTATCACTATGTAAATATCAAATCATTTAGGCTTACAGTGTATAATTAATTACTCTGCTTTGTGATGCTATAGGCATTCAATTCACTTCTGATCTATATATGTTACAATTCCTGTGTATGACAAGAGCGGCTTATTTTTTCTTCACAGTTGTTGATAAGCCAGACAGATCCAGTGCACCGCTGTAGCATTCCTCAGACATGAGATTTAAATTGAGTTTCCTCTGCTTTCCACTTTTATTGTTTTACAGCCACCGCTGTGCTCTTCTCCCACGGCAATATCTGCAACACAGAGCCTGCAGATAAATTGCATTTTAATGTAACATGGGAGGTGCTATACACATTACTTGATTTATATATATATATATATATATATATATATATATTATATATTTATATATGTGTGTATATATATATATATATATATATATATATATATATATAATATCAGTGAGTAAATAACAGAATCATTCCTCTTTAAAGGTGACAATGTGTTGTTGTAATGTATTCTGACAGCAGAGTTATGTAGCCATAGAATTGTATATTAAAAATTCATGTTTCATTTGATATTAAGTTACATGGCCAGTCCCCTCGGAACATGGTCATTTTTATTTAAGGTTTTTTTGTAGGAAAAAAACAGCAACTTCATTTACTTTTGCAATTGCTGAGAAATATTTTACAAATGTATTTAACCCACATTTAGCAGAAAGTTAGAAGGTGCTGCATTAATCTGTCTCTAGATTTGAACATACTATGATAAAAAAAGGTTGTTTAATTTTTCAACAGTACCCAGAAATGTTTCTATTGCCTGCCGACAAACATATCTACTTTAATAAGATTCACTATATTATACGTTTTCGTGGGGAGCCAAGTGTACACAATCCAGGAATAAAGATAGACTTTATTGTAAATCTTTTTCACTTAAAGGTATATGAAACCCAAACATTTTCTTCTGTTATTCAGACAGAGCATACAATATTTTAAAAAGTTTCCAATTTATTTTTGTTATGAATTTTGCTTTGTTCTTATTTTATTCTTTGTTGAAGAGATACCTAAGTAGGTGTCTAACGCACTTCATGGTAGCAAATAATGCTGATATCTAGTGCGTTTTATTGCCAGATCGGCCCACTGGGATACCGGGACTTTTCCCGGTAGACCGGTGGGCAACCATCACTGCAGGGCCACATCCTTTGACAGGGAGGTCATGGATAATGCCTTGTGAGCATATGTAGCACATTTCTTCAAGACTACTCTGCTTTTGAAGAGAGTGTGGGGGCCTGTGGCAGCATAAAAGTGGCCCTAGAAAAGGTAGGGGGGTTGAAAGTGGGGCTGCGGGGCTGGGACCGGGGTGGTTGCTGGAGATGGTCTTCCAACATTTCTTATCAATACAACAGAAAAAAGATTCTCTTGATCAGTTATCATTATGTTTAATAGCTCATTTTAAATCTGTTTATTTGATTAGTCGGATATCACAGATATCACATGTCTGATTGATAGAGTGAATGTGTGTATGTAAAGCTGCATTTCATAGAGATCTTTATAGAAATGTCATACTTTTAATTTTATTTCACAATACACTGCAGATAATTGGAGAATGTAATCAATGTCACTTGCTTTGTAATTAAGTATGTATATTTCTAGGAAAGGTCATTAGTATATAATATGCAAATTCTAAATGCATTTCACCTGTAGCTTAAACAGGTGTTGATTATAAAAGCTAGCAGAGAAAATTAGCCTTTACAAATGTACAACTGAATTGGTACGATAGTGCAGCTGTTACAGTATAAAGATTTTCTCCTGGTAGAAATATAAAAGGCTTGGAGATCATTATACTGAATAACATGACCCTTAAGCTAGAGTAAGCTGTATCTGTGCTAAATAAGGAGGTTGTTTTAATGTTTTATTGCAGTGCAGTTACATGATGATGAGTTACAGTGACAGCAATGAAGTGTTTCAGTTCACTATAAGTGCTTAGTAATGCTATGCATTGCTGGTAGAAGTATTATGGTTCAGTATCTGTGCTTGTCATGAATTTGAGGATCAGATTGGTAATATTTTGTTTGAAGGAAGCAAAAGCAATGTTTTTATATGCACGGGACAGTATACAAGGTTTAGTTATGCATTGTAAAACTATCTTGTATTATACTTTCACTATTAATTTGCCCATTTTCATGTAATTTGCTCCTTTTCATGTTGCTTTTCTAATTCTCAAAGCTGAAAAGCACACTGTAGGCTTTGCAAGGCTAACTCTGCTACATAATTTCCCTACTTAGCTTTAACATATACAAACTGCAAAACAATGTACTTTATACTATACCATTATGGCTAGCCTTGTCAGCTGCAGATTCTAGCCTGATTGGCTCCTCCAAATTAGGCATGTGGTGGGTGCAGTTTGGCTACTGAAAACACTTACAAGATGCTAAAGGGACATAAAACCTTAAGCTTGATTTAGACAGAACATACATTTTTAAACAATTTTGTTTCATTCTCCTGTATCCGTTGTTTATGGAGCAGCAATGGATGCTAGCTGAATACATCAGGTGAACTAATGACAAGAGGCAAATCTATTCAGCCACCAATTACCAGCTAGCTCCCAGTAGTGCTTTGTTGCACTTGAGCATACCTAGTTATGCTTTTGAACAAAGGACACCAAAGAACAAAGCAAATTAGATAATAAAAGTCAATTGGAAAGTTGAACACACGTAAGTGCTCTATCTGCATCATGAAAGAAACGTAATGAGTTTCATATCCCTTTCATTTAAAAAAAAAAAAAATGTTTAGATTTGGCCGTAATGTTATTTTATAGCAAGAATGTCTTGTATTACAAGGTATTTACTCTCCATTTAAGCACTGCATTGTAAGATAAGTTTATACAAAGGATTATTGTTTTTTTAAAATATTTAACACTGTTATTTTGGGCTCTATTCCAGTCAATAGGAATTCCCTTAAAAGTGCATCACCAGGGTTTTCATGAGGTTTTTAATTTGAATCCTTTCCAAGATAACCCATTTGTTTAATAATGTCAAGTGCATTAATGACACAAAACTCACTCTATACCTTGCATGGAGACATTATGACACTTCTATTCCTATAAATCAGAAAACACATTTTACACCCTAGAACCGTTAAAAACATTTTTTTTATCTGACTGAGTGGCATTTATTTGTTTAAAAAATATATTAAGAGGTTAGTACTACAACGGACTCCATCAGAGGTGAAATCAGCTCGCAACATACTACCAATCTCCCACCCCCTCAAAAGCTCACAATCATCCAAAACCCAAATATAAAAAAATGCAGCTCTTTTGCCCCTATTAACGAGGATGAAGTTTCTGCCCTTATACTGTCCTCCCACCTCACTACCTGTCCCCTCGACCCCATCCCCTTACAGCTACTCCCCTCCCTCTCTTCTATCCTCACCCCCATACTCACACACATTTTCAACCTCTCCCTCAGCGCTGGTATATTTCCCTCATCTCTAAAACATGCACTGGTCACACCTATCCTCAAAAAACCTTCCCTCGATCCAACCTCCCCATCCAACTACCGCCCTATTTCCCTACTCCCTCTTGCCTCAAAGCTCCTAGAAAAGTTAGTATACGCACGTCTATCCCATTTCCTCTTCTTGACCCACTGCAATCTGGATTTCGTTCCCATCACTCTACAGAGACAGCAATTGTCAAGGTTAACAACGACCTACTTACAGCAAAATCCAAAGGCCACTTCTCTCTGCTTATCCTCCTTGACCTGTCTGCAGCCTTTGACACTAATGACCACCCTCTTCTGCTCCAAACCCTCCAATCCTTCGGCATCTGCGACACAGCTCTTTCGTGGTTCTCTTCCTATTTAACTAACCGTACATTTAGTGTAGCCTTCTCCGGAGCATACTCTGCCCCGTTACCACTTTCTGTAGGGGTACCTCAAGGCTCTGTCCTCGGTCCCCTTCTCTTTTCAATCTACATGTCATCATTAGGTTCCTTAATAAAGTCCCATGGGTTTCAATATCATTTGTATGCCGATGACACCCAAATCTACCTCTCTGCACCAGACCTACCTCCTTCCTTACTAACCCGTGTCACTAACTGTGTTTCTCATATCTCATCTTGGATGTCCTCTCACTACCTTAAGCTAAATCTCTCCAAAACTTAACTCCTTATTTTTCCCCCTTCTTCCAATGTCTCCACCCCCAAAATTTCTATATCTGTTGATAATTCCATCATTACTCCTACCCTGCATGCTCGATGTCTTGGGGTCACACCTGACTCAGATCTTTCCTTCACTCCTCACATTCAGTCCTTGGCTAAAGCCTGCCGTTTCCACCTTAAAAACTTCGCTAAAAGTAGACATTTCCTTACACAAGATACAACTAAGATTTTAATCCACTCTCTCATCCTTTCCCGCCTTGACTACTGCAACTCCGTCCTCTCTGGTCTACCTAGCTGCTGCATAGCTCCTTTACAATCCATTATGAATGCCTCTGCCAGGCTCATCTTCCTTACTCGTCGATCTTCATCTGCTGTGCCTCTCTGCCAATATCTTCACTAGCTTCCTCTTGCCTATAGGATTAAACACAAAATCCTCACTCTGACATACAAAGCTCTCAACTGCACTGCTCCCCCCTACATTTCAGAACTTGTCTCCAGATACTCTCCCACCCGTCCCCTTCGATCAGTTCAGGATCTCCTCCTCTCCTCCTCTCTTGTTACTTCCTCACATTCCCGTCTACAGGACTTCTCCAGACTGGCCCCCATCTTGTGGAACTCCCTGCCTTGCTCCACAAGACTCTCCCCTAGTTTTAACAGCTTCAAGCGCTCCCTAAAAACTCTACTATTCAGGGATGCTTACAACCAACACTAACCTTTCCTAACTCCATTGCTTTCCCCTTGAACCCCTTAGAATGTAAGCCTATGAGCCCAGCTGTTTGCAGATCGCCTTCATAAGTGCTGACTACAACAGTGAAACTCCCGGCAGGGCCCTCTACCCACTTGATCCCTGCAAAAGCTATCCTGTATATTGACTATGTTTACAGCGCTGCGGAATCTGTTGGCGCTCTACAAATACCTGATAATAATAATAATAACTATAATGTGCAATTACAGGTAATTAACCATGGTCATACCAGTCCATTAATATTAAATTCTAACAGTGTACTCTTACTCTTAAAATTTTTATTGAACTCTAAATCCCATTCCCAAAACCCTAACAATTAAGTCTGATCTTAATTTAAGAAAAATAGATTAAGCATATTTACCAACAAGAAACACAGTTTCAAAACAATAACCTGCACCCACAAATTTCTTGCTACCTAGGCAACAGAAATTAATGATCAAAAGACTATGGCCTCGCTTCCATTGAGTTGTTAAAAATGGAGCCATAAGCTACCGAAGCGGACGACAGCTAAAAGTAATTTACGGCTCCATTTTAGTACCAGGTTTCCATTGAAAAGATTAGCGTGTTGCGCGCAGTCGCTCTTTTCGGCCGTACGTAAGTTTGCGTTGCCAACTGATGTCGGATTTGTCGAAATAACGGTTTGCGCCTGCGCTCTTTACCTGTGATCGCCTCTAGAGAGAAAGACACGGGAGCTAGTTGCGTTGGTAGGAGTTTTGGGTTTTTGAGAGTTGTTTGAGAGTTAGTGGAGAGTTTGATATTTTATTTTCATATATTTTTATTGTAGGCCTCATATAATATTAGGAACACACACACACATTCATACATTAGTTAATTAACACACATTAGTTTATACACACAAACACACACACACACACTTTTATTTGATACAAACACATTCACATTTTTTTTTATTTCATTAACCCCCATATCCCCATCTTCCTTTATTACTCCTTTCATTAATCCCCTTATTCCACTTCCCATCCCCCCTTTGACTACCCTTCCCTTCCTCACTATATAACTTTTTTTTTTATATACATTTTGCCCATCCTATTTTTTTGTTTTTACATCCCATATTTTTTGTTTCATTTGACTATATAGCCCACCCCTTTCTTCATTTGCATCCCTTATTATTTTTCTATAATTTTGTTATAATCCTCTTTAGTTTTTCCTTTTTCATTTACATCCCTTTGTTTATTTTCACCCCCACATTTTATTTTTATTTTGAAGGATATAGAATAGAGATAGTTAGGGTCTAGATAGGTTAGGTAGTTAGTTTTGGGGATATTTAATTTAAGGTTTAGTTAGGTGAATTAGTGTAGTTAGGTAAGCTAGGGACTTTAGTGTTAGGTTAGAGTTAGGGAGGAAGGAGAAAGGGATGGATAGGCCTAGTGGAGTTGGGAAGGGGGTGGCTAGGGGGAGGGCAGTGGAGAGGGTGGATAGAGGGAGGGGGAGGGGGGAAGTAGGGAGTAGTATGGGCAGGATTAGGGGCCGAGGTTTGGGTGGAGGATTTGTCCTTCCTCAAACCCTGGCAGAGGAGGGAAGGAGAGAGGGTGGAAGAGGAGTGGAGGTGGGAGGAGTGAGGAGGAGTCAGCCTCAGCTAGGCACAAAAAGAAGAGGGAGAGTGGGGCAGACTGTGGCAAGTGGGGGTGGGGCTGGTGGTAGCCTGTCACAGCCTGCAGGGACAGAGGAGGTAGAGAGGGCTGGTCCCCAGTCACAGGAGGGAGAGTCTGTGTCTGCTGGCCCTTCAGGTGTGAAGGGCAGGCTAAGAGAGGAGAGGTACTCTGAGGAGGAGAAGGAGGCTCTTGTTGAGGCCTACTTGGAGAGGGCAGCTCAGCTGGAGAACCCTAACCTGAGGCCGGGTGTCCGGAATAAGCTGTGGGAGGAGATTCGAGTGGCAGTCAGCTGCTTAGGACGTAATCGTTCTACTGCCAGCATTAAACACCGCTATCATGACTGCAGGAGGGAAACCAAAGCTAAGCTGGCACAGCAGGCCAAATATGCACGTGGGACAGGTGGTGGTCCTAGCAAGAGAATACACCTAAGGTCATGGGAGGAGATGCTGTCCAATGTCATCTCGGATGAATCTGTTCACGGATGTAAGGGGACAATGGACACCTCTGTGCCACCTGAAGAGGTGTATGAAGGTGAATATTCAATATTAAATATAACCATATATGTGATGTATATGTTGTATATCATAAATACCCATCTGTGTTTAGCTATGAATCTAAATTTACATAGTTGTATTTAATATGTTCAGCAAGCACTCTGTATTGTATATCTGCTCCGACAAGCAAGAATATTGATTATATAATATCCAAGAATATTAAGCATTTCATATAAATCATGTGTCATTGTCCTTAAAGGGACACTGTACCCAAATTTATTATTTTGTGAATCAGATACAGCATGCAATTTTAAGCAACTTTCTAAGTTACTACTATTATCAATTTCTCTTCGTTCTCTTGCTATCTTTATATGAAAAAGAAGGCATCTAAGCTTTTTTCTAAGTTCAGAACTCTGGACAGCAGTTTTTGATTGGAGGATTCATTTATCCACCAATCAGCAAGGACAACCTAAGTTGTTCACCAAAAATGGGCCGCCATCTAAACTTACATTCTTGCATTTCAAATAAAGATACCAAAAGAATAAAGAACATTTGAAAATAGGAGTAAATCCGAAAGTTGATAAAAATTGCATGCTATATATTTGGGTACAGTGTCCCTTTAACAATGTTCCTTTAAGACACAGTCTATAAAGATTCATCAGTTATGGTCATATATGCTTGGATTTTATCCCAAACACACTATATGTGTGTGTGTATGTGTGTGTGTGTGTATGTGTGTGTGTGTGTGTGTGTGTGTATGTGTGTGTGTGTGTGTGTGTATGTGTGTATGTGTGTATGTGTATGTGTATGGGTGTGTGTGTGTATGTGTGTGTGTGTATGTGTGTGTGTACATATATACACATAAATATGGAATATAATAGTCTGTATTGTTATGCTACAAAGTAATATATTCTATTAGATAGATAATGTAAACATACCGTATATTTATTTGTAGGTTCCGAACAGGAGGAGTATGAAGCTGCACCAACACCACAGCAGGATGTTCCTACATTCACTGAGGAGGATGAGGATATCTATGGTGACACTACCTCCTATATCAGCCTCTTAGAAGATGATATGCAGCAGCCTAGGGCATATGAGGTGGAGGATGTATCATGCCCTTCTCCATCTACTTCGGAGACAACATTTCATGTTTTGGGTTCTGAACCCCAGCAGACTCATCCTCCTCAACAATGGCAGTTCATGCATACTTCGCAGCAACAAATGGCACAGCCCCGACAGCTGCACCCACCGCAGCAGATGATGCACCCCCCACAACATCCTCAGCAGCAGATGATGCACCCCCCACAACATCCTCCTCAGCAGCAGATGATGCACCCCCCACAACATCCTCCTCAGCAGCAGATGATGCACCCACCACAACATCATTATCCTCAGCAGCAGATGATGCACCCACCACAGCAGCATACAGATCTGCATCATCTGTACTATATGCCTCCCACTCCTATGGCACAACAGGAATCCACACCACCACCCACTGCACCCACCAATGTATTGCCAACAGTGCCATCACAGGCAACCTCACAGTCACCAATACGGAGAGACAGCCCTGGAACCAGCCAATTATTAGTTCCTGAGACACCAACTGTACAACAGGGTCCGGCACAGTCCCAGCAGGATGATCTACTGAGGCTCATACATAGAGAGCTTAGGCTGTCCAGGCTCCAGCAGCAGCAGGATTTGAGAAGGATACAGAGCCAAATGGACATCCATAATGCCTCACTCGTCCGCCTGGCAGAGGCAGTGGAGAGGCTCGCGGATAGGCCCCAAACTCCATCCTCCCTTGCATCCTCTGTCATCTCCCTGCAGGACCCTGAATCCCGGTTATTAGCCTCAAATTCAGCTGGTGGGCGTCGCACAAGACGCCACACTGCCCCCCTAAGTACCTCTCCTCCAAAGTCAAAATCCCGCCGCAAGAATTAATTAATATTCTTTTTTTTCCACCCAAGATATATCATATCTAATTTTTGCACTAAAGCACTTTTTTAAGTGCGATTTTCATCTCATAAATATGCATCCATTTTTCTAATCCAAATTTGAACATATATCTTAATATTATTCTAATAGCTGTTTATCTGCTAAAAATGAACAGCTTTATTCATTTTTATTTCACATGATGTCAATTAATATGCAGGTGTACATTGTTGATAAATTTATGTGTCCTTTTATTGAGGATATTATGCCATTTAAGAATACTTGGGGATACGTGTCTGAAATTTATACAGTATATGCTCTCTAACATTAGTCAACGTGACATGTGTAAATGTTATGATTTATATTCCACAAGCATATGTTGTTTGCTCCTTCAGATGAAGCTAATAAGGGTTATACAGTTATAGAAGAGTTGAAAAGTAAATACTCCTTCCTGTTGATATGGCCAAATACCTTGCATTCATTCTTATAGTCCTATGTGGAATGTAATATCTGAAATATATACCTATCATGACTAATACCTATCATGACTAATGCACTCCTTTTTGTCAAGATTATTATTCAATATTTAGAATAATTAGATAAATGTATCTTTATGATATTTAAGCACTGATGTATACACAACATATATGTGATTGCCATGATATAGAGGTGATTAATACATTTTAATTGACATCATATGAACAGACACAGACTCTCCCTGGGACCAATGCACAATGCACTTTTAAAATGTTTCAATAACTCCATGTTAAAGACAATACTTCATATCTCTTGAAGTATGTAATATTAAGCACTTATGTATTTTGGTTAATAGTCTAAATATTGCAAATGTATTATCTGCTTTAGCAGACATGACATTACATATATTTTATAAATATTAGTACTATGACACATAACTTTAATGTGTCATCGTTTTGTATTGAATAAATATGATTTTCACATTGAAAATTACATTTGAATGAGGGTAAATCTGTAATAATAAAACTCATCTTCATGATAAACAACTTATTTCCTTTGAATTATTTTTCTATATGTATTGAGATTATATATAGCATCCCTGGGCAAAGGTTTCATTTTGAATAGGTAGATATTTTATTTATTTTTATAATATTTTACCAGGAAAGATACATTGAGATTTCTATAGTTTTCAAGTATGTCCTGGGTCCACAAAACATTGCATTGATACAATGGGTACAATAAAATAAAAAACAATAATAATACATATGCCCAAAAATTTAACATAGAACAGGTAGGAAATATATAATCAACAATGACAGGTGCATTCTGTTTTGAGATATGTAGAGAGGGATCTCTTAAAGGATATTAGGCATGGGGAAGGTTTGAAAGTGTGCGGGAGGTCGCTCCATAATTGTGGTGCTTGCATATATTTTTATATGTACATACATATTGATATTTCTATGACAACATGGGTGCAAATATTCCTATACATAGGACCAATAAATGTAGCATATATAATGTTATTTGTACATTGAAACACTCATAATTTTTTTGTGATTTGCAATTTCAATGAGAAACAGGCCTCAAAAAAGCTATTTTTCCTCCTTTACACCTAGTTGAGCTGGGGGTAATATGTCTCAATGTATCGACAGCCTCCGACAGTGTATTAACGGTTAGCGCTTTCATTGGAAACCTGGTATAATTTATCGATTAACGGCTTCTATTACTTTCTATGGGACGCGAAGATCTTTTCGGCAGCCGAAGTCCGGCTGCCGATATTGAGGTATAACGCGCCATTGGAAACAGTCGTTAAACGATATTGCTTTCGACAGCATATTTAACGGTTTGCGAGTGCACGCAAACTGAATTACAACTCAATGGAAGCGAGGCCTATGTATTTTGTATTGTATATGAGCCTTTGTCAAGCTAAAAATTACATTCAAAGCATTTTTGGGCTGCATGCTGGGTTTTTTTGTTTGTTTGTTTTGATTTTTAATAGAAAGTAAAAAAAAAATAATGACAATGTGTAACTGAGAAACACAAATTAAAATATTCATGTATGATTGCAGTTATGTCTTTGAACAAAATGTTTAATTATAATATTAATTAAAAGGATATGGAATTATTAATTGTGCAGATGTCATGGATTCATATTTTGGTTAAGTTAAAAAAGACATATTGGGCAGCTATCATGAATTTTGACTACATTATCTGTCCTGTATTAATTTGACTTTCGCTAACAATCGTTTGCTTCCATGAAGGCATAGTGAACATCTATTTGAAAAACGTGCAATATTTATTGTTTTAAAAGATAGATAATCCCTTTATTACCCATTCCCTAGTTTTGCATAACCAGCACAGTTATTTTAATACACGTTTTACCTCTGTGATTACCTTGTATCTAAGCCTTTGCAAACTGCCCCTTATTTCAGTTCTTTTGACAGACTTGCATTTTAGCAAATCAGCGCTGGCTCCTAGGAACTCCACGTGCGTGAGCACAGTGTTATCTACATGAAGCACATGAACTAACACCCTCTAGTGGTGAAAAACTGTCAAAATGCCCTGAGCTAACAGGCGGCCTTCAAGGGCTTAGAAATTAGCATAAGAACCTCCTTGATTTAGCTATCAACTAAGAATACCAAGCGAACAAAGCAAAATTGGTGATAGAAGTAAATTGGAATTTTTTTTAAAATTACATGCCCTATCTCAATAATGAAAGTTTGCTTTAGACTAGACTGTCCCTTTAACTAGATCTTTCTGTTGTATTGTAATGAAAGCATTTTTCTTCTAATTTAATAAGTGGGTCTTATTGATTGGAAGGAATACTGTTAAATTGATCATTAAAGGGTTATGAAACAAAAAAAAAAATATTTTGTGATTAGGACAGAGCATACCATTGAAAAAATGTTTCCAATTTACTTTTACCATGATATTCTGTGTTGAAGAGATACCTAGGTAGGCATCTGGCGCACTGCATGGCAGGAAATAGCGCTGCTTTCAAGTGCTCTTGCAAATAGATAACATTCTTGCAAAACTGCTGCCATATAGTGCTCCGGAAATGGGCTGGCTCACCATACGTTTGGTCACCATACATTTTAACAAAAGATACCAAGAGAACAAAAAAGAATCATGAAAAAAAGGGTTTCATATACTTTTAAAAAACAATAAGCTTTTACACAATATTTTTGGGAGCCTTCCTGTAATGCATTGAAATGTGGGACTTTGCAAATTAAAAGCAGTACAGGGATATGCCAGGTGGAATGTCAGAGGCTCAGGTAAATTTCACAAGGATACCAAGAGAAAAGAATAAAGTGATTAATGGGGGTAATTGAAAAGTTTTAAACCTGTAAATTGTTATCTGAATTATGAAAGTTTAATTTTGAATGTCATGCCCTTTAATGGAACACTAAAGTCAAAATAAACTTATGATTCAGATAGAGCAGCAGTTTTAAGACACTTTCCAATTTACTTCCATTATCAAATTTTGCAGTCTTTTATATTCACACTATCTATGGAACAAGATCCTACTGAGCATGTGCACAAGCTCACAGGGTATACGTATACTAGTCTGTAATTGGCTGATGTCTGTCACATAATACACGGGGCCAGAAAATGAGAGAGAAAATAAATTTGTCAGAAAAAAATCTGCTTATTTGAAATGCAGAGTAGGTTGTGAAATCGTTATTTTTTTATTATGCAATTGTTAATGATGAAATTCTACTGCATTGAGTGTTCCTTTAAGTGTAATGGAGGCACTGCTGACTCTCTGGAGGTAGTGGAACGTGCACACTTTTCAAATGTAGTTTACAGCAAACGCAGGCAAAATAAATAATGCATTTATAAACCAATATTAATTTATTTTCCATAGTTACGATGATTTGTATTTTTTAGTATTCCTTTAAGGGCAATGCTTGATTTGATGTTTGATCTAGCACTGTGTCACACTATTGTGTGTATATAGCAGATTATTTACTTGGCTGTTTAAATATATTCAGAATTATACATCACATTTAAGTGGCACAGAAAACAATATTTTATAACATGTATGTAAAATTCTAGAAATTCAGGCCTAGATTACAAATGGAGTGTAAAACTATTTGTGCTATTGTGCCCTAACATCCCGCAAGCACAATCAATAGTACTTCTATTTTTGATCTGATATTACAAGTCCAAAATTATTTTTTGTTATTCAAACTATAGTCTAGGGAGACCTAGCACCTGAGTGTCGGATAACACAGCTTACATAATAGACTTCTGTGGGGATGTGCAGTAAAATTCATGTTGGATATTGCTTAAAGGGACAATGAACCCAAATTTTTTCTTTCATGATTCAGATTGAGCATGTAATTGTAAGCAACTTTCTAATTGACTTCTATTATCAAATTTTCTTCATTCTCTTGCAATCTTTATTTGAAAAGAAGGCATCTCAGCTAAGGAGCCAGCAAATTGTGGGTTCAGAAGCATGGACAGCACTTGTTTAAAGGTGCTGTCCAATCAGCAAGGACAACCCAGGTTGTTCACCTAAAATGTGCCGGCATCTAAACTTACATTCTTGCTTTTCAAATAAACATACCAAGAAAATGAAGACAATTTGATACTAGGAGTAAATTAGAAAGTTGCTTAAAATTGCATGCTCTATCTGAATCACAAAATAATTTATTTTTTTGGCTACAGT
This sequence comes from Bombina bombina, assembly GCF_027579735.1. Classification (NCBI taxonomy): domain Eukaryota; kingdom Metazoa; phylum Chordata; class Amphibia; order Anura; family Bombinatoridae; genus Bombina; species Bombina bombina. The sequence goes on from NC_069504.1 coordinate 686,266,291, forward strand.
GTCCCTTTAAGTGCTAAGCCAAGGCTGCACTATGTCAATAGCACTCAAGTCATGGAGTTCTTCCTTTTTTTTGCTCTATATTATTATTAATAATAGTTTACTTCAGGGCTTAAAAAGCGCTAACTTTTGAGATTGGATAAAGTCTTCAATCCATTCTTCATAGCTCCCCAAGTGGAGGGCAAGTATTTTAGCACCATTGTGCATTAATTTCGTTAGAGCACAATTAATTGCACTTTAATTTTAGTCCTCATATTACTAGTTCAAAGTTATTTTTTATTGCTTGAGAAATAGTCTAGGTTGCGTGATGGAAAAAGTGGGTGCGCTAAATGCCTCACATAGACTTCTATGCTGGAATGCATGAAATTCATGTTGGATATTGCTTCAGTGCTAAGTCGACTGGGCGCTAAGCCAAGGGTGCACAAGTAGTGGAATTCTTTGTTCTGTAGTATACTATTAATAATGCTTTACTTCATGTCTTGAAAAGCATTACATTTTACATCTTTCAATTACGCTCCACTTGAAATCTATCCCTCATGCCCATATTTACTTGAAACAAAATTAATGTCAGTTCAAAAATCAGATATTTGTATAAATGCTCATTAGCAGAGCTATATGAATGCTGAATAGACAGGGATAGCATATACAGCAGTATTAGTGTTCATTTGTTCCTGCACACATCTAATAGAGTTTACTGGTGCTCATTAGCTAAACGCCTACAAACTCTCACAACTTTATTAGTAATCATTCACAGACAAACACAGAGCATGAAGTCACCCTCTAATGGCTCAATGACCAAATTCATACAGCAGTATTAATGTTCATTGGCTAGCCTTACATAGCATACATTGTTTTATAATACTAATATGGCTTACTTCTAACAATCTACTGTTTATTTATAAAACCTTGATAACAGATTATACATTGTTATACAAATGTCAATGTACTTCTGATGTGAATAAAGATAAGTTAAATTAGTATATGCATTGTCCCATTCCAAAATAAAATAGCTTTAAATAAAAAAAAAAAAGATGATTTTTAAAACATACGCTCATTTTGTTTTTTTAATTTATCTGTTTAAAATTAATTCCAGCACTCATTGCCACACTGATACTCAAAATTCTTTGCTCCAGGTGGAGTTTCTCCCATGGGTTACATTGAAGGTATTTTGAACAGCCTGTGAACTGTATGTAATGAGCTGTGAGTGTTTACTATAGATGTGTTGGCTGGAGCTATGAGCTGCAAATCTGTTTCTGAGAGGAAGAATTTTCCAGGGTCTCTAAAGGTACTGCATAACCCTGAGGCACAGGCAGCGGCACACAGATTCTCAGTAAGACATTTGGAATAATGATAAGCATGAAAACTGACACTGTAAATACACTTTTATATGAAATACACTAGTGATTAATATTGTTCTGAGCTGGAGTTTAAAGGGACATTTTAAAAAAATGGTGTTCGAGCATATAGCAAATACTCAGAGGCAGTGTTCCCTCTAAGGCCAGTTTTGTGTGTGGCACAGCAGTGAAACAGTTAATTAGGTAACCAATTAGCAAACACTGCACAATGCAGATGGCAAGGTATGATTCTCTTGTTAACTGTTTCACTGCTGGGCTGCACACAAAACTGTCCTTAGAGGGAACACTGCTCAGAGGTTAAACTCCCAAACAGAAAATGGCCGGTAATTGGCAGCTACATGAGTTGGCTATTCTTCTACTAGTGATTGGCTGTCTGTGTTCTGCTCAGGAGATGCAATACTTGCATCTCTCTTGTGTGACTTTACCTATGTGTTCAACCCATTTGAGAAGATTAAAAGCATAGGGCTCGATAAGTGGCGTGGTAATTGTTGTGCATCAGCGATATCGTCTGTTTTTGGCTTTTTGCATGTGATGAAAAATAGCGTTCTAATTACAAGTTGAAAGTAAACGCGAACAGGAAAGGGACATCGCATTTTAGGCTTGTCAAGTTAGCGAGACTGAATACCTTGTGTAGAGGGTAGTGCGTTAAAAAACACAACATTAATACATTTAAATTTACAGTTACACTCATTTAAACACTGATAAAAAATTATTCATATAAATATAAAAAAAAATTACAATTATATGGATTAAAAGATGTATTGTATATGACAATGTGTTTGACTGCAAAGGGCTATCTTTTATACATACATACATATACATGTCTAAATATATACATGTATGCATATATGTATTCAAGTGTTTATGTGTTTTACTGAACATATACTGTACATATTCACAGTCCAATGTTCTTCACATACAGGAATATGTTATATTTATTGTAAATATATATAACTATAAATATCTGTATATACCTATAAAAAAATATATCTATTACTAAAAATATATATTTAATAATAAAATATGTGTAACCCAATTTATGTTTTGGGCTTTAGGTCTAACGCATTGTTGGGTTATCGCACATGAAGAAATACAAATCTCAAAGCTCGTTCTTGAAATATTAAATATTAATAATAATTATTACAAATTATTATACATATTGTAATAAATTCTAAATAATCCATAGAATATATACTTTTTTACAGTATGTATAATAATTTTTTAATAATTATTATTAATATTGTTTAATATTTTATAACTTAGATTTAAAGAATGCACCTTGAGATTGGTAATTCTTCATGTGTGCTAACCCAACACTGTGTTAGACCTAAAGCGTAAAACACAAATCATGTTATGCATATTTTACATTCCTATGTTCTTCACATAGAATATATTGCTATATATATATATCTGATAATTATAATGTAAATTAGATATCTATAAAACCTATATATCTACTGAAATATATATATATATGTATATATATATATATATATATATATATATATATATATATATATATATATATATAAGAAAAATAAAAAACATTACATTGGAATGTAAAATATTTATAACGCCTGTCGGGTTAAAGGTATACTGAAGCCACATTTTTTCTTTTGTGATTCAGATAGAGCATGCAATTTTAAGCAAATTTCTAATTTACTCCTATTATCAATTTTTCTTCATTCTCTTGCTATCTTTATTTGAAAAAGAAGGCATCTAAGTTTTTTTCTTAGTTCAGAACTCTGGACAGCAGCTTTTTATTGGTGGATAAATTTATCCACCAATCAGCAAGGACAACCCAGGTTGTTCACCAAAAATGGGCCGGCATCTAAACTTACATTCTTGCTTTTCAAATAAAGATACAAAGAGAATAAAGAAAATTTGATAATAGGAGTAAATTAGAAAGTTGCTTAAAATTTCATGCTCTATCTGAATCACAAAAGAAAAAATGTGGGTTCAGTGTCCCTTTAATGTGCGAATGATAAGTGTTATTTCATTTTTTTTCTTCTGCGCTCTCCATTGAAAATGAACGCAGAAGAAAATGTTAAAACAGTCGCAATACTTTAGTTATCGCATACTAAGTTTTGCTCACATGCAATGTTTTACTTTCAACTTGTAAAACGTGTGGTACCTCACTCGCACAAATAGATTACTTTTAGAGATGTTTGTGCTTGAGCAAAAGTGCTAAATAGTGTGCCACAGGTAATCTGGCCTATATTAATCTAGAGTCGTAATCCAAAAATTTCATACCCTAACAAATTAGAGCATTTAATTATTACATTCAAAAATCCTTTTAAATGGTATGGTCCAAATCTTCTACTAATCTATGACTAAATCCAGTGTTTGGCCCTTCTAACAGACAGAAGAAAGATGACACGATACAACCAGAGACCACATCACCAAAAACATTAAATGAACCACTTGATGCTGCAGTTCTGTAAACAGCTGAACATATCTGTATAAAAAAGGAATTTATGTTACCTAAACATTTCTTCATCTCATCAGTTAGTTCTGTATAAGCAAAGCAGTTATTCTTCTGCTACAGTACACTGTCATCTGTATGGTGCATAAAAACTACCAATCAGTATAATCAGTGTTGAGTTCACACTTTTCTTTACTGTAATCTTGTAGGATGTCATCATAATCTTGCAAGATTTCCCAGTAAACTTCCTTAAACTGAGGATGAATATGAATTGCCTGTTTTTTTCACATGCCAGATTCATTTCACACAACATCCTTGCAACACCCTAGACAAGTATCCTGATTAGCTGCTTAAAGTCCTTTTACAATGGGATGCAGCTACTAAGGAAATTTTGAAGTCAAATATCTTTCTTTTTTACACATTGATGCTTATGTGATTTTTCTAGCCAGCTTTTTACAGAAATGCAGCATCACTTTCAAGTGATTCAGCATTTGGGTAATGTCCCTTTAATGACAATAGAGCTATAAAAATACTGAAACTCTCTGCATATAAGCTATGAAGCTTCAGTAGCCAATTAAAATAAAGACACTGTACTAAACAAGAGGCTAAAATATTAAAGGGACGTTATAATGCAAAAAATGACATGCTGTATTTCATTTTTATATTAGGGCATTTCATTTTAGCACTAACAACCCTGCAATGTTATGTTTTAACCCCTAAAAATAGCTGTCTAAGACCGCTGCTGCTTAACTCATCCGCTACTTATGAGGTGGACAGCAATCATCACGATCAAATATGACCCAGATGATTGGCACCCCCTGTAAGCAGCCGCGAATGTGCAGGGGCGGCATCGCACAAGCATTTCACCAGAAATGTTTGTGCAATGATAAATGCTGACAGCGTATGCTGTCCAACATTTATCAATGTCGGATCATGTCTGCCTGACATTTGATAAATTTACCCCCAAATCTGGAAGTGAATAGTGAACTGAATTTGAACTTTGCAAAATGACTACTTTTCTTCAGCTGATTTGAAAGTGTTGACACTTAGGGGTAGATTTATCAAGCAGCGGATGTTGCAATCTATCCCCGAAGTTTCAGGTCCACCTGAAACTTAAGTTAAGAAGCAGTGGTCGTAAGAAGTTTCCAATTTACTTACACATAAGCGCTCATCAGACTGCAGAGAGGCCTTATTGTTAAAGGGAAATGAAACCCCAACATGTTCTTTTGTTATTAAGACAGAGCAAACCATTTTAAAAAAAGTTTCAAAGTTACTTCTGTTATCAAATTTGCTTTGTTCCCATGATATTCTTTGTTGAAAAGATACCTAGGTAGATGTCTGGAGCACTACCTTGTAGGAAATAGTGCTGCCATCTAGTGCTCTTGGAAATGGATAATAGTCTTGCAAAACTGCTGCCATTTAGTGCTCCAAAAATGGTCCGGCTCCTAAGCATACATCCCTGTTTTTCAACAAAACATACAAGAGAACAGAAACATTGATAATAGAAGTAAAATAAAAAGTTGTTTAAAATTGCATGCTCTTTAAAACTACATGCTCTGTTTCACTTTAGTGTCCCTTTAAATAGGAAGTTTTATAATTTCCAATGAGGGGGTGTTACATATTTTTGAGTAACATAGATAGGAGGTAGAATTTAACATTCTCTGTATCAGCCCCAATGTAGCTGTTTCAGCGTGAGCCTTAAGACCGCTGCGTCTGAGCGGCAGACAGCAATCAACCCGATCAGATATGATCAGGTTGATTGATACCCCCTGCTAGCGGCCGATTGGCCGCAAATCTGCAGGGGGCAGCATTGCACAAGCAGTTCACTAGAACTGCTTGTGCAATGATAAATGCTGACAGCGTATGCTGTCGGCATTCAGGGATGTCTGGCAGACATGATGCGCTACAGTGTATCATGCCCGCCAGACATTGATAATTCGGTCCCTATTACTTTTTAATGTTTTAATAACTGTCCAGTTTTAAGTAAAGATGATATATTTTTCTATCTGTACTTGTATGGTTGTGTTTTTTTTTTAATTGATTTATTGTCTTCTTCTACAATAGCTTAATACACATTAATAATTTCATTTAAATTTTCAGCATAAAGTCATTATCTTACAGTCCCAAGCTCAACAACATATCTAATTTCTTTTTATTTTACAAATGCATCTCAAACTTTTCTATTTCATTTTCAACTACAAGCATCAACAACTTTTTTATTTCATCAACTGTTATATTACTCTTTCATTTTGTATTTATTTTATTTTATTTAATTTCAAAAGCCTCATTCTTGTCTCTGTATTCTCTTAAAAAGAAAACAAATGTACGTATATCTATCCTGCCTGGTGCAAAGAGGTTTTACTGGAACTTAGATTAGCTGAGACCAATATAGCAACTCTATTATAAGGTTTGCCTGTGGTGCTATAGTCTGAACATTTCATCCTCAAAATGTTCATATCTTCCCCTTCTCCTCTTCGTTTTCCCTGTTCCAGTGAAGGCACTAACTAGTGCAAAATGTCTTGATTTGAAAAGAGAGCTTTGCAGCTTGTTAACGCACAAGATTACAGAAAAAGGTTGTAAGGATTTGGAATAGTAAATAGTGATAACTAACATTAGCTTGTCCTTTAAGGTTTATTTCTTCTACTGGAGTCAGTACCCTTTCTCTATAATCATCTTTTTTTCCTTAAAACCTATAACTCCCCTAACATGTTTCCATTTCGTTCCTTGCACTTACCCACTCTGTCCTCCTCCTGGACCACCTTTATTTCCTCTGTCTATATCGGCTGTGCCTACCATCTTGTACAATAAATAACCAATAAACATCCCATATGTAGTTTCATCAATAAGTTCATTTAGTTTTCCTGTCTTGAAACAAGTTTTCAGAACTCCCTCCTTCTCAAATCAACTCAATGGCTGTGCAATGCCGATGAAAACTAACATTTATTGGCGACAAATATGCAAGGTTTTAGAAAAGTACATTTTCTTCAGATGATTTGAGTGTTGACACTTAATCTGAAAGTGAAGAGTGAACTGAATTTGAACTTTGTAAAAATACTACTAGCTATAATGCAAACTTAAATATATTCTTATATTATTATCTACATAAAAATGCATGCATTTTCTTACATTTTCTTCCTAATATTGCTCCACTTTTATTGTAAAACAGATGTCTTATTTGTCTCTCTCATAATCTGTGTGCATCCATCTTTTTCTCTTGTCTCCTCTTTCATTTACTTTTCTAGATTTATGTGATTTCTCGACCAGTCCTGGTCCAACCACAGTCAGAAAACTAAGTTATAAGACCACCCATAGCAAAAAAAGGTCATGTATTTGTCCTTTGCATTTGGCACACATTTTACAATGTCTACATGCAAGATATTTGCTGCAAGATTCTAGATTTGATCTTGTTTTAGACCCTCCTTCATCTATATGTTTGTCTTATTGGGGGACCCTAAACGTCAGTCATAGACTCACTACACGTTTAACTCTACATCTTCTCTCTCACTCCTCCTTTACCTATTTCCATTAGTTTCAAATATCAAACTTACACTGATAACTGTACCCCTCAAGAAAATCTGTAATACGCAGGATCACAAGGACAGTAGAATAAAATATTTTGTACAAGGGCAAAGAGGGAGTGATTTTTCTTTAGTATTACTGGTACCAAGGGAAGTAGGAGATGCGACTCTAGTAAAGACTAAACCCAGTGAGCAGAGCTCTCTACCTATCCTGTCTGTGTATGCATTGATTGTAGGGTTGAAATAGGTGCTCTTTATAGCCAGATAAACTCAATGTTAAAAATCTATAAATTTTAGGTACATATCAGATTGAATTGCAGAAACTCTCCAGATTGCCTTTTGTCCTGATTAATCAAGCTTCAACTTATTGACCAATGAGGTTGTTGTTTTTTCTGTATTAGGTAGTAGACAAGCATGCTGCTGATTAGTTAATATTTCTAAACACAGTGGGTTTTTTTTGGCTTTTGACCTAAGTATATTTATGTCTAGTGAGATATGTTGGGCTATTTATTCTCCTTCATTCCCCTAAAACACACACCCCCCAAGTTAGAAGTTTCAGCATTTCAGCTATGTCAATTAATACACTTATCAGGACACAAGGTCTGGTTGTTTTACTGGCTTGAATTAACTACTTTTAATAAAGGTTCCGGCTACTAGTTTCAGAGTAAACCTGCTGGATCCATGGTCCTTTTAAGTACCATTCAATGTAGACTGAATGATTCTACAATTCAGCTAACTCTGGCATCAATATTTCTGCTTCATCTTCACTCCTATTTAGGACTACAGCAATAACTGAGTGACTCCTACCTTCACCCACCTCAGACCCCCCCTCCCATGACTTTTAGTTTCAATGGTGGGATCTGCACCACAGCTCCAGATTACTGTTGTGATCTTCTTTAAAGGAAGATTCAACAGACAAAAAATAGTATAGAATAGCTGAGACATATGAGCCCCAAACTCTGCACTCTAAGAAATCAGTAATAGTTGTCCTAGAAAGGCAGTGATTATTGCTGAGCTATAGCAAATGTACCATCTTCAAAGTTACTCCCCTTTCATAGCTTCACATTCTGTCTCCTACATCAGAAGGAACATTTATCCAGGAAGCCCTTCCTTCAGTAATCATTAAAATCAAACACTACATGGAGATAGTTCCCCAGTTTGCTATTTTTATTTATTTTGAAGCAACAGTAAACATTTTATAATTACAAGACATTTCTGTTTCTGTGTTGTTATAGAATAACATATCAGCCAACTACCTAGTAAGGTTTTAAAAAAACTAATTAACATCCTTTTTACTGCAGTTTTTTTCAATAGCCAAACTCCACCCACCATTTGCCTTATTTGGAGGAGCCAATCGGGGCTTTAGTCCACAGTAGGGATGGGTGAATGTGTAAATTTTCGAATTTCGAATGTAGACCGAATGTTATTACCGAAATTTGAATTCTAAATCCGAATGTCGATAAGAACAAATATTCTTAAAAATTCGAAAATCGAATGTTATTTACAGTTTTCGAATGTCACTTTTGAATTTGAATGTTTATAATTATATCGAATGTCCACATTCGAAATTTCGAATTTAACATTCTATTTAACAAATACTATTCAGAAGTTCAATAGTTCATGTGGTAGGGCGGGAATCTTGTAAATTGATACATAATAGATACAAATATATCATTTTGAATGTTTCCATATAGAATATTGCATAATTCGAATATTACATTTAAAGAAAGCATTAGAAATACTATTACAAACATATAAATTCAAATTTTTCGAATTCGAATATAAATTCGAATTTTTCGAATTCGAATATAAATTCGAATTTTTCGAATTTGAATATTGCATATTATGGCTTATAATTCTATGAAGGTGACCTAACAGTAGACGTACATTTTCATTGTACTTTACCAAAAAGCAACACAAAATTATGCATGGATATATACCCTAAATGCAAGCTTATGTTAAAAATAATAATAAATAATAAAATCTCTGCCAGCTTATTCTGGAAAAAAAACTCTGTATATCAGCGCAAGACACAAACGTAAGACTGATCAGCTCATACCCATTATGCGGTTGGCCTATTGCCCAAACCAAACATATTACAAGTCCTACAGTCTTTTTACCAGGATTACTGGCAACAATACATATCCAATAACCTTTACTGGCTGGAGAATAGGGGGCATTTATCAGAAAACAACATACAATTCAACTAGTTAATTGCATTTAGGGTAGAAAATTTAAACCTAGGCTGTCGGTCAAGCATGGTTGGCTTGAAGACACAGTAAACTAAGCCATGATTGAAATTTACATTCATTTTATTTATTTTTCTGTAAAATAGCAATGAAACATGTTTTTGCTCTATTGCACATTTTAAAAACTCTCGGCTAGATTACGAGTTGTGCGTTAGGCTTAAAAAGCAGCGTTGGCCGGTCCCAACACTGCTTTTTTTTTTTTTGTGTTCTTTTGCTTTTGTTTTTTTATTTATTAAATATCTCTTTATTCATTTTCACAATACAATCATCAGAGAACTCAGTTTATACAAATGCATAAGAATAAACACAATAATCACAAATCTGTCTAATTAAACTTATACACCTGAAAATTATCCTATAACCCTATTGCATGAAGTTCAAGCTGGAGTAATACCACTATACACAGTCAATTAACCTGGATTATGACAACTTCTGACCTTATATACAGATCTACTGCATAAAGAGTAGCCTCAACAACTGGCTAATGCAATCAGGAACCTAAGCTAACTTGTCCTCATAGGAGACCTAAGGTAAACTAATCCTGCCTTTTGTGAATTTCTTCTCTTATCGCTTACCTGTGCTCCACTACTTAACTCTTATCTTGCCCCAAACTATTCTGTACCAAAAAAAGAAAAAAAAAGAAGTCAAATTGCGTGAATCCTGACCACTTATCCAAGTTGTTTCCCTTACTTCTAATCGACTGCAACCTCTATATGTTTTTATGTATTGGGGGGGGGGGGGACAAAAAGAAAAAAAAGAAAAGAAAGGAATTTCCACACTCTCTCTCCCCTACCTACCCCCCTTCACCCCGTACCCCTTGGATAGCATTTATTATCGGCATTATAAATTGTTTTTGACTTGACATAGGCCAACAGATATATTTTTTCCACTTTCTAAAACCCAACGCTGCTTTTTAACGCCCGCTGGTATTACGAGTCTTGAAGTTACAGGCACACCACTCACTTTTTTGGCCAGACTTGGAAATACCGCAAATCCACTTACGTCAATTGCGTATCCTATTTTTTCAATGGGACTTACATAGCGCCAGTATTACGAGTCTGACAAAAAGTGAGCGGTACACCCTCTCCTGTCAAGACTGGTACTGCATTTAAAAGTCAGTAGTTAAGAGTTTTAAACTACAACGCCGTAGCATAAAAATCTTAACTAAAGTGCTAAAAAGTACACTAACACCCATAAACTACCTATTAACCCCTAAACCGAGGCCGTCCCACATCGCAAAAACTATAATAAAATGTTTAACCCTTAATATGCCGAAACGGACATCGCCGCCACTATAATAAATATATTAACCCCTAAACCGCCGCACTCCTGCCTCACAAACACTAGTTAAATTTTATTAACCTCTAATCTGCCGTTCCTAACATTGCTGCAACCTACCTACATTTATTAACCCCTAATCTGCCGCCCCCAATGTCGCCGCCACTATATTAAAGTTATTAACCCCTAAATCTAAGTCTAACCCTAACCCTAACACCCCCTAACTTAAATATAATTTAAATAAATCTAAATAAAACGTAAATATAACTATCATTAACTAAATTATTCCTATTTAAAACTAAATACTTACCTATCAAATAAACCCTAAGGTAGCTACAATATAACTAATAGTTACATTGTAGCTAGCTTAGGGTTTATTTTTATTTTACAGGCAAGTTTGTATTTATTTTAACTAGGTAGAATAGTTATTAAATAGTTATTAACTATTTAATAACTACCTAGTTAAAATAAAGATAAATTCACCTGTAAAATAAAACCTAACCTAAGTTACAATTACACCTAACACTACACTATAATTAAATTAATTCCCTAAATTAAATACAATTAAATAAAATTATCTAAAGTACAAAAAAACCCCCCACTAAATTACAGAAAATAATAAACAAATTACAAGATTTTTAAACTAATTACACCTAATCTAATCCCCCTAACAAAATAAAAAAGCCCCCTCAAAATAAAAAAAGCCAATAGGATTTTTTCTACCTTAATTCCGATTGTCTGATAGAATTCTATCAGCCAATCGGCATTGAAGGGACGCCATCTTGGATTACATCACTTAAAGGAACCGTCATTTAGTAAGAAGACTTTGATGGAAGAGGATGCTCCACACCGGATGTCTTGAAGATGGACCCGCTCCGCGCCGGATGAAGATAAAAGATGCCGTTTGGATGAAGACTTCTGCCCATCTTGCCGTCTGGATGAAGACTTCACCTGGCTTGGATGAAGACTTCTCCCGGCTTCGTTGAGGACTTCGGCCCGGTTGGGTGAAGACTTCTCCTGGTAAGGTGATCTTCAAGGGGTTAGTGTTAGGTTTTTTTAAGGGGGTATTGGGTGGGTTTTAGAGTAGGGTTGGTTGTGTTCATGGTGGGTTTTAATGTTGGGGGGGATTTGTAATTTTTTTTACATGTAAAAGAGCTTATTACTTTGGGACAATGCCCCGCAAAAGGCTATTTTAAGGGCTCTTTGTAATTTAGTGTAGGGTAGGGCTTTTTCATTTTGGGGGGGCTTTTTTATTTTGTTAGGGGGATTAGATTAGGTGTAATTAGTTTAAAAATCTTGTAATTTGTTTATTATTTTCTGTAATTTAGTGGGGGGGTTGTACTTTAGATAATTTTATTTAATTGTATTTAATTTAGGTAATAAATTATAGTGTAGGGTTAGGTGTAATTGTAACTTAGGTTAGGTTTTATTTTACAGGTAAATTTGTCTTTATTTTAACTAGATAACTATTTAATAACTATTCTAACTAGTTAAAATAAATACAAACTTGCCTGTAAAATAAAAATAAACCCTAAGCTAGATACAATGTAACTATTAGTTATATTGTAGCTAGCTTAGGGTTTATTTTATAGGTAATTATTTAGTTTTAAATAGGAATTATTTAGGTAATAATAGTAATTTTATTTAGATTTATTTAAATTATATTTAAGTTAGGGGGTGTTAGGGTTAGACTTAGATTTAAGGGTTAGTAACTTTAATATAGTGGCGGTGACGTTGGGGGCGGCAGATTAGGGGTTAAGAAGTGTAGGTAGGTTGCGGCGACATTGGGGGCGGCAGATTAGGGGTTAATAAATATAATGTAGGTGTCGGCGACATTGGGGGCAGCAGATTAGGGGTTCATAAGTATAATGTAGGTGGCAGCGGTGTCCGGAGTGGCAGATTAGGAGTTAATCAATATAATGTAGGTGTCGGTGATGTCGGGGGCACCAGACTATGGGTTAATAAGTGTAAGATTAGGGGTGTTTAGACTTGGGGTTCATGTTAGGATGTTAGGTGTAGACATAAATGTATTTTCCCCATAGGAATCAATGGGGCTGCGATAAGGAGCTTTACGCTGCTTTTTTGCAGGTGTTAGTTTTTTTTTTCAGCCGGCTCTCCCTGTTGATTTCTATGGGGAAATCGTGCACGAGCACGTTCAGCCAGCTCACCGCTAACGTATGCAGCGCTGGTATTGAGGTGAGATGTGGAGCAAAATTTTGCTCTACAATCACTTTTTTGCAGTTAACACCGGGTTTGTAAAAACCCGTAATACCAGTGCTATCTGTAAGTGAGCGGTGAGAATAAACTGCTCGTTAGCACCGCATAGCCTCTAATGCAAAACTCGTAATCTAGGCGTCTGCATCAATGCTTGTGACACTGTTATAACTGTAAATATGGTCTTTAGCAAAGTTTAACAAAAATATGCATTATATTTTATAATAAAAGTAAACTGTAATTTTTATTTGATATATCTTTTTAAATTGTATACACTATTTGAATCATAAAACCTTTTTTTTAACTTTAATGACCCTTTAAGTATGGTGGCATTTACCTGTCTGCAACATTATAGATATGGACCAGTTAATTAGTCCCAAATACATTTGCTTTGGCAAAGGAGATCAGGAACATGCATTCCATCAGGCTTTTCAAGGGGTGTATCTCTGAACTACTCTTAATTTCCATAACCAAGTAAATTATGCTAAGAAAAGGACATTGATAAATTATTTTGCAATGCTGTGATTAAAAGCTGATTTATGTTACCAGTTTAATATCCCTTTAACACTTCATTCCTGTTCTTTCTATACTGTATCTATTTCTCTCAATATTTATGCAACATACCAAAACATATTAATTGTTATTACACAAATACCAGATTCTTGCAACAGATCAGAACCAGGGTTGCCAGCCAGCCAGTGTTTATAATATTAAAATCAGGGCCAAGGTACGTAATATGGTATATATGTGTAAACACAGACTGGCTAATGCAATCAGGAACCTAAGCTAACTTGTCCTCATAGGAGACATAAGGTAAACTAATCCTGCCTTTTGTGAACTTCTTCTCTTATCGCTTACCTGTGCTCCACTACTTAACTCTTATCTTGCCCCAAACTATTCTGTACCAAAAAAAGAAAAAAAAAAGAAGTCAAATTGCGTGAATCCTGACCACTTATCCAAGTTGTTTCCCTTACTTCTAATCTACTGCAACCTCTATATGTTTTTATGTATTGGGGGGGGGGGGACAAAAAGAAAAGAAAGGAATTTCCACACTCTCTCTCCCCTACCTACCCCCCTTTACCCCATACCCCTTGGATAGCATTTATTAGCGGCATTATAAATTGTTTTTGACTTGACATAGGCCAACAGATATATTTTTTCCACTTTCTAAAACCCAACGCTGCTTTTTAACGCCCGCTGGTATTACGAGTCTTGAAGTTACAGGCTCACCACTCACTTTTTTGCTTGTAAAAACCCGTAATACCAGTGCTATCTGTAAGTGAGCGGTGAGAATAAACTGCTCGTTAGCACCGCATAGCCTCTAATGCAAAACTCGTAATCTAGGTGTCTGCATCAATGCTTGTGACACTGTTATAACTGTAAATATGGTCTTTAACAAAGTTTAACAAAAATATGCATTACATTTTATAATAAACACAGACTCTGTGATAACTGGTATTTCTACAAAGACAGTGAGATCTAAGTAAATAGTGACAACTTTACTACAAAGATCACTTCTACAACTGCACATTATCCAATCTAGTTACTATATCAATTATTTCCATATGCAAAAAGGAGCACTAAACTATTTATGTTGTCAGAGAGCTCTTTTCAGTGTTCTCATTATTTTATGTACTGCAGAAATCCCTTCCCTCAGGTAGCATGGACAAAACATCTTTTCTTCTGTGAACTGCCCATTTCATGGCATCCAATAAAAAAGTAACACACCACCCATTTTATATTTTTCTCTTGATTTAGAGGCCCCTATTTATGAAAGGCCTGTCGGACATGATCCAACATTGCGGATCATGTCCGACAGACCTCGCTGAATGCGGAGAGCAATATGCTCTCCGCATTCAGCATTGCACCAGCAGCTCTTGTGAACTGCTGGTGCAACGCCGCCCCTGCAGATTTGCGGCCAATCGGCGTCTAGCAGGGGGTGTCAATCAACCAATTCGATCAGGTTGAATTGCAGCGATCTCTGTCCACCTCCTCAGAGCAGGTGGACAGGTTATGGAGCAGCAGTCTTTAGACCACTGCTTCATAACTGGTGTTTCTGGCGAGCCTGAAGGCTCACCAGAAACACAGGGATTCAAGCTCCATACGGAGCTTGATAGATATACCCTAGAAGGTCCTGCCATTTTTATTTTACCCTGTATGAACTGGTGATAATGTCAAAGTAACCAAGAAATGGTTTAATGAGACACACCTTTGTCCAGTAGCATCACCCTCCATGTGCTCCACTAACTGCTTCCCACCACCATTCTGCCCAGGCACTGCAGCAACTTAAGTAGACCTCAGCCACAAAATCTAATTAATCCCATGACATTATGGCCCCTCCCACAACATTTCCAGCATTGTCCCCCTGGAAGTGCACCCCAAGAAGAAATTTCTAAGGACCCCACTTCCTTTATCTTTAGATCTTGTTGATTTAATACATAGCTGTTGCTGGTAGGGGTAGACTGATATATAGAAGCGGCTTATTATTAGGGCAAATATTTTGAATTTCTGAAATAATGGGTATCGGCCAGGAACTTACAGATATTATCGATATGAAGCAAATCAAAAGAAATTTAGCTCTGTGTACATCTGGGAAACTATGTAGTTTTAAGTGACACAAATCATCACACAAATCATCTATAGCACATATAAGCTAGACATAGAATAGTGTCTAATAATAAATAGCACTGATAACAGAGTCTAAACCAAGGTGTTCCTGGGAGCTCAGTTACCAACTACCATACCCCCAATGGCAAACTTGTAGATGGTAAAATAAACAAACATATATGATTTGTGAAATGGAAAACGTGATGTTTAAGTGGCACTTAAAGCTACATAGTTTCCCTGAAGTACACAGAGCTAAATTACTTTTGATTTGCTCATCGGGGTCAGCAATACCTCAAATCTATCTGCTTACTAATTGCTGTCACAAATAGAACATTATTTGTTGCATTCTGATACATTTTACACCTTTGCAAAACATTTAACTAAAGCTGCTATAATTGACAATTTTTTAATTTAAATATATCTTTTATTTTCCCCTTTCATGGGCATACAAAAAAACATGAAAAAAATGATGATAGTTCAGACACATCAATTAAATGTCCACAACAAACCTTGAGTAGAAAGCTATGCAGTACAGGAGACTAGTATCAATATTCTCTAGCAGTGGATAACAATGCTCTAACCATTAGGTGGCCCAGTTGTACATGTATAAAACTGCCCATAAGTGACATAATAAAGAAACTTATAGTCCACTCCTCAGTACCAGGGAAGGTATTTGCACTCCAGTAAATATATGAGCATATTAAAAATTAAAGCAAATAAATAAATCTAGCCCTGCTATTCCAGCATGTCCTTTCTTTCCCTGTCAAGTGGCAATATATACTGTATATATTTTTTACTTTACTTTTAACCCTCATCTGTAAAGTGTAGCAAGTGAGCATGGTTTTAGTTAAGTAGCAGCAATATATGAAAAAAAAACAGAAGCCGTTTAACAGGAGAACATGCTGAAATGTTATGCTTTGTGCACTATAATGTTTTTCTACTTAACTGGGAGCATTAAATAAAATGTGTAGTTTCTAGCTTTGCAGTAGTGATTTTAATTTAATGTTATATTAGTGTGCAGTTTAAAAGGGATTTATGCCATTTTTCTATGTTTTGGGAAGCCATTAAATAAGTTAATTTTCAAGCACTTTATTTTCCCCAGTTGTTTACTTTTAATGTTTAATATTTTAATAAGCATGTTCAGTTTATACCAGATTTGTGTAGAAATTGTGTTGATTTTTCAAAACTTTAAATGTACAGAATATTGGCTCCTGTTATTGGTTATTGACCTGAAAGGCGGTCAATAATCGGCATTGGTATTAGCCCTGACAATTTTATAATAGTTTTTAATTTTTCACATTACCACATCCAGTTTTTAATTTGTTACATTCTAATTGGACATGGTGGAAACCTACATATCATGGAAAAACATAATTTATGTAAGAACTTACCTGATAAATTCATTTCTTTCATATTAGCAAGAGTCCATGAGCTAGTGACGTATGGGATATACATTCCTACCAGGAGGGGCAAAGTTTCCCAAACCTCAAAATGCCTATAAATACACCCCTCACCACACCCACAATTCAGTTTAACGAATAGCCAAGAAGTGGGGTGATAAAAAAGTGCAAAAGCATATAAAATAAGGAATTGGAATAATTGTGCTTTATACAAAAATCATAACCACCACAAAAAAAGGGCGGGCCTCATGGACTCTTGCTAATATGAAAGAAATGAATTTATCAGGTAAGTTCTTACATAAATTATGTTTTCTTTCATGTAATTAGCAAGAGTCCATGAGCTAGTGACGTATGGGATAATGATTACCCAAGATGTGGATCTTTCCACACAAGAGTCACTAGAGAGGGAGGGATAAAATAAAGACAGCCAATTCCTGCTGAAAATAATCCACACCCAAAATAAAGTTTAATGAAAAACATAAGCAGAAGATTCAAACTGAAACCGCTGCCTGAAGTACTTTTCTACCAAAAACTGCTTCAGAAGAAGAAAATACATCAAAATGGTAGAATTTAGTAAAAGTATGCAAAGAGGACCAAGTTGCTGCTTTGCAAATCTGATCAATCGAAGCTTCATTCCTAAACGCCCAGGAAGTAGAAACTGACCTAGTAGAATGAGCTGTAATCCTTTGAGGCGGAGTTTTACCCGACTCAACATAGGCAAGATGAATTAAAGATTTCAACCAAGATGCCAAAGAAATGGCAGAAGCTTTCTGGCCTTTTCTAGAACCGGAAAAGATAACAAATAGACTAGAAGTCTTACGGAAAGACTTAGTAGCTTCAACATAATATTTCAAAGCTCTAACAACATCCAAAGAATGCAACGATTTCTCCTTAGAATTCTTAGGATTAGGACATAATGAAGGAACCACAATTTCTCTACTAATGTTGTTGGAATTCACAACTTTAGGTAAAAAATCAAACGAAGTTCGCAACACCGCCTTATCCTGATGAAAAATCAGAAAAGGAGACTCACAAGAAAGAGCAGATAATTCAGAAACTCTTCTGGCATAAGAGATTGCCAAAAGGAACAAAACTTTCCAAGAAAGTAATTTAATGTCCAATGAATGCATAGGTTCAAACGGAGGAGCTTGAAGAGCCCCCAGAACCAAATTCAAACTCCAAGGAGGAGAAATTGACTTAATGACAGGTTTTATACGAACCAAAGCTTGTACAAAACAATGAATATCAGGAAGAATAGCAATCTTTCTGTGAAAAAGAACAGAAAGAGCAGAGATTTGACCTTTCAAGGAACTTGCGGACAAACCCTTATCTAAACCATCCTGAAGAAACTGTAAAATTCTCGGTATTCTAAAAGAATGCCAAGAAAAATGATGAGAAAGACACCAAGAAATATAAGTCTTCCAGACTCTATAATATATCTCTCTAGATACAGATTTACGCGCCTGTAACATAGTATTAATCACAGAGTCAGAGAAACCTCTTTGACCAAGAATCAAGCGTTCAATCTCCATACCTTTAAATTTAAGGATTTCAGATCCTGATGGAAAAAAGGACCTTGCGACAGAAGGTCTGGTCTTAACGGAAGAGTCCATGGTTGGCAAGAGGCCATCCGGACCAGATCCGCATACCAAAACCTGTGAGGCCATGCCGGAGCTACCAGCAGAACAAACGAGCATTCCTTCAGAATCTTGGAGATTACTCTTGGAAGAAGAACTAGAGGCGGAAAGATATAGGCAGGATGATACTTCCAAGGAAGTGATAATGCATCCACTGCCTCCGCCTGAGGATCCCAGGATCTGGACAGATACCTGGGAAGTTTCTTGTTTAGATGAGACGCCATCAGATCTATCTCTGGAAGTTCCCACATTTGAACAATCTGAAGAAATACCTCTGGGTGAAGAGACCATTTGCCCGGATGCAACGTTTGGCGACTGAGATAATCCGCTTCCCAATTGTCTATACCTGGGATATGAACCGCAGAGATTAGACAGGAGCTGGATTCCGCCCAAACCAGAATTCGAGATACTTCTTTCATAGCCAGAGGACTGTGAGTCCCTCCTTGATGATTGATGTATGCCACAGTTGTGACATTGTCTGTCTGAAAACAAATGAACGATTCTCTCTTCAGAAGAGGCCAAGACTGAAGAGTTCTGAAAATTGCACGGAGTTCCAAAATATTGATCGGTAATCTCACCTCCTGAGATTCCCAAACTCCTTGTGCCGTCAGAGATCCCCACACAGCTCCCCAACCCGTGAGACTTGCATCTGTTGAAATTACAGTCCAGGTCGGAAGCACAAAAGAAGCCCCCTGAATTAAACGATGGTGATCTGTCCACCACGTTAGAGAGTGTCGTACAATCGGTTTTAAAGATATTATTTGAGATATCATTGTGTAATCCTTGCACCATTGATTCAGCATACAGAGCTGTAGAGGTCGCATGTGAAAACGAGCAAAGGGGATCGCGTCCGATGCAGCAGTCATAAGACCTAGAATTTCCATGTATAAGGCTACCGAAGGGAATGATTGTGACTGAAGGTTTCGACAAGCTGAAATCAATTTTAGACGTCTCTTGTCTGTTAAAGATAGAGTCATGGACACTGAATCTATCTGGAAACCCAGAAAGGTCACCCTTGTCTGAGGAATCAATGAACTTTTTGGTAAATTGATCCTCCAACCATGATCTTGAAGAAACAACACAAGTCGATTCGTATGAGATTCTGCTAAATGTAAAGACTGAGCAAGTACCAAGATATCGTCCAAATAAGGAAATACCACAATACCCTGTTCTCTGATTACAGACAGAAGGGCACCGAGAACCTTTGTAAAAATTCTTGGAGCTGTAGCTAGGCCAAACGGCAGAGCCACAAACTGGTAATGCTTGTCCAGAAAAGAGAATCTCAGGAACTGATAATGATCTGGATGAATCGGAATATGCAGATATGCATCCTGTAAATCTATCGTGGACATATAATGCCCTTGCTGAACAAAAGGCAAGATAGTCCTTACAGTTACCATTTTGAACGTAGGTATCCTTACATAACGATTCAATATTTTTAGATCCAGAACTGGTCTGAAGGAATTCTCCTTCTTTGGTACAATGAAGAGATTTGAATAAAACCCCATCCCCTGTTCCGGAACTGGAACTGACATAATTACTCCAGCCAACTCTAGATCTGAAACACAATTCAGAAATGCTTGAGCTTTTACTGGATTTACTGGGACACGGGAAAGAAAAAATCTCTTTGCAGGAGGTCTCATCTTGAAACCAATTCTGTACCCTTCTGAAACAATATTCTGAATCCAAAGATTGTGAACAGAATTGAACCAAATTTCTTTGAAAAAACGTAACCTGCCCCCTACCAGCTGAGCTGGAATGAGGGCCGCACCTACATGTGGACTTAGAAGCAGGCTTTGCCTTTCTAGTAGGCTTGGATTTATTCCAGACTGGAGATGGTTTCCAAACTGAAACTGCTCCTGAGGATGAAGGATCAGGCTTTTGTTCTTTGTTGAAACGAAAGGAACGAAAACGATTATTAGCCCTGTTTTTACCCTTAGATTTTTTATCCTGTGGTAAAAAAGTTCCTTTCCCACCAGTAACAGTTGAGATAATAGAATCCAACTGAGAACCAAATAATTTGTTACCCTGGAAAGAAATGGAAAGTAGAGTTGATTTAGAAGCCATATCAGCATTCCAAGTCTTAAGCCATAAAGCTCTTCTAGCTAAAATAGCTAGAGACATAAACCTGACATCAACTCTAATAATATCAAAAATGGCATCACAGATAAAATTATTAGCATGCTGAAGAAGAATAATAATATTATGAGAATCATGATCTGTTACTTGTTGCGCTAAAGTTTCCAACCAAAAAGTTGAAGCTGCAGCAACATCAGCCAATGATATATATGATCGTCTGGGGTTGTCATGTTCCTTGTTCAGAGGAGAATTGCCTGGTATTTCGGGGCTGGACTGACCTTACTTGGCAGGATCAGACTGATATACTTCAGGAAAGTTTTCTTTTGTGAAAAGCACACTGGTCTAAAAGAGGCTGCTTCTTGGTGGTAAATCGCCATAGAACAAGCCACTGAGCTGTTGTTCGTTCCTGGTAGAGCGCTTCTCTCTTTGTATGCAAATTATTATGACCCTGGGGAAGTCTCCCTATGGGTGATGGGGGAAACCAGACGTGGACTCCTTGCCCAGTGTGCTTAGAGGAATGTGGCTGCACCTCACTGACGAGGCCCATAGGAGGCCGAAACGATCGTCTGGGGTTGTCATGTTCCTTGTTCAGAGGAGAATTGCCTGGTATTTCGGGGCTGGACTGACCTTACTTGGCAGGATCAGACTGATATACTTCAGGAAAGTTTTCTTCTGTGAAAAGCACACTGGTCTAAAAGAGGCTGCTTCCGGGTGGTAAATCGCCATAGAACAAGCCACTGAGCTGTTGTTCGTTCCTGGTAGAGCGCTTCTCTCTTTGTATGCAAATTATTATGACCCTGGGGAAGTCTCCCTATGGGTGATGGGGGAAACCAGACGTGGACTCCTTGCCCAGTGTGCTTAGAGGAATGTGGCTGCACCTCACTGACGAGGCCCATAGGAGGCCGAAACGATCGTCTGGGGTTGTCATGTTCCTTGTTCAGAGGAGAATTGCCTGGTATTTCGGGGCTGGACTGACCTTACTTGGCAGGATCAGACTGATATACTTCAGGAAAGTTTTCTTCTGTGAAAAGCACACTGGTCTAAAAGAGGCTGCTTCCGGGTGGTAAATCGCCATAGAACAAGCCACTGAGCTGTTGTTCGTTCCTGGTAGAGCGCTTCTCTCTTTGTATGCAAATTATTATGACCCTGGGGAAGTCTCCCTATGGGTGATGGGGGAAACCAGACGTGGACTCCTTGCCCAGTGTGCTTAGAGGAATGTGGCTGCACCTCACTGACGAGGCCCATAGGAGGCCGAAACGATCGTCTGGGGTTGTCATGTTCCTTGTTCAGAGGAGAATTGCTTGGTATTTCGGGGCTGGACTGACCTTACTTGGCAGGATCAGACTGATATACTTCAGGAAAGTTTTCTTCTGTGAAAAGCACACTGGTCTAAAAGAGGCTGCTTCCGGGTGGTAAATCGCCATAGAACAAGCCACTGAGCTGTTGTTCGTTCCTGGTAGAGCGCTTCTCTCTTTGTATGCAAATGATATAGCAGGTCTAAGAAGATTACCTGAACACAGATAAGCTTTTCTTAGAAAGGATTAAATTTTCCTATCTAAAGGATCCTTAAAGGAAGTACCATCTGACGTAGGAATAGTAGTACGTTTAGCAAGGGTAGAAATAGCCCCATCAACTCTAGGGATTTTGTCCCAAAATTCTAATCTGTCAGACGGCACAGGATATAATCGCTTAAAACGTTTAGAAGGAGTAAATGAATTACCCAATTTATCCCATTCTTTGGAAATTACTTCAGAAATAGCATTAGGAAAAACTTCTGGAATAACCACAGGAGATTTAAATACCTTATCTAAACGTTTAGAATTAGTATCAAGAGGACCAGAATCCTCTATTTCTAAAGCAATTAGTACTTCTTTAAGTAAAGAACGAATACATTCCATTTTAAATAAATATGAAGATTTATCAGCATCAATCTCTGAGACAGAATCCTCTGAACCAGAAGAATCATCAGAATCAGAATGATGATGTTCATTTAAAAATTCATCTGTAGGGAGAGAAGTTTTAAAAGATTTTTTATGTTTACTAGAAGGAGAAATAACAGACATAGCCTTCTTGATGGATTCAGAAACAAAATCTCTTTTGTTAGTAGGAACATTCTGCACCTTAGATGTTGAAGGAACTGCAACAGGCAATGGTACTTTACTAAAGGAAATATTATCTGCATTAACAAGTTTGTCATGACAATTAATACAAACAACAGCCGGAGGAATAGCTACCAAAAGTTTACAGCAGATACACTTAGCTTTGGTAGGTCCAGCACTAGACAGCGATTTTCCTGAAGTATCTTCTGACTCAGATGCAACGTGAGACATCTTGCAATATGTAAGAGAAAAAACAACATATAAAGCAAAATTGATCAAATTCCTTAAATGACAGTTTCAGGAATGGGAAAAAATGCCAAAGAACAAGATTCTAGCAACCAGAAGCAATGAAAAATGAGACTTAAATAATGTGGAGACAAAAGCGACGCCCATATTTTTTTAGCGCCAAATAAGACGCCCACATTATTTGGCGCCTAAATGCTTTTGGCGCCAAAAATGACGCCACTTCCGGAACGCCGACATTTTTGGCGCAAAATAACGTCAAAAAATGACGCAACTTCCGGCGACACATATGACGCCAGAAACGGAAAAGATTTTTTTGCGCCAACCCCCGCGAGCCTAACAGCCCACAGGGAAAAAAGAGTCAAATTTTTGAAGGTAAGAAAAAATGAATAATTCAAATGCATTATCCCAAATATGAAACTGACTGTCTGAAAATAAGGAATGTTGAACATTCTGAGTCAAGGCAAATAAATGTTTGAATACATATATTTAGAACTTTATAAACAAAGTGCCCAACCATAGCTTAGAGTGTCACAGAAAATAAGATTTACTTACCCCAGGACACTCATCTACATGTTTGTAGAAAGCCAAACCAGTACTGAAACGAAAATCAGCAGAGGTAATGGTATATAAATAAGAGTATATCGTCGATCTGAAAAGGGAGGTAAGAGATGAATCTCTACGACCGATAACAGAGAACCTATGAAATAGACCCCGTAGAAGGAGATCACTGCTTTCAAATAGGCAATACTCTCCTCACATCCCTCTGACATTCACTGCACGCTGAGAGGAAAACCGGGCTCCAACTTGCTGCGGAGCGCATATCAACGTAGAATCTAGCACAAACTTACTTCACCACCTCCATAGGAGGCAAAGTTTGTAAAACTGAATTGTGGGTGTGGTGAGGGGTGTATTTATAGGCATTTTGAGGTTTGGGAAACTTTGCCCCTCCTGGTAGGAATGTATATCCCATACGTCACTAGCTCATGGACTCTTGCTAATTACATGAAAGAAATATATATTTCCTCACGACAACACTACAACTTCACTTGAACATTGTGATCAGACTGATCATGGATTGGCATGTCGTCACGCCTCTCCAAATTTTGAACCGTGTTTATTGGCATCTGAGATTAATTCATGCACATGGCAGGTATATCCTGAAAATTTCTCAGTCATGATAGAAATTGCACCTCAAACAGTATGCATGTCTACTAGTTTGCCAGTAAACATTCCTATGGTTGACAGTCAGCTACCATTCGCTGGATGTTTATTTAATATTAGTATTTTTACCTGGAGAGGTAATAGCTATTTATTACACCCTGTACTGAATATTTACAAACATGCATTCTTTGTGCCACATGACCTACCTATTTCTTCATACCAGTTACCCTCCACCACCATTTTACAATTAATGATGGGGCAGAAAGAATTGTTCAATACATTACAACAACATGAAAAAGCTATTTCTCATGGGGAAATACAAACACATTTTGTTAAAAACAAGTTGTTATCTGTATCTTCAAAAATACAAAATGATCTTACACATCATTGGTATGATTCGCTGACCGGCTGGTCTACA
This sequence comes from Bombina bombina, assembly GCF_027579735.1. NCBI lineage: Eukaryota > Metazoa > Chordata > Amphibia > Anura > Bombinatoridae > Bombina > Bombina bombina. The sequence goes on from NC_069504.1 coordinate 686,290,974, forward strand.
GCGGGTAATCAGATATTACAAATGTCATTCTACCCACTTATAATCATTGCATGTATATTAATACTGTTAACAATATGGAATCTATACCTCACTTGCACTCTTCGCAGAAGAATTAAGGCCACTATTAAGTAGCATACTGAACATGAATATGAGAATTTGTTAAGAGGCATACCAACCACATATGAAGTACGTAACGATATATATGAGATTCCCAACATTATAAACACTCAGGTATAATGCTGATTGTTGTGATCACTTTGTTATCAAAGAAGGGAATGAAGATATATATATATATATATATATATATATATATATACCTATATATCCGATAGGCCCTATATATGTGCCTTATTACTATTTGCTATATTACTGTATTACTGCATGCAATTATGGGGTTAAATATTTCTGCTAAACTATAAAATATATTATATTCATTTGTTACTGTAATTTCCCAATATCATAAGCTTCTGAATTTCCTGTGCACGTGTATTGCAACATAATTTGTTCTACTAACAACCACATTGCTACTAACATAGACAGCGGTGATGGGCATAAGAATTACTGCTGATAATACATTATAAAGAAATGTCATACACCCATATATGGCAAAATCACTTCTCCTTTCTTTAAATCTGTGAAAAGTATAACTGTTTTGTCTTGCTGATAATAAAACCAGAATTGCCAAGCATCCATATTGTCTCGGTCTGTCATTTGGCGATTCTCCAGGATCCTGTCTTTGGAGATTGGTATATTAGCTCTCAGTCAGGGAGTCACTCCGGCCGGAGGAAAAATAGTTACCCCTACAGCTGTTTTAATGTAAAGTGCAGGAGATTCAGACGCTACAGTATGCAAACAAATATATACATAGAATTCATATGTACATAGATTACCATACGGTTATCTATAGGATATCTATGTAAGTACTGTATTGATTTGTCAAGTTTTACAGTTAAGATACATATTAGACTAGGAAATAAAGGGTAGAATCAGACTATTTCTGATTAGTAATTTGCTCACCATGCAGACGTTCTGTATTAAAATGTATAAATTATTTTTATAACCTGTTAACAGATGCAAATCTTTAATTTGCTATGAGTGACAAAATCACTTAGAAATTCAGAAACATGAAGGCATCTATAAAGGAAATGCTTAATGAAATATTTGGATGTATTAAAATATGCAAATATTTCTCATCAGGATGAAGTAACCCTACATGCAGGAAGAAGCTGATCTGCCTGGATGTATAATGTGATCTTTATAACTTTTATTAATGCTCCCAGGGCACGTCACCACTGACATAAATCAGTGCATCATGTGTCAGCTTTATGATCTCTCATGCAATTACTAAATGCTTGCTGCTATAAAAAATAAATAAATAACAAATTATATATTTTGCTAACTGTCCCATGCCCTGTTTGTGTTGGGGATTCTTCAATGGACATTTCAGCCAGAGTTGAAATGCACATCATTATTTCAGTGAAAACGTTTACTGTGCACAGACACATGTAGCATATGTAGATATGCTTTGTGCACCAATATTTTAAATACCATGGCATGTCAGAAATATGGCTATGACTGGTATCATGTACTGCAGACATTCTGAGCAGTTTAAAATGCTAGTGCACAGAGCATATCTGTATATACTCTATGTATGCATGCACAGTAAAAGTGCTTACTGAAACAGTGTTTGCTTTATTAGAAACATGTTTTACTAATACAAGTTTACTGTAAAAATGCTTCTATTAAAAAGTTTAATGCAATGACGTACATTTCAGTTTTGCCTAGAACTTACTTTTGATGCTAAAAAAATGCTAAATCTTGTTTAACATGCATTATATATATATATATCTAATTGTGGCCTTTAGGAAAGCATCCACTTCTGGAAATAGGATTTTAGTAAGTAAAAATATAGATAAAGTAAGTCATAGTTTGTCAATTGGTCTCCTTTGATCAAAAGGATCTTAAAAGTGTGGGCATAGTAAATGTATGACATGTAAATACAAAACCCCTTTTAAGAAACATGTTTGTAGTTTCAGAAATGGGGAAACCTTTAAGATCAATACATTAAATAATTTGGAATTAAGTTATAAAGTATCTTCTCAACAGCATATGTGCTGGACAGTATGCTGTGCTCACCACAAGAACATTGAAAATAAGAAGGTTTGGTCATAGATGAAACATTGAGAATGGGTTTGCCGTTCATAGTGTTTGGAAGTATTATATTCATTGTAAAGTGTTAATAGTAAATATACCTTACCAACATTAGGCTTAATAATTTGTTTAGGCTCATGTGTTAAAGTAATTTTTATATCCCATTGCACACTTAAACAAATTTAATTTTTATTTGTTATGTGCATGGTCCTGTAACTGCAATATAACACACCTTGGAAGACCTTTTAGGAGCCTGGTTTATTAATCATCTTTCTGTTCTCCTATCAATTCTCTGCAGCTCTCCTTTGGAGAGGCGCTCCTGTGCCCCAGTATTTATCATAAAAAAGTTGTTTCTTTCTCCATAGGAGAGCTGAGGAGAACTGATGATAAATTTCTCTAGTCGGATTAGTATCTGCGCCTTATTTATCATTAAAAATAAGCAACTATTCTCCATGTCTGTCATATATAAGCCAATATAAATATGTATACAGCAGTCCTAGTAGCTTTGTTAACGCCCCTCTTCAACAAACTGTCATTTAAGAAAATAGATCTACATTTTCATTGTTTTTGTGCTTCAATTTTAGCGCTTCTTTTTTATTTTATTTTTATGCCACAATAGATACAATTTTTGTGCTCTGTTATATATTATTTTGGTGCCCCATTATATATAATATTTTTTTTAACACACCAATATAAATTATTATTGTGCTCCAATAACCATTATTATTGCACTTTGTTATAGATAATATTTGAACCTTGTAGAGCCCTTTTTTAACATTGCTTCTACAACTGGTAGAGAATAGATTTCTAGTGCTGTTCTCCACAGTAGTTATGGAGAACTTTAATGCAGGAACTTGCAGGAGAATGTTCAGTCCTCCACAGGAGAATATAAATGATAAATTTGTAACTAGGAGAATTAATGAGGAGAACTATTATTATTATCATTATTATTATCATTTATTTGTATAGCGCTGCCAAATTCCGTAGCGCTGGAAAAGTAGGGCTCGTCCGGGAGAACTATATGAAATATGACTATAAGGATCTAATTTAACCCTTTTTTGGAGAACATGTTCTCCAAGGAGAGTGAGAACTGAGTAGGAAAATTTTACAGTCGGACTTGCCCAATTTTTGGTGCATTTTTAAAGGTTAAATAGGGGCATTATTTCTCATGAGAACTTTTAGGAGAAAATATAGGAGAACTGGAATGAAAAATTGAGCCCTAAGAGTATTTATAAAACAGCAACAATTACATGTGTTGAAAATATATTTGCAGGGAAGGGTTAATTAAGCTAACAGGAGATATCCAGCACTTATTATTACTCTCTTTTGCCTGTTACAGAGAGAGGAAATGGGGCTACAGATATGGATAAAATCTTTCTACAGACATTGCTACCTATATACTAGGAGGACTTTTTGATGATATGGAGAGACTTTTAATAAGGATCATAAATAACAGTTCGATATTTGAGAAATATATCAAATTGAGAATTTTTTCAAGAGGACTAAGAGTGAACATATTCCCCACCTTTGAAGTGTCAGATTTAGAGTATATGGAGTCCTGGAATGTAGTTTTAACTTAGTGCTCCTTGAGGCTTATGCAGTTACTTATAACCTATAAATCAGTTTTGTTGAATAAAGTTAGGAATGATATACAAATTATTCAGTTAGAAATGAATAATAGACAGAAAGAGGTTGATTATCCCAGATTTGACGATATGTTAAAGAAATCCCTATGGAGTCTAAAAACACCTTATTGAATGCAAAACACACAAAGTACATAAGGGATCAAACTGATTATGATAACAAAACAGTGTAAATTTGGAGTGATACTCAAAGGAACACCAATAGATGGAATCCCAATTTTAGGGGCAGATCTCACAGTAGAAACAGGAGAAGAGGTGGTAATCACTGATCCCAGGGTAAGAACTTAGGGCCATGAGCAGTAAATGGTGCCCCATAGAGACTGATAACCCCAAAAACCAGACAAGCATTCTTAAGACAACAGGAAAACCAAATGTGACATTAACTGTAGACCCAGATAATCAGGTTGTATGGCCCAAAGAGATTATACAATCGCAAAAAGCCAGACAAGGATCTAAATACATCAGTAGTAATAGTAATATCACTAATACTCCCCCAGTAAATATAACTAATACTCTTGAGGAAAATAATGCCTTTGACCAGGTTTTTTACAAACCCCCAGAGAAGACAGGGATAGGCACCGAGAAGTAAGACAGATATCAGCTGAGGAGACAGAAAATGTTCTCCAAATGCCAGTAAATAAAATTCACCTAGATTACGGGTTTTGAGAGCTATAGGGAAAGAAAAGAATGCAACAAAAGTTGCGTTGTTTACCCCCCTATAACGCTGCCATTACAAGTTTAAAAAGCCTGGCTTGTGTAGGCGATATGGAGATTTGAGCTCCATACTGCACCAAAAACAAGCAGTGTTTTGACATGCTCGTGCACGCTTTCCCCATAGACATCAATGGGGAGAGCCGGAAAAAAAAAAGTCTAACACCTGCGATCGCGGAAACAAAAGCTCCTTAACGCAGCCCCATTGATGTCTATGGGGAAAAACAAAATGCAGTTTAAACCTAACACTCTAACATAAACCCCGAGTCTAAACACCTATAATCTGTTGCCCCCGACATCGCCAACACCTGCCTACAGTTATTAACGCCTAATCTGCCGCTCCCAATATCACCTCCACCTGAATAAAATTATTAACCCTTAATGTGCGGCTCCCGATTTTGCCGTCACTATATTAAATTTATTAACCCCTATTCCGTCGCACCCCAACATCGCTGCAACTATATTAAAGTTATTAACCCCTATTCCACCATTCACCAACATCGCCGCAACTAAATAAACCTATTAACCCCTAAACCTCTGGCCTTCCACATCACTACCACTAAATAAACCTATTAACCCCTAAACCACCAGCCCCCCACATTGCAACAACCTAAATTAAACTATTAACCCCTAATCCTAACGTAACCCTAACCCTAACGTAACCCTCACCCTAACACCCCCTAACTTTAACATAATTAAAAAAGAGCTAATATAAACTTACAATTATTAACTAAATAAATCTATTAACCCCTAAACCACCAGCCTCCCCATCTCAACAACCTAAATTAAACTATATTAACCCCTAAACCTAACCCTAACGTAACACTAACCCTAACCCTAACCCTAACACCCCCTAACTTTAGCATAATGAAATTAGATCTAAATTAAATTTACAATTATTAACTAAATAGTTCCTATTTAAATCTAAATACCTGTGAAATAAAACCTAAGGTAGCTACAATATAACTAATAGTTATATTGTAGCTAGCTTAGGTTTTATTTTTATTTCACAGGTAAGTTTGTATTTATTTTAACTAGGTAGACTAGTTAGTAAATAGTTAATAACTATTTACTAACTACCTAGCTAAAATAAATACAAATTTACCTGTGAAATAAAACCTAACCTGCCTTACACTAAAACCTAACATTACAACAACAAAAAAACTACCATTACAAAAAAAACAAAAACAAAATTATCCAAAAAAATTAATATTATTCCTATTCTTATACCATTTTAAAGAAACCCCCCCAAAAAAGCCTTAAAAGGGCCTTTTGTAGGGCATTGCCCTGAGTTAAACAGCTCTTTTGCTCCAAAAAAATACAAACACCCCGTAACACTATACAAACCCCCACCCCCCAAACTACCAAGAGCCCTTAAAAGGGCCTTTTGTAAGGCATTGCCATGAGTTAAACAGCTCTTTTGCTAAAACAAATAATACAAACACCCCCAAACACTATACAAACCCCCACCCCCCAAACTACCAAGGGCCCTTAATAGAGCCTTTTGGGGGGGCCTTAAAAGGGCTTTTGTAGGGCACTTCCCTAAGTAATACAGCTCTTTTGCTACAAAAAACACCCCCTAAAAATATGCATTACACAAAATAACAAACAAATTATCAAAAATACAAAAATTATTCCTATTCTAATACCCATAAAAAAACACCTAAATAAAAAACCTTATCTAGAATAAACTACCAATGGCCCTATCCTTTTGTAGGGCATTGCCCTAAAGAAATCAGCTCTGTTTATGAAAAAAAAAATAACTAACATTACAAACCCCCACCCCAAACCCACAAAATATAAAAAAACTATCTAAAAAACCTAAGCTACCCATTGCCCTGAAAAGGGCATTTGTATGGGCATTGCCCTTAAAAGGGAATTTAGCTCTTTTACTGCCCAGACCCTAAACTAAAAAATAAAACCTATCCAAAAAAAGCTTAAAAAAGCCTAACACTAACCCCCGACGATCCACTTATAGTTTTTGAAGTCCCGCTTGAATGATCTTCATCCCGGATTTGAAGTCCTGATCCAGGCAGTGAGAAGTCTTCATCCAGGTGGCCTCTTCAATCTTCATCCCAGCGGCGAAGTCCTGATCCAAGTGTTGAGAAGTCTTCATCCAGGTGGCCTCTTCAATCTCCATCCAGGTGGCATCTTCTATCTTGATCCGGGAGGCGCGGAGCGGGTCCATCCTGAAGACATCCATTGCGAAGCAACCTCTTCATATGGTTGCCGCTGTACACTGAATCTTCAATGCAAGGGAGACGACCCAAGATGGCGTCCCCTTCATTCCTATTGGCAGAAAAATTTGAATCAGCCAATAGGAATTAGAGTTACTAAAATCCTATTGACTGTTCAAATCAGCCAATAGGATTTAAGCAGCTCTAATTCTATTGGATGATGAATTAACCAATAGGAATGCAAGGGACATCTTCTTGGATCGCGTCCCTGGCATTGAAGATTCAGTGTACGGCGGCGACCATATGAAGAGGATGCTCCGTGCCGGATGTCTTCAGGATGGACCCGCTCCGAGCCCCGGGCTCAAGATTGAAGATGCTGCCTGGATGAAGATTGAAGAGGCCACCTGGATGAAGACTTCTTGCTGCTTGGATCAGGACTTCAACTCAGGGATGAAGATCGTTCAGGCAGGACTTCAAAAACTATAAGTGGATTGTCAGGGGGTTAGTGTTAGGCTTTTTTAAGTTTTTTTTTGGTGGGTTTTTTTTTCAGTTTAGAGTCTGGGCAGTAAAAGAGCTAAATGCCCTTTTACGGGCAATGCCCATACAAATGCCCTTTTCAGGGCAATGGGTATCTTAGGTTTTTTTAGAATTAGGTTTTTTATTTTGGGGGGTTGGTTGGGTGGTGGGTTTTACTGTTGGGGGGTCTTTGTGTTTTTTTTACAGGTAAAAGAGTTGATATCTTTGGGGCATTGCCCTACAAAAGGCCCATTTAAGGGCCATTGGTAGTTTATTGTAGGCTGGGGGGGTTATTTTGGGTGGGCTTTTTTATTTTGATAGGGCTATTAGATTAGCTGTAATTCTTTTTTATTTTAGATAATTTCATTTGTTAGTTTTCGTAATTTAGTGTTTGATATTTTTTGTAACAGTATTTTTTTGTTTTTGTTTTTAGATACTTTGTAATTTTTAGAGTTAGGCGTTTTTTAATGTGTAGTTTAGTTTAATTTAATTGGTAGCTAGTTTAATTTTAGTTTAATTATTATATTAGTTTATTTGGTAGTTTAAACTTAGTTTTTTTAATTCGACAGTTAAGCTTAATTTAAGCTAGGGAAATTGTAATTTTAATATAAAGTTAGGGGGTTGTTAGTTTTAGGGGTTAATAGTTTAGTTTAGTATATTTCGTTGTGGGGGGACTTGCAGTTTAGGGGTTAATAGGTTTAGTATAGTGGTAGCAGTGTAGGGTTTAATAATTTTAGTATAGTGGGGGCGATGTGGGCAGACGGCAGATTAGGGGTTAATAATATTTAAATAGTGTTTGCGATGCAGGTGGGCGGCAGTTTAGGGGTTAGTAACTTTAGTATAGTGGTGACGATGTCGGGGAGCGGCTTAATAACTTTAGTATAGTGGGGTCGATGTGGGCGGACGTCAGATTAGGGGTTAATAAATTTAATATAGTGTTTGCGATGCTGGAGGGCCTCATTTTAGGCATTAATAGGTAGTTTTGGGGTGTTTAGTGTACTTTTTAACACTTTAGTTATTAGTTTTATGTTACAGCTTTGTAGCGTAACACTCATAACTACTGACTTTAGATGGCGGTACAGATCTTGTCGTTTTAGGCTGTAACACTCGCTTTTTAGCCATAAAGCAAAACTCGTAATACCGGCGCTATGGGAATCCCATAAAAAATGTCATTTTTAGGAGTGCGGTACTGACGTTGCGTTACAGGCTAAAAGGCTTGTGGTACACCTATACCGACAAGACTTGTAATGGCTGTGTTAGGGAAAATGGTGAATTATGGGCCACAACGCTGCTATTTGACTCATAACACAAAACTCGTAATCTATGTAAATGTGATTAATTTATCCAGTATACATTTGTCCGATACACATCTAAAAGTGTTAAGCCTAGGTTTAAATTTTGCGCCTACGTGTAGATTTGACCTGTTTAAAACAATGCTTGATATCAACAAACTGTTCAGGAATATTACCTTGCAAAAACACTTTTACAACACAGAGAGCCAAAACATGCAACCTAGAATGTCTCATGATAATGGTACTTTACGAACAGCACAGACAACGCTAGATTTTAGTGAATCATGTGATATTCAAACTCTCAATTCTCTGCTTATACCTAGCTCACAGGAACCCACTCAGACCAGCATTAACAGTTTCAATGGGTTTAAGAATAGTTCTGAGTTTAACCCTATACAGAGCAGGGAGCCTATACTTGAGACATTTTACAAAAAGGTTGAAAAAGATCTCACAGAGTTGGCATCCTCTTATGACAATGCCCATAACCTAATGTATCAAGAGAGACAGGCACTACAGGAACTCAAGGCAAATAAAAATATTGTTATACGTAGAGCTGATAAGGGAGGCTCTGTGGTAATTCTTGACAGAAGTGAATATGTAAAAGAGGCACTTAGGCAGCTACAAAATGAGAATAATTACTTTAATTTATCCTCTGATCCTACTAAAGCATATTAAAGAGAGATTAAGGGGCCTATCTATCAAGCTCCGAAAGGAGCTTGACGGCCCGTTTCTGGCGAGTCTTCAGACTCGCCAGAAACAGCAGTTATGAAGCAGGGGTCACAAAGACCGCTGCTCCATAACCCTGTCTGCCTGCACTGAGCAGGCGGACAGGAATTGCCACAATTCAACCTGATTGAGTATGATCAGGTTGATTGACACCCCCTGTTGGAGGCCGATTGGCCGCGGGTCTGCAGGGGGCGGCGTTGCACCAGCAGCTCTTGTGAGCTGCTGGTGCAATGCTGAATACGGAGAGCGTATTGCTCTCCGCATTCAGCGAGGTCTTGCAGACCTGATCCGCACCGACGGATCAGGTCCACAAGACCTTTGTTAAATAGGGGCCTAAATCACTCCTTGATGACGGATTGGAAGAGGGTTTTTTGACTCAATAACCTATGATTTTCTGTATTCTGAACATCCAGTGGTTCCTATATTCCACCTTTTTCCAAAGGTACACATAACTATCTCTAATATCTCCAAAAATGTGGGACAGCCATGGGGGAAAAATGTGCCCCCTCTTACGCCAACCTTTTTCTGGGTTGGTGGAAGCTGTCCCACAACTATGGAGATGGGAACCCCTTCAAGGAAAAAATAGCCTTCTTTAAACGCTTTATTGATGATTTGATATTCATTTGGAAGGGATCAGATAGAGAACTCAGTTCATTTCTCAACAACCTAAATGAGAATAAAGTTGGTCTCAGATTTACATATGAAATGCACAGGGAATATATAAACTACTCGGATCTCACTCTAAAAGTCAGTGAACAGGGGAAGATCATATGTAATATTTATAGGAAACCCATTACTAAAAACATACTCTTGCATGCCAAAAGCTGCCACCCCAAGCATGTCCCCTTTGTGGTGGAAAAGGGTCAGCTAATCAGAGTTAAGAGAAATTGTACACTTGCTTCCACATATAAAGAACAGAGTAAAGCAATGAGATTAATTTTACAACAGTGAGGGTACTCTAGACAGATAATAGATAAAGCGCAGAAGCAGGTGGATAGATTTGACAAAAAGGTACTTCTTTCTAACAAGGATAGAGAACAAAAGTAACTTTTGTAACTGATTATAGCACTGACTATAATACAATTTGCAACATTGTAAAGAAACATTTTAATCTTCTGGCAGCAGATATTAAACTGGATGAATGTGTAAATAATGGCTTATGCTGCTCTTATAGAAGATGTAAGACACTGGGGAATTTACTTTCTCCATCAGAATTAACCCCGCCTACCCCTACAAATAAGGGATCATGGCTATCACATAAAGGAATGTACAGGTGTGACAAAACCAGATGTAGACCCTGTGAATTTGGAATTTTCTCAAAAACTTTTGTCTCATCTCTCACCAGAGAGACATTTCAAATAGACACTTGTCTCAACTGCACCGCATCTTACGTCATATACCTGATAACTTGCATAAAATGCCACCTACAATATGTAGGACTAACGACTAATGATGCTAATACTCGCATAAGGAATCACCTATCTACCATCAAAAAAGGAGATGCAAGCACCCCCCTAGTGCAACACTTTACACATATACATCATAAAAATAATGACACTTTTAGATGGCAAGTGATCGAACAGATTAGGCAACCCCCTAGAGGAGGAAATAAAGATAGGATTTTGGGAAAGAGAGAGATGCTCTCGATATTTAAATTGAAGACGAGGGTCCCTACAGGCCTCAACTCGGAATATGATATGATTAACTACCATAAATAGATCTCTCCTGATACATCTCTCTCTTTCCCTCATCCACCCTTGTGTTAGTTTTTGGATCTTCACATTTATTCTACTTATAGGATATACAGGATATAAATCACATATATATATATATTATATCTATTTATATTAGATATGATGGTCTTCAGCTAAACAGATGTGGTCTCATGTTTTGTGTATACTATGGCGTTGATTCTGGAATTTCCAACAGTAAATGTAATTGCAAAATAGATGTGTGAATAGACTATAAGTCTCTGGTAAGATACATGTTCATACCATATTAAGAGCACTATATATTTGTGTACATTTTAGATTAATACAATTATAGGGATAATAATTGCACAATTTAACACATCTATAATTGCATGCAATACCT